>NC_090387.1:2354023-2729023 GCF_036365525.1 Heterodontus francisci
TGACACCAAATGACGATTCGAGTTCTTTTTGCCCTCAGTCTGGTTCAGTAAATATACCGAGTCGGATGAGTAGGTAAAATCAATTACTTTATTTGCGCAGTCGCCGGCGGACTTACTCTGATACAGCAGCACCGACTCCAACGGAGTCGATCGAGTCCACCAGAGTAAGTGCCCCTCCCGAATACAGATACTACCGTATATACATTACGGTTCGTGCTATACCTCTTTGTTTAACCAATCAGTGAGGTTCGCATCACATTAGCAGCACATTCCGTTCTTAGTACATACTTGTTATTGAGATTAACAGTACAGATTAGCAGCACATTAGCAGCCCATTCCGTTCTTAATATCGTTGCACAATCTACCCTCGCCTAGTCTATTCTAAAGCCTACTTCCAATAAGGGCTGCGGTTAACTCGGGCGTGACTACACAGATACAGATGCTAAATTCTGCTGATCTAGTTCTTTATCCTATAAAAGCAAGCTTTTATTCCTAACTTGGCTAAATTTCACATCAAGCATAGTGCCATGCCTTTCTGCTCACTTCCACAGAGCAAGGCTGGCATTTATTGCCCCTTCCTAGTTTGCCCACAAAGGTTTAGTCCATGTGGTGAAGGTGCTCCCACAGTGCTATTTTGGAGTTGCAGGACTTTGGGATACAGTATGTGTGTAATTCAAGACATGACCTGTTAAGTATAGCATGTTTGGGAGGAAAAGGTTGACTTTGGACAGATGATTCCCAAAGCATTCATCACTGGGGTCTTTCCTCATGTCATTTCTAGGTCTTTTGTAGACTAAATTGACAAAGATTGCCATTAAACAGGAACTCCATTGTATTATGTGTTTACCAGGTTGGTAGTAGGCGAACTAGATAAACTGCGGTCTTTTTTGTCTTGCAATTTATAGTCCTATGTCCACACCATCCTCCTCCAATGCCTTTCCTCTGTCATTAATCTTGGCAGGATCATCGTTGCTTGATTCCACCCTATCTATCCAATTCTTTTCTTTCTTTTGGGCCTCCTTATCTCGAGAGACAATGGATACGCACCTGGAGGTGGTCAGTGGTTTGTGAAGCAGCGCCTGGAGTGGCTATAAAGGCCAATTCTGGAGTGACAGGCTCTTCCACAGGTGCTGCAGAGAAATTTGTTTGTTGGGGCTGTTGCACAGTTGGCTCTCCCCTTGCGCCTCTGTCTTTTTTCCTGCCAACTACTAAGTCTCTTCGACTCGCCACAATTTAGCCCTGTCTTTATGGCTGCCCGCCAGCTCTGGCGAATGCTGGCAACTGACTCCCACGACTTGTGATCAATGTCACACGATTTCATGTCACGTTTGCAGACGTCTTTATAACGGAGACATGGACGGCCGGTGGGTCTGATACCAGTGGCGAGCTCGCTGTACAATGTGTCTTTGGGGATCCTGCCATCTTCCATGCGGCTCACATGGCCAAGCCATCTCAAGCGCCGCTGACTCAGTAGTGTGTATAAGCTGGGGGTGTTGGCCGCTTCAAGGACTTCTGTGTTGGAGATATAGTCCTGCCACCTGATGCCAAGTATTCTCCGAAGGCAGCGAAGATGGAATGAATTGAGACGTCGCTCTTGGCTGGCATACGTTGTCCAGGCCTCGCTGCCGTAGAGCAAGGTACTGAGGACAGTACAAGCAGACAATGTATACCAGTAGCTTCTCTTCCATCCCTCGAGCGTTCCCAACAGATCATTGGCTACCTCCTTTTGCCAATCTACAAGCTGCGCCTTGTCAACATCATTTGCAAACATGGGGTCATTTCCACTTGTATGCTCAAAACACCAAGCTCTACCTCGTCACCACACGTTTCAATCACTGCACATCACTGTGCTATCAGATTGTTTGTCCAGTGTTCAGTCTTGGATGAGCTATGCTTTCCATCAGTTAAACACAGTGAAGACAGAAGCCACTGTCTTTGCCACCCACCTACAAACTCCATAAACCTTGCTGACTTAAATATCTTCCCACCGTTCTGACTGTGTGGACTCAACATCTTATTCAACTCTGAGCTGAGTTTCCAACCATGTCTTTCCGAAATGTTCTCCCACAGAAGCATGCTCCACTTGCCCAGTTTCATTCTCCAGAACTAGACTCAGCACTGCTTCTATCCTCTGTCTCTGTTGTATCTGTTCTGTGATGCTACTTTCCATACTAGCACTTCTGATAGGTCTTCCTGTTTCCTCAACTAAATTAAATTCCTCAATTAAAAAGCAGGACCTCAAGAACATAATCTCAGGATTACTCCCAGTGCCACATGCTAGTGAGGATAGGAATAGGAGGATTGAACATGTGGCTGGAGAATTGGTGTAGGAGGAAGGACATCAGATTTCTGAGGCATTGGGACCGGTTCTAGGGCAGGTGGGACCTGTACAAGATGGACGGGCTACAACTTATAAGACTGGACTAATATCCACATTGGGGGATTTGCCAGTGCTATGGGGAGGGTTTAAACAAGCTTGTCGGGGGATGGGAACCTGAGGGGTAGCTCAAATTGGCAGGAAGTAAAGCTGGTAACAGGAGATAGAAAAGTAGCAAGTGACATTAGAAGGCAGGCCAGAATCAACTAGGCTTAGAATGCAGAATAATGTCCAGGAGACAAGGTTAAGGGCATGCTACCTGAATGCACACAGCATTCGCAACAAGGTAGATGAGTTAATGGCACGAGCAGAGGTAAATGGGTATGATCTAATTTCCATTACGGAAACGTGGCTAGAGGGTGACCAAGACTGCGAACTGAATATTCAAAGATATTTTACATTTAGGAAGGACAGGCAAAAAAGAAAAGGAGGTGGTGTTGTGCTGATAATCAGGGATGGGATCAGTACGTTAGTAAGGGAGGATCTCTGATTGAAAGAACAAAATGTGGAATCTGTTTGGATGTAGCGAAGAAACAGCAAGGGGCAGCAAACATTGGTAGGAGTTGTTTATAGGCTACCAAACAGTAGTGGTAGTGTGGGGCATGGTTTTAATCAGCAGATTAGAGAAGCCTGTAGTATGGGTAATGCCGTAATTATGGGTGACTTCAATCTGGATAAACATAATGAGCACTAATGCTGTGGAGGATGTGTTTCTGGAGTGTGGTAGGGATGGTTTTCTAGAGCAGTATGTTGAGGAACCGACTAGAGAACAGGCTATTTTAGTTCTAGTACTATGTCATGAGAAAGGGTTAATTAATCTTTTTTTGAAAGAGCCATAATATTATAGAATTTTACATTATGTTTGAAAGTGAGATAGTTCAATCTGAAGCCAGGGTGTTAAATTTGAATAAAACAAATTAAGGATATTGATATCAGCTGAGAAAAAGTATTGGAGAAACTTGAGGGACTAAAATCTGACAAGTCCCTGGGACCAGATGGCCTACACCCTAGGGTTCTAAAAGAGTTAGCTGCAGAGATAGTGGATGTGCTGGCTATGATTTTCCAGAATTCCTTAGATTCAGGAATGGTCCCGTCAGATTGGAAGTTGGCAAACTACAGGCAAGTTAGCCTAACATCAGCCGTTGGGAAGATGCTGGAAACTATTATTAAATAAGTCTTAACATGCACTTAGAAAAGCATAGTATGATTAGAACAAGTCAGCATGGTTTTACGAAAGGGAAATCCTGTTTGACAAATTTATTAGAGTTTTTTGAGGATGTAACTAATGGGGTAGATAAGGTGGAACCAGTAGATGTAGTATACCTGGATTTTCAAAAGGCATTTGATGAACATAGGAACAGGAGTAGGCCATTCAGCCCATCAAACCTGCTCTCTCGCATAAGGTGCCACATAAAAGATTAATAGGCCAGATAAAGGCTCATTGTGTTGGAGGTAATATATTAGCGTGGTTAGAGGATTGGTTAACAGACAGGAAGCAGAGAGTGGGCCTAAATGGGGCATTTTCAAGTTGGCATGCAGTGAATATTGGGGTGCCGCAAGGATCAGTGCTGGGGCCTCAGCTATTTACACTCGAAATTAGTGACTTGGATGACCAGACAGAGAGTAATGTATCTAGGTTTGCTGATGATAAAAGCTCGGTGGAAAGGTAAGCTGCGGGGAGGACATAGAGAGGCTGCAAAGAGATACAGACAGGTTAAGTGAGTGGGCAACAAGATGGCAAATGGAGTATAATGTAGGGAAGTGTGAAGTTGTTCTCTTTGGTCGTAAAAATAGAGAAGCAGAATATTTTTTTAAAAGTCTGAAGCTGGTAAGTGTTGATGTTCAGAGAGACTTGGGGGAACTCGTACAAGGAACACACATAGTTAACATGCAGGTGCAGCAGCCTATTAGGAAAGCAAAGGGCATGTTGGCCTTCATTGCAAGGGGATTGGTGTACAGGAATAAAGAAGTCTCACTAATACTGTACAGGGCATTGGTGAGACTGCACCTGGAATACTGTGTGCAGTTTTGGTCTCCACATTTAAGAAAGGATATACTTGCACTGCAGGCAGTGCAGTGAAGATTTACTAAATTGGTCCCTGGGATGAGGGTGTTGTCCTATGATGAGAGGCTGAGTAAATTGGACCGATATTCTCTGGAGTTTCGAAGAATGAAAGGTGATTTAATTGAGACATTTAAGATTCTGAAAGGGCTTGATAAGGTAGAAGCTGGGAGATTGTTCCCACTGATCAGGGAATCTAGAATCTTGGGGGCGCCCTCTCAGGATAAGGGGCCAATCATTCAGGACTGAGATGAGAAATTACTACACTCAAAGGGTTGTGAATCTTTGGAATTCTCTACCGCAGAGGAATGTAGATGCTTCATCATTGAATACATTTAAGGTGGGGAAAGATAGATTTTTGGTCTTGCCGGGAATCAAGGGATAAGAGGAGCGGGCAGGAAAGTGGAGTTGAAGCCCAAGATCAGCCACGATCGTATTGAATGGCGGAGCAGGCTCGATGGGCCATATGGTCTACTTCTGCTCCTGTTTCTTGCGTTCTTGTGAAATTATGAAGGTTTGAGGGGGAAATTGGGGCTGAGGTGGATTGGGAAAATACATTACATGTATTTGACGGTACATAGGCAATGGATAGTCTGTAAAGAATGATTACATAGTTTACAGCAAGTATACATTCCTTCAAGGCAGGAAAACCCCAAAAGAATAGGCAGTCAACGTGGCTAACAAAGGAAGTTAAGGATTGTATAAGATTAAAAGAAAAGGCCTGTAAAATTGCCAGAAATAGTAGTAAACCTGAGGATTGGGAGGATTTTAGATACGGCAAAGGAGGACCAAGAAACTGATAACTGGAGAATGGAATATGAATGTCAACTAGCAAAAAGTGTAAAAGCTTCTACAGGTACGTAAAAAGGAAACGCTTGGCTAAGACAAAGGTGGGTCCATTATAGGCAGAGTCAGGAGAATTGATAATGAAGAATAGAGAAATGGCAGAGAAGCTAAATGATTACTTTGTGTCTGTCTTCACTGAGGAAGATACAAGAAAGCTCCCAGAATTAGAGATTAAAGGGATAAGGGAGAATGAGGAATTGAAGGAAATTAGTATTAATAAGAAGGTTGTATTGGAGAAATTAATGGGGCTGAAGGTTGATAAGTCCCCAGGATCTGATATTCCACATCTCAGAGTATTGAAAGAGGTAGTTATGGATATAGTGGATGCATTGGTGATCATCTTCCAAAATTCTATAGATTCTGGAACGGTTCCTGCAGATTGGAAGGAAGCAAATGTCAACCCATTATTTAAGAAGGGAAGGAGAGAGGGCCAATGTTCTAGCGAGCCACATAACTAGGGAAGTAGAGAGGGTTTCAAACTGAATAGTGGGGGCAAGGAATCAAATTTGGGAAGATATGGTAAATCAAGGGGTAGAGACGAGGTGAGAAAGGTATTAATATGGGAAATGATGGACTGTGATAGGAAGGGACAGAGCATACAAATCTAAGAGTAAATTAACAGCTAAGGCTAGAGGTTACAAAAATAATAAAAGGACAAAACTAAAGGCTCTGTATCCGAATGCATGTAGTATTCGAAACAAAGCAAATGAACTGAGAGCGCAAATAGAAATAAATAAGTACGATCTGATAGCCATTACAGAGACATGGCTGTAGGATGACATAGATTGGGACCTGAATATTGAAGGGTACATGACATTTAGGAAAGCCAGGAAGCTGGGAAAAGGTGGAGGGATAGCTCTGTTAATTAATGATGATATTAGCACAATAGAGAGGGATGACCTAAGTTCAGGAAACCAGGATGTAGAAGCAGTTTGGGTAGAGATGAGAAACGATAAAGGCAAGAAGTCACTTGTGGGAGTGGTGTACAGGCCACCTAACATTAACCACATGGTAGGACGGGGTGTAATCGAACAAATAATGGCAGCTTGTCAGAAAGGTACAGCAATAATTATGAGGGATTGTAACCTACATATAGACTGGAAAATTCAGATGGGCCGAGGTAGCCTAGATAAGGAGTACATAGAATATTTTCGCGATAATTTCTTCGGACAGTATGTTCTGGAGCCAACCAGAGAGCAGTCCATACCAGACCTGGTATTGTGCATCAAGATAGGAATAATTAATGACCTCATAGTTAAGGCGCCCCTAGATTGCGATCATAATATGATTGAATTTTACATTAGTTTGAGGGAGAGAAGGATGAGTCAAAGACTAGTATTTTAAACTTCAATAAGGGTAATTAAGAGGGCATGAAAGTAGAGCTAGCTAAAGTGAACTGACAAATTAGGTTAAGGGATAGGTCAATAGAGATGCGGTGGCAGACATTTAAGGGAATATTTCAGGATGCACAGAATATATGCACAGATGGACCCGCCATCTGTTGTTAAAACAGTTAAAGATAGTATCAAACTTATAGAAAAAGCTATAATTGTGCGAGGATGGGAGGCAGGTCAGAAGATTGGACAGAATATAAAAAACAGCAAAGAATGACTAAAAGATTGATCAGGTAAAATTAAAGTACGAGAGAAAGCTAACTAGAAATATAAAGACAGATAGTAAGAATTTTTATAGATATTTAAAAAAGAAAAAAGTGATCATTGGTCCTATAGAAAGTTAGTCTGGGGAATTAATAATGGATAATAAGGAGATGGTAGATGAATTGAATAGGTATTTTGCATCGGTCTTCACTATTGAGGATACAAGTAACATCCCAGAATTAGTTGTAAGTCAGAAAATGGAAAGGAGGGAGGAACTCCAGAAAATTGCAATCACCAGGTCAGTGGTACTGAACAAATTGTTGGAGCTGTGGGCTGATAAGTCATGGGTCCTGATGGACTTCATCCTAGGGTGTTAAAAGAAGTGGCTAGTGAGATAGTTGATGCGTTAGTTTTAATTTTCTGAAATTCCCTAGATTTGGGGAAGGTTCCGTTAGATTGGAAAATAGCTATTGTAACTCCTTTATTCAAAAAGGGAGGAAGACAGAAAGCAGGAAACTACAGGCCAGTTAGCTTAACATCTGTCTTAGGGAAAATGTTAGAAGCTATTATTAAAGATGTTATAGCAGGGCATTTAGAAAAATTCAAGGCAATCAGACAGAGTCAACATGGTTTTGTGAAAGGGAAATCATGTTTAACCAATTTATTGGGGTTCTTTGAGGGAGTTACATGTGCTGTGGATAAAGGGGAACCGGTGGATGTATTATACTTAGATTTCCAGAAGGCATTTGATAAGGTGCCACGTCAAAGATTGTTGCAGAAAATAAAAGCTCATGGTGTAGGGGGTAACATTTTGGCATGGATAGAAGATTGGCTAGCTAACAGGAAACAGAGAGTAGCTGTAAATGGGTCATTTTCTGGTTGACAAGATGTATTGAGTGGTGTGCCACAGGGATCTGTGTTGGGGCCTTAACTTTTTACAATTTTTATAAATGACTTGGATGAAGGGATCAAAGGTGTGGTTGCTAAATTTTCTGATGGCACAAAGACAGGTAGGAAAGTAAGTTGTGAAGAGGACATAAGGAGGCTACAAAGGGATATTGATAGCTTAAGTGAGTGGGCAAAGACCTGGCAAATGGAGTATAATGTGGGAAAGTGTGAAATTGTCCATTTTTTCAGGAAGAATAAAAAAAAATCATAATATCTAAATGGTGAGAGATTGCAGAGCTCTGAGATGCAGAGCGCTCTTGGTGTCCTGATCTTGAATCTTGAATCGCAAAAGGTTGGTATGCAGGTACAGCAAGTAATTAGGAAAGCTAATAGAATGTTATTGTTTATTGCGAGGGGAATTGAATACAAAAGTAGGGAGGTTATGATTCAGCTATACAGGGCATTGGTGAGACAACGTCTGGAGTACTGTGTACAGTACTGGTCTCCTTATTTAAGGAAGGATGTAAATGAGTTGGAGGCAGTTCAGAGAAGGTTTACTAGACGAATACCTGGAATGGGCGGGCTGTCTTGCGAGGAAAGATTGGACAGGCTAGGCTTGTATCCGCTGGAATTTAGAAGAGTAAGAGGTGACTTGACTGAAACATATAAGATCGTGAGGGGTCTTGCCAGGGTGGATGTGGAAAGGATGTTTCCCCTTGTGGGAGAATCTAGAACTAGGGGTCACTGTTTAAAAATAAGGGGTCACCCATTTAAGACAGAGATGAGGAGAAATGTTTTCTCTGAGGGTCGTGAGTCTTTGGAATTCTCTTCCTCAAAAGGCGGTCTTTGAATATTTTTAAGGCAGAGGTAGATAGATTCTTGATAAGCAAGGGGGTGGAACGTTATCGGGGGTAGATGGAAATGTGGAGTATTGAACGTATTGAATGGCGGAGCTGGTTCGAGGGGCCGAGTGGCCTACTCCTCCTAATTCATATGTTAGTATGTAAAACGGAAGTACAGACTTGTTAGCCTTACATCAGTAGTAGGGAAAATACTAGAATCTATTCTAAAGGATGTGGTAAATGGAGATTTGGATAATCTGGGCATAGTCAACATGGATGTATGAATGGGAAATCATGTTTGGCGAACCTGTTGGAGTTTTTTGAGGATGTTACTTTCAGAATTGATAAAGGGGAGTGGTGGATGTAGTATACTTGGATTTTCAGAAGGAGGTTGGTTAGCAAAATTAAAGCGCATGGGATAGGAGGTAATATACTGGCATGGATTAAGAATTGGTTAACAGGCAGAAAAGAGAGCAGGAATAAACGGGTCATTATCGTGTTGGCAGGCTGTGACTAGGGTACTGCAAGGATCAGTGCTTATGCCCCAGCTGTTCACATTATATACGAACATATGTGGGGACCCAAAGTTCGCGGATGACACAAAACTCGGTGGGAGTGTGTGTTGTGAGGGAGATGCAAAGCGGCTTCAAGGGGATTTGTACAGACTTAGTGAGGTGAGCAAGAACGTGGCAGATGGAATATATTGTGGAAAAATGTGAGGTTATCCACTTTGGTAGGAGGACTAGATGTGCAGTGTATTTCTTAAGTGGTAAGAGATTAGAAAGTGTAGATGTACAAAGGGACCTAGGTGTCCTAGTCAATAAGTCACTGAAAGCTAACATGCAGGTACAGGAAGCAATCAGAAAGGCTAATGGTATGTTAGTCTTTATCACAAGAGGATTGAAGTACAGGAGTAGTGAAGTCTTGCTTCAATTGTATAGAGCCTTGGTTAGACTGCATCTGGCATATTGTGTGCAGTTTTGGTCCCCGTCGGGAGATTATTATTACCATCGAGGGAGTGCAAAGGAGGTTCACCAGACTTGTTCCCGGGATGGCGGGACTGTCCTATGAAGAGAGATTGGGGAAGCTGGGCATGTATTCTCTGGAGTTTCAAAGAATGAGAGGTGATCTCATTGAAGCCTACAAAATAGCTAAAGGAATAGACAGGGTAGATGCAGCTAAGATGTTTCCCCCGGTTGGGGAGTCGAGAACGAGGGGACACAATTTCAAAATAAGGGGGAAGCCACTTGGGACTGAGATGAGGAGAGATTTCTTTACTCAGAGGGTTATGAATCTTTGGAATTCTCTACCTGAGACAGTTGTGGAAGCTCAGTCATTGAGTATGTTTAGAGTTTGACATATTTCTAAATACCCATAACAAGGGGATGTGGGGATAGTGTGGGAAAAAGGCATTGAAGTGGATGATCAGCCATGACGATATTGAATGGCGGAACAGGCTTGATGGGCTGAATGGCCTACTCTTCCTATGTTCAGCTGAGGATCCCCCCCCCCCCCATTGTAATTGATGGGGCACTCGACCCATCACATTTCCTGCACTTTTGCACTCACCCCATCCCTTCTCCTTGTCCTCGCCTTCCACCCCACCAGCCTTCATATTCAGTGGCCTCTGCCATTTCTGCTGCCTCCGACGTGATGCAACCACCAAACACATCTTCCCCTCCCCTTTCAGAATTCCGAATGGACTGTTCCCTCCGTAATGTCCGAGTCCACTGTTCAATCACCCCCAACATTCCCTTCCCTTCCGCTGGCGCCTTTCCAGGCAAATGCAGGAGATGCAACATCTTCCCTTTTACCTCCTCCCTCTTCATCATCCAAGGCCTCAAACACTGCTGCTCGGTGAAACATGGATTTACATTTACTTTCAATTTAGTACACTAAAGGGGAGATGATGGCATCGTGGTAATGTCACTGGACAAGTAATCCAGAGCCCCAGGCTAATGCCCTGGTGACATGGGTTCAAATCCCACTCAGGCAGCTGGTGGAATTTAAATTCAATTAATTAATAAATTCAGTTAATTAGTAAAAATCTGGAATTGAAAGCTGATCTCAGTTTTGCTGCCATGAAATTATCATTGAGAGCAAATCAACAGAAGCATTAGTGGAGTACAGAAAGTGTCGGATGGAGCTTAAGAAAGCAATTAGGAGAGCAAAGAGGGGATATGAGAAAGCTCTGGCTGGTAAAAGTAGGGAAAATCCCAAGATATTCTATAAGTATATCAATGGGAAGAGGATAACCAGGGAAAGAGTAGGACCCATTAGGGACCAAGGGGGAAATCTGTGGGTGGAGCCAGAGGACACTGGTAGGGTGTTGAACGAATACTTCACATCTGTCTTCATCCAAGAGAATGAGGATGTAGATATGGAACTCAGAGAGAGACTGTGAGGTTCTTGAGCAAATTGTCACAGGGAGTGACAAGGTATTGGAGGTTTTGGCAGGCTTAAAAGTGGACAAATCTCCAGGTCCAGACGATTTGTGTCCCAGGATGCTGTGGGAGGCGAGGGTGGAGATTGCAGGGGCTCTGACCCAAATTTTTAATTCCTCTCTGGCCACGGGGGAGGTGCCAGAGGACTGGAGAACAGCTAATGTGGTCCCACTATTTAAGAAAGGTTGTAGAGATAAGCCAGGGAACTACAGACCAGCGAGTCTCACGTCAGCGGTAGGGAAACCATTGGAGAAAATTCTGAAGGAGAGAATCTATCTCCACTTGGAGAGGCAGAAATTGATTAGGAATAGTCAGCATGGCTTTGTCAGAGGGAGGTCATGCCTAACAAATTTGATTGAATTTTTTGAGCTTGTGACCAGGTGTGTAGATGAGGGTAGTGCAGTTGATGTAGTTTACATGGATTTCAGCAAAGCCTTTGACAAGGTCCCACATGGGAGACTTATCAAGAAAGCAAATGCACATGGGATACAAGGTAACTTGATAAGGTGGATTCAAAATTGGCTTAGCTGTAGGAGCCAAAGAGTGACGACAGACGGCTGTTTTAGTGACTGGAAGCCAGTGTCCAGTGGCGTACCACAGGGATCTGTGCTGGGTCCCCTATTGTTTGTCATTTATATAAATGACATAGATGACTATGTGGGGGGTAGGATCAGTAAGTTCGTGGATGACACAAAGATTGGCCGAGTGCTTAACAGTGAGGTTGAGTGTCTTGGGTTACAGGAAGATATAGACGGGATGGTCAAATGGGCAGAAAAGTGGCAGATGGAATTTAACGCTGAAAAGTGTGAGGTGATACACTTTGGAAGGAGTAATGTGACACGGAAGTATTCAATGAATGGCCTGATACTGGGAAGTTCCGAGGAACAAAGGGACCTTGGCGTGTTTGTCCAAAGATCTCTGAAGGTAGAAGGGCAGGTTAATAGGGTGGTGAAAAAGGCATATGGGACACTTGCCTTTATCAATCGAGGCATAGATTAGAAAAGCAGGGAGGTCATATTGGAGTTGTACAGAACTTTGGTAAGGCCACTGCTGGAGTACTGTGTGAAATTCTGGGCGCCACATTATAGGAAGGATGTGATTGCACTGGAGCGGGTGCAGAGGCGATTCACCAGGATGTTGCCTGGGATGGAATATTTAAGCTATGAAGAGAGGTTGGATAGGCTTGAATTGTTTTTGCTGGAGCAGAGAAGACTGAGGGGTGACCTGATCGAGGTGTACAAGATTATGAGGGGCATGCACAGGGTGGATAGGGAGCAGCTGTTCCCATTAGTTGAAAGGTCAGTTACGAGGGGACACAAGTTTAAGGTGGGGGCAGGATGTTTAACGGGGATTTGAGGAAGGACTTCTTTACTCAGAGGGTGGTGACAGTCTGGAATGCACTGCCTGGGAGGGTGGTAGAGGCAGGTTGCCTCACATCCTTTAAAAAGTACCTGGATGAGCACTTGGCACGTCATAACATTCAAGGCTATGGGCCTGTACAAGAAGGACGGATTGCATCTGAACTGGAGGGGCAACTTTTGGAAAGGTGCAGAAGTAACAGGGTTGTCGTCATGGGTGACTTCAACTTCCCTAATATTGATTGGAACCTCCTTAGTGCAAATAGTTTGGATGGAGCAGTTTTTGTCAGGTGTGTCCAGGAAGGTTTCCTGACTCAATATGTAGATAGGCCGACTAGAGGGGAGACTATGTTGGACTTGGTGCTTGGCAACGAACCAGGCCAGGTGGCAGATCTCTCTGTGGGAGAGCATTTCGGTGATGGTGATCACAACTCCCTGACCTTTACTATCGTCATGGAGAGGGACAGGAGCAGACGGGATGGGAAAATATTTAATTGGGGGAGGGGGAATTACAATGCTATTAGGCAGGAACTGGGGAGCATAAACTGGGAACAGATGTTCTCAGGGAAATGCACAACAGAAATGTGGAGGTTGTTGAGGGAGCACTTGCTGCGACTGCTGGATAGGTTTGTCCCGATGAGGCAAGGAAGGGATGGTAGGGTGAAGGAACCTTGGATGACGAGATGTGCAACAGCTAGTCAAGAGGAAGAAGGAAGCTTACTTAAGGTTGAGGAAGCAAGGATCAGACAGGGCTCCAGAGGGTTACAAGGTAGCCAGGAAGGAACTGAAGAATGGACTTGGGAAAACTCGAAGGGACATGAAGAAGTCTTGGCGGGTAGGATTAAGGAAAATCCCAAGGCGTTCTACACTTATGTGAGGAACAAGAGGATGGCCAGAGTGAGGGTAGGGCCGATCAGGGATAGTGGAGGGAACTTGTGCCTGGAGTCGGAGGAGGTAGGGGAGGTCCTAAATGAATACTTTGCTTCAGTATTCACTAGTGAGAGGGACCTGGTCGTTTGTGAGGACAGCGTGAAACAGGCTGATATGCTCGAACAGGTTGAGGTTAAGAGGGAGGATGTGCTGGAAATTTTGAATGATATGAGGACAGATAAGTTTCCGGGGCCAGACGGGATATACCCACGGATATTACGGGAAGCAAGGAAAGAGATTGCTGCGCCTTTGGCGATGATCTTTGCGTCCTCACTGTCCACTGGAGTAGTACCGGATGATTGGAGGGTGGTAAATGTTGTTCCCTTGTTCAAGAAAGGGAATAGGGATAACCCCGGGAAATTATAGACCAGTCAGTCTTAAGTCGGTAGTGGGCAAATTATTGGAGAGGATTCTGAGAAACAGGATTTATGATTATTTGGAAAAGCATGGTTTGATTAGAGACAGTCAGCATGGCTTTGTGAGGGGCAGGTCATGCCTCACAAGCCTTATTGAATTCTTTGAAGATGTGACAAAACACATTGATGAAGGAAGAGCAGTGGATGTGGTGTATATGGATTTTAGCAAGGCGTTTGATAAGGTTCCCCATGGTAGGCTCATTCAGAAAGTGAGGAGGCATGGGATACAGGGGAAGTTGGCTGTCTGGATACAAAATTGGCTAGCCCATAGAAGACAGAGGGTGGTAGTAGATGGAAAGTATTCAGCCTGGAGCTCGGTGACCAGTGGTGTTCCGCAGGGATCTGTTCTGGGACCTCTGCTGTTCGTGATTTTTATAAATGACTTGGATGAGGAAGTGGAAGGCTGGGTTAGCAAGTTTGCCGATGACACGAAGGTTGCTGGAGTTGTGGATAGTGTGGAAGGCTGTTGTAGGTTGCAACGGGACGTTGACAGGATGCAGAGCTGGGCAGAGAAGTGGCAGATGGAGTTCAACCTGGAAAAGTGTGAAGTGATTCATTTTGGAAGGTCGAATTTGAATGCAGAATACAGGCTTAAAGACAGGATTCTTGGTAGTGTGGAGGAACAGAGGGATCTTGGGGTCCATGTCCATAGATCGCTCAACGTTGCCGCCCAAGTTGATAGGGTTGTTAAGAAGGCGTATGGTGTGTTGGCTTTCATTAACAGGGGAATTGAGTTTAAGAGCCGCGAGGTTATGCTGCAGCTCTATAAGGCCCTGGTTCGACCACACTTGGAATATTGTGTTCAGTTCTGGTCGCCTCATTATAGGAAGGATATGGAAGCTTTAGAGAGGGTGCACAGGAGATTTACCAGGATGCTGCCTGGACTGGAGGGCATGTCTTACGAAGAAAGATTGAGGGAGCTAGGGCTTTTCTCATTGGAGCGAAGAAGGATGAGAGGTGACTTGGTAGAGGGGTACAAGATGATGAGAGGCATAGATAGAGTGGATAGCCAGAGACTTTTTCCCAGGGTGGAAAGGGCTGTCACCAGGGGGCATAATTTTAAGGTGATTGGAGGAAGGTTTCGGGGAGATGTCAGAGATAGGTTCTTGACACAGAGAGTGGTGGGTGCGTGGAATGCGCTGCCAGCGGTGGTGGTAGAAGCAGATACATTAGGGACATTTAAGCGACTCTTGGATAGGTACATGGATGATAGTAGAATGAAGGGTGGGTAGTTAGTTTGAACTTAGAGTAGGTTAAAGGTTCGGCACAACATCGTGGGCCGAAGGGCCTGTACTGTGCTGTACTGTTCTATGTTCTAAATCGGATTAGGTAGACAGGTCAGGTGTCTTTAATGCATCGGTGCAGACTCAATGGGCCGAAGGGCCTTTTATGCACTGTATTATTTTGTGATTCTGTGATTGATTGTTGAAAGAGTCCATCTGGTTCACTAATAGCCTTTCGAGAAGGAAATCTGTCCTTACATGGTCTGGCCTACATGAGTAGCCCGCTTGATTGGCACCCCATCTACAAACATTCACTCCCTCCACCACCGACGCACAGTGGCAGCAGTGTGTACCATCTACAAGATGCACTACAGCAATGCACCAAGGCTCCTTAGACAGCACCTTCCAAACCCGCAACCTCTACCAACTAGAAGGACGAGGGCAGCAAATGCATGGGAACACCACCACCTGCAAGTTCCCCTCCAAGTCACACACCATCCTGACTTGGGACTATATTGCGGATCCTTCACTGTCGCTGGGTCAAAATCATGGAACTCCCTAACAGCACTGTGGGTATACCTACCCCAAATGGACTGCAGCGGTTCAAGAAGGCAGCTCACCACCACCTTCTCAAGGACAAATAGGAATGGGCAATAAATGCTGGCCAAGCCCACGATGCCCACATCCCTGAATGAATAAATAAAAAGGCATCTCACCTCCAGCTTCTCGAGGGCAATTCGGGGATGTGGGCATCACTGGCAAGGCCAGCATTTGTTGCCCAGCCCGAACTGCCCTTGAACTGAGTGGCTTGCTCGGCCATTTCAGAGGGCAGTTAAGAGTCACCCACTTTGCTGTGGGTCTGGAGTCAGGAGGTGAGTTACTTGCCTCAGGATTCCCAGCCTCTGACCTGCTCTTGTAGCCACGGTATTTATATGGATACTCCAGTTCAGTTTCTGGTCAATGGTAGCCCCTAGGATGTTGATAGTGGGGGATTCAGCGATGGTAATGCCATTGAATGTCATGGGGAGATGTTTAGATTCTCTCTTGTTGGAGATGGTCATTGCCTGGCACTTGTGTGGTGCGAATGTTACTTGCCACTTATCAGCCCAAGCCTGGATATTGTCCAGGTCTTGCTGCATTTCTACATGGACTGCTTCAGTATCTGAGGAGTCACGAATGGTGCTGAACATTGTGTAATCATCAGCAAACATCCCCACTTCTGACCTTATGATTGAAGGAAGGTCACTGATGAAGCAGCTGAAGATGGTTGGGCCCAGGACACTACCCTGAGGAACTCCTGCAGTGATGTCCTGGAGCTCAGATGATTGACCTCCAACAACCACAACCATCTTCCTTTGCGCTAGGTATGACTCCAGCCAGCGGAGGGTTTTCCCCCTGATTCCCATTGACCTCAGTTTTGCGAAGGCTCCTTGATGCCATACTCGGTCAAATGCTGCCTTGATGTCAAGGGCAGTCACTCTCACCTCACCTCTTGAGTTCAGCTCTTTAGTCCATGTTTGAACCAAAGCTGTAATGAGGTCTGGAGCTGAGTGGCCCTGGCGGAACCCAAGCTGAGCGTCACTGAGCAGGTTATTGCTAAGCAAGTGCCGCTTGATGGCACTGTTGATGACACCTTCCATCACTTTCCTGATGATTGAGAGTAGGCTGATGGGGCGGTAATTGGCCGGGCTGGACTTGTCCTGCTTTTTGTGTACAGGACATACCTGGGCAATTTTCCACATTGCAGGGTCGATGCCAGTGTTGTAGCTGTACTGGAACAGCTTGGCTAGGGGTGCGGCAAGTTCTGGAGCGCAGGTCTTCAGTACTATTGCCGGAATATTGTCAAGGCCCACAGCCTTTGCAGTATCCAGTGCCTTCAGTCGTTTCTTGATATCACGTGGAGTGAATCAAATTGGCTGAAGTCTGGCATCTGTGATGCTGGGGACTTCAGGAGGAGGCCGAGATGGATCATCAACTCGGCACTTCTGGCTGAAGATTGTTGCAAATGCTTCAGCCTTATCTTTCGCACTGATGTGCTGGGCTCACCCATCGTTGAGGATGGGGATATTTGTGGAGCCGCCACCTCCAGTTAGTTGTTTAATTGTGCACCACCATTCACGGCTGGATGTGGCAGGACTGCAGAGCTTAGATCTGATCCGTTGGTTATGGGATCGTTTAGCTCTGTCTATCGCATGCTGCTTATGCAGATAGTACTGTGTTGTAGCTTCACCAGGTTGACACCTCATTTTGAGGTATGCCTGGTGCTGTTCCTGGCATGCCCTCCTGCACTCTTCATTGAACCAGGGTTGGTCTCCTGGCTTGATGGTAATAGTGGAGTGGGGGATATGCTGGGCCATGAGGTTACAGATTGTGGTTGAGTGCAATTCTGCTGCTGCTGATGGCCCACAGCGCCTCTTGGATGCCCAGTTTTGCATTGCTAGATCTGTTCGAAATCTATCCCATTTAGCACGGTGGTAGTGCCACATAACACGATGGAGGGTATCCTCAGTGTGAAGGCGGGACTTCATCTCCACAAAGACTGTGCGGTGGTCACTCCTACCAGTACAGTCATGGATAGAAGCATCACCGGCAGGCAGATTGGTGAGGACGAGGTCATGTATGTTTTTCCCTCGTGTTGGTTCCCCCATCACCTGCCGCAGACCCAGTATCGCAGCTATGTCCTTTAGGACTCAGCCAGCTCAGTCAGTAGTGGTGCTACCGCGCCACTCTTGGTGATGGACATTGAAGTCCCCCACCCAGAGTACATTTTGTGCCCTTGCCACCCTCAGTGCTTCCTCCAAGTGGCGTTCAACATGGAGGAGTACTGACTCATCAGCTGAGGGAGGGCGGTAGGTGGTAATCAGTAGGAGGTTACCTTGCCCATGTTTGACCTGATGCCATGAGACTTCATGGGGTCCGGAGTCGATGTTGAGGACTCCCAGGGCAACTCCCTCCCTACTGTATACCCCTGTCCCGCCAGCTCTGCTGGGTTTGTCCTGCCGGTGGGACAGGACATACCTGGGGATGGTGATGGCAGTGTCTGGGACTTTGTCTATAAGGTATGATTCCATGAGTATGTCTATGTCAGGCTGTTGCTTGACTAGTCTGTGGGACAGTTCTCCCAATTTTGGCACAAGTCCCCAGATGTTAGTAAGGAGGATTTTGCAGGGTCGACAGGGCTGGGTTTGCCGTTGTTGTTTCCGGTGCCTAGGTCGATGCCGGGTGGTCCGTCCGGTTTCATTCCTTTTTATTTACTTCGTAGCGGTTAGGTACAACTGAGTGGCTTGCTCGGCCATTTCAGAGGGCATGTAAGAGTTAACCACATTCTTGAACTGCTGCAATCCATGTGGGGTAGGGACATCCACAATGTTGTTTGGAAGGGAGTTCCAGGACTTTGACCCAGTGACAGTGAAGGAACGGCATATATAGTTCCAAGTCAGGATGGTGTGTGGGTTGGAGGGGAACTTTCAGGTCGTGGTGTTCCCATGCAGCCGCTGCCCTCATCCTTCTAGGTGGTAGAGGAAGCTGCGGTCTAAGGAGCCTGGGTTGGATCTTGTAGATGGTACACACTGCTGCCACTGTGTGTTGGTCGTGGAGGGATTGAATGTTGGTGGATGGGGTGCCAATCAAGTGGGCTGCTTTGTCCAGGATGGTGTCGAGCTTCTTGAGTGTTGTTATAGCTGCACCCATCCAGGCAAGTGAAGAGTATTCCATCACACTCCTGACTTGTGCCTTGTAGATGGTGGACAGGCTAGTACTCCAACACTTTTGTCATAAAGGCTCACACACAATTTGCTTTCATAATTGTTTTCTGTACCTGTATGTTAACTTTCTGTGGTTCATGTGCAAGGATGCCCAAGTCCCTTTGAATACCAATGTTTCCCACTCTCACCATTTAAAAATAATCGTGTTTTTCTATTTTTCCCAGCAAAAGTGGTAACTTCACACATCCCCACGTTATATTCCATCTACCATGTTCTTGCTCACTCACCTGACTTGTCTATATCACTCTGCGCCCTCCTCACAGCTTACTTTCCCATCTAACTTTATACCGTCAGCATACTTGGATACATTTACCTTAGAGCATCGGAGATTGAGGGGAGATTTAACAGAGGTGTACAAGATTATGACAGGCTTCGATAAGTTAGACAAGGAAAATCTTTTCCCATTAACTAATGTTACAAGAGCTAGGGGACACAGATTGAAGGTTTTGGCCAAGAGATGCAGGCGGAATATGAGGAAGCAATTTTTTTGTGCAGTGGGTGATGACTTGGCACTCTCAGCTCATAAGGGTGGTGGAAGTGGAAACAATGACTTCAAAAGGAAGGAAGGCTACTTGAAGGAAATAAACTTGCCGGGCTATGGGGTTTGAGCGGGGGAGTGGGGCTAACTGGTTAACTCCATGGAGAGCTGGCATGGACTTGATGGGCCGAATGGCCTTCTGTGCCATAAATGACTCTATATTACACTCTGTCCCCTCATCGAAGTTGTTGATTTAGATTTTAAATTGCTGAGGTCAGTTGTTTCAATCCAACACAGAGTGGGGATTAAATGTGGCAACTTCATTTTTTTAATGTGCTTTTCAGTACCACAACAACCAAGGCTTCTAGCATAGATTTGGTTCCTCATTGCATAATTTCACCTGGCTGGGGAACCTCTACACCCCAGCAGCACTGGTAAAGTCCATTTCCTGGTTATGCTCTTACTTCCATGGGGTGCTGACTGTACCAGCACTGCTGCCTCCCTCGCTTCCAATTCTGCTGACTCTCCCTCATATTCCTGATTTTGACTCCATTGCTTATTGTTCCACAAGTCAGCACAGGAGAACCCACCTAATTGTGACACTGTGGTGTAAATCACTGGTGGCGCTAGTTTCCTGGCTGGCTGTTCCAGATCTCTGATCTGGCTGATGCATATCCCTCTTGGTTCTGTAGAAATAGAAATTTAGAAATCATAGAAATTTATTTACAGCATGGAAAGAGGCCATTTGGCCCATTGGGTCTGCACTAGCTGACAAAGACTTTCCAGCTCTTGGTCCATAGCCCTCTAGGTTATGGCACTTCAGGTGTATATCCAAGTACTTTTTAAATGTTATGAGGGTTTCTGCCTCTCCCATTCTTTCAGTCAGTGAGTTCCCAATCTTTTTCACCCTCTGGGTGAAAACATTTCCTCTCGAATCCCCTCTAAATCTATGCCTCCTGGTTTTGAACCCCACAGCCAAGGGGAATGGGGCTTTCCTATCCGCTCTGTCTAGACCCCTCATAATTTTATACACTTCAATTAGGTCTCCCCTTAGCCTCCTCTGTTCCAGAGTAAACAACCCCAGCCTATCCAGTCTTTCATCATTACTAAAATTTTCCGAACAGGCAACATCCTCGTAAATCTCCTCTGTACCCTCTCTAGTGCAATTACATCTTTCCTATTGTGTGCTACCAGAACTGCACACAGTACTCCTGCTGTGGCCTAACTAGTCTTTTATACAGTTCCAGCATAACCCCTCAGTTTTTATACTCTGTGCCTCGGCTAACAAAGACAAGTATCCTGTATGCCACCTTGACCACTTTATCTACCTGATCAGCCACCTTCAGGGATCTGTGGAGATGCACTCCAAGTTCCCTCTGTTCCTCTATACTTACTATCCTACCATTTATTGTGTATTCCCTTGCTGCCTTAGCCTTCTCCAAATGCATTACCTCCTACTTGTTTGGATTGAACTCCATTTACCACGGCTTTGCCCACTTGACTAGTCCATTGATATCTTCCTGCAGTCTCCAGCTTTCTTCATTAGCAACCACACGACCAATTTTTGTATTGTTTGCAAACTTCTTTATCATACCCACTACTTTCAAATCCAAGTCATTGATATATACCACAAAAAGCGGAGCCCCACTGGAAACAGCCTTCCAGTCACACAAACATCTGTCGACCATTACCCTTTGCTTCTTGCCTCTAAGCCAATTTTGGGTTCAATTTGCCACTTTGCCTTGAATCCAAATTCCCTCTGTCTCTGTACTTCTCAGTATCCTACTTTTAATTTCATGATCAGTCTGCCATGTGGGACCTTATCGAAAACCTTGCTAAAATCCATATAACTACATCAAATGCACTACCCTCATCAACCCTCCTTGTTCAAAAAAATGCAATCATGTTATTCAGACATGAGCTTCCCTTAACAAATCCATGCTGACTTTGATTGATCCATGTATTTGATAATGATTTATCTTGGCCCTCAGAATTTTTAAAAAATAATTCTCACTCCTCGTCAGGCACTTCAGATGTCGTTTCTTCAAACCTTTGTTGGTTTACTTTAAATACTGTTGCCCTTTTCTTGGGATTTAAATGTGTTTAGACTACTTAGTAATGTCATAGAAACTGGACAGACCCCTGACTGAATTTTAGAGGTATTGACTATAGCCCACTGAACTACTGGAGGAGTTTTGGGTTTGAATACTTAATGTCATTTTATGTGCTGAAACCGGTGGCTGAGAACCCCTTCTGCCTGTCTCTACCTGTCAGAGCCGAGGTCTGACGTCACAGGAAAACAGGTAGGTGATTGGTGGGTATCTCTTTCGTGTCTCCTTTTGGCCAAGTGGTTTAAATCAAGAGACCTTATTACAACTGAAGAGTACAGTTAAGAAATTCACTTCTAAAATATTTAACATCCAAATTAATTAATTCATTTGATAGAATAGAGATGGCTGGGCAGGCGATGTGTTGCAGCTGTAGTATGTGGGAGCTGGTGGACGCCGGTGCGATCCACGGTGACCACATCTGCCGCAAGTGTTGGCTGCTCGAGGACCTTCGGCTCAGAGTTGATGAGCTGGAGTCCGAGCTGCGGACACTGCGACACATCAGGGAGGGGGAGAGTTACCTGGACACTGTGGTTCAGGAGACAATCACACCCCTTAATTAATTACATCGAATTTGGACCATGGTCAGGGACAGGAGGGTGTGACTGCGTGATGCAGGTATGGGGATCCAGAATTTAGCTTTGGAAGAGCCTCTGCCAGTGCCCTTATCCAATAGGGACCGAGTTCTTGCGCTCAGTGTGGACGAGGGCACAGACTTCAGGGAGGATGAGCAAACTGACCACAGCACCATGGTTCAGAGCGCCATTCAAGTGGGGGGAGAAAAGAGAAATGTAGTTGTAATAGGGGATAGCATAGTTAGGGGAATAGATGCTGTTCTCTGCAGCAAAGATAGAGGGTCCCGAAGGCTGTGTTGCCTACCCGATACCAAGGTTAAGGACATCTCTTCTGGGCTGGAGAAGAACTTGGAGTGGGAGGGTCAGGATCCAGTTGTCGTGGTCCACGTCGGTACCAACAACATAGGTAGGACTAGGAAAGAGGTTCTGCTGAGGGACTATGAACAGCTCGGGGATAAATTAAAAAGCAAAACCACAAAGTTAATCTCCGGATTACTACCTGAGCCACGTGCAAATTGGCGTAGTGTAAATAAGATTAGAGAGGTAAACGCGTGGCTGAAAGATTGGTGTGGGAGAAATGGGTTCCAATTCATGGGGCACT
The DNA here is from genome assembly GCF_036365525.1 of Heterodontus francisci. Taxonomy (NCBI): domain Eukaryota; kingdom Metazoa; phylum Chordata; class Chondrichthyes; order Heterodontiformes; family Heterodontidae; genus Heterodontus; species Heterodontus francisci. The sequence continues at coordinate 2,376,534 of NC_090387.1, forward strand.
GGCACCAGTACTGGGGAAAGAGAGAGCTGTTCTGTTGGGACGGGCTCCATTTGAACCATGCTGGAACCAGTGTCCTGGCGAATCGTAACACGAGGGTTGTAGACAGGACTTTAAACTAATTAGTGGGGTGAGGGTTCAATTGAAGGGAAGTTTAAAAAATCAAAAAGAAACAAGAGAGCAGAGGTGCAGGGTAGTGAAGAGGCGAACAGTAATCAAAGTGTGACAGGGAGGGTCAGAAAATATAAGCAGAAGAATGCAGCAGAAATTAGAACCAGAATGAGTAATAATGGCAAAAAGTCAAAGCTTAAGGCTCGTTATCTGAACGCACGCAGCATTTGTAGTAAGATAGATGAGTTGACGGCACAAATAGAAATAAATGAGTGTGACTTGATAGCTCTAACAGAGACGTGGTTGCAGGGTGACCAAGACTGGGAACTCCATATTCAAGGGTATTCGACGTTCCGGAAAAATAGGCAAAAAGGAAATGGAGGTGGGGTAGCTTTGTTAATAAAGGAAGGTATCAGTGCGGTGGTGAGTAGTGAGAGAGGTGTAATAGATCGTGATGTGGAATCAGTTTGGGTGGAAATAAGGAATAGCAAGGGGAAGAAGTCACAGGTGGGAGTCGTCTATAGGCTGAAGGGTTGCCTCACTGTAGGACAAAGTATAAATCGGGATATAACGGAGGTGTGTAAGAAGGGTGCTACAATTGTCATGGGTGATTTTAATCTGCATATTGACTGGACAAATCAGATTGGCAGGGGTAACATGGAAGACTAATTTGTAGAGTGCATCAGAGATTGTTACTTAGAGCATTAAGTTGCAGAACCTACCAGGGAACAGGCTATATTAGATCTACTAATGTGCAATGAGGTAGGAATAATAGATATCGTCCTCTAAGGGGTAGCAATCACAACATGGTAGAATTTCAAATTCAGTTTGAGGGCGAGCAACTCTGATCTCAAACTAGTGTCCTCAACTTAAACAAGGGCAATTACAGAGGTATGAAGAAAGAGTTGTCTAAAGCAGGCTGGGAAAATAGACTAAGAGGAAGGTCAGTGGATGAACACTGGTAGACATTTAAGCAGATATTTCATAACGCTCAGCAAAAATTTATCCTGGTCAAAAAGAAGGACTCTATGAGAAAGATGGACCACCCGTGGTTAACAAAGGCAGTCAAGGAGAGTATCCAATCAAAAACTAAGGCATACAAAGCTAGTGGTAGGCCAGAGGATTGGGTTTTTTTCAGGAACCAGCAGCAGATGACTAAAAAACTAATAAAGAGGGAGAATATTGATTATGAAAGTAAGTTGGCAAGAAATATAAAAACAAACAGCAAGAGCTTCTACGGGTATATAAAAAGAAAGAGAGTACTAAAGTGAGCTTGGAGGATGCGACTGGAGAATTGATAATGGGGAACAGGGAATTGGCAGATAATTTAGACCAGTATGTTGCATCGGTCTTCATGGTGGAGGACACTATAAATATCGCACAGGTATCAGATAAGCAAGGAGCTGACGGGAGGAAAGATCTTGTAACAGTCTCTATTACGAGGGACAAAGTATTTGACAAACTAATGGGACTAAAGGCAGACAAGTTGCCAGGACCTGATGGCCTACATCCATGGGTTTTAAAGGAAGTGGCTGCAGAGATAGTGGAGGCATTGGCCGAAATATTCCAGAACTCACTGGATTCCGGGAGGGTCCCAGCGGATTGGAAAACCACTAATGTGACGCCCCAGTTCAAGAAGGGTGGGAGACAAAGAGCAGGAAGCTACAGGCCAGTCAGCCTAACGTCAGTCGTTAGGAAAATGCTAGAGTCCATTATTAAGGAAGAAATAGCAGGACATTTAGAAAAGCTTAACACAGTCAAACAGAGTCAACATGCTTTTGTGAAAGGGAAATCATGTTTGACAAATTTGCTAGAGTTCTTTGAGGATATAACAAGCAGAGTTGATGAAGGGGAACCAGTAGATGTAGTGTATTTAGATTTCCAGAAGGCATTCGATAAGGTGCCACATAAAAGATTATTGCACAAGATTAGGAGCCCATGGTATTGGGGGTAATGTATTAGCATGGATTGAGGATTGGCTAACACACAGAACACAGAGAGTCAGGATTAACCGTTCTTTTTCAGGTTGGAAAGATGTATCTAGTGGAGTGCCACAAGGAACAGTCCTAGGGCCTCAATTATTTACTATCTATATTAATGACTTGGAGGAGGGAGCAGAGTGTAATATATCCAAATTTGCTGACGATACAAAAATAGGTGGGAAAGCATGTTGTGATGCGGACATAAGGAATCTGCAAAGGGATATATTGAGTGAGTGGGCAAAAGCTTGGCAGATGGAGTTTAATGTAGGCAACTGTGCGGTCATGCACTTTGGTAGGAAGAATCAAAAGGCAGACTGTTATTTAAATGGAGAGAGACTTCAAAAAAGTGCAGCACGAAGGGATCTGGGTGTTCTTGTCCATGAAACACAAAGTTAACATGCAGGTGCAGCAAGTAATTAGGAAGGCAAATGGAATTTTGGCCTTTATTGCTAGGGGGTTGGAGTTTAAAAACAGGGAAGTCTTGTTACAACTGTACAGGGTGTTGGTGAGGCCACACCTGGAGTACTGCATACAGTTTTGGTCCCCGTATTTAAGAAAGGATATACAGGCATTGGAGGCAGTTCAAAAGAGATTCATTAGGCTAATTCCTGGGATGAAGGGGTTGACTTATCAAGAATGGCTAAACTGGTTAGGCCTTTATTCATTAGAGTTTAGAAGAATGAGAGGTGATTTTATTGAAACGTACAAGATTCTGAGGGGGCTTGACAGGGTAGATGTTGAGAATATGTTTCCATTAGTGGGGGAATCTCGAACTAGGGGATGTAGTTACAAAATAAGGGGGCATTCATTTAAAACTGAAATACAAAGGAATTTCTTCTCTCAGAGGGTTTAGTTTAGTTATACAGCACTGAAACATGCCCTTCGGCACAGCGAGTCTGTGCCGACCATCAACCACGCATTTATACTAATCCTACACTAATCCCATATTCCTACCACATCCCCACCTGTCCCTGTATTTCCCTCCCACCTACCTATACTCGGGACAATTTATAATGGCCAATTTACCTACCAACCTGCAAGTCTTTTGGCATGTGGGAGGAAACCGGAGCACTCGGAGAAAACCCAAGCAGACACAGGGAGAACTTGCAAACTCCACACAGGCAGTACCCAGAATTGAACCCGGGTCGCTGGAGCTGTGAGGCTGCGGTGCTGACCACTGCGCCACTGTGCCGCCCTTCAGGGTGGTGAATGTCCAGAATTCTCTACCCCAGAGAGTTGTGGAAGCTAGATCACTGAGAGTATTTAAAGAGGAGGTAGATAGATTTTTGAAATATCGAGGAGTTGAGGTCTATGAGGAGCTGGCACAAAAGAGGAATTGAGGTCTGGGCAGATCAGCCATGATCTTATTGAATGGTGGGGCAGGCTTGAGGGGCCGAATGGCCGACTCCTGCTCCTGTTTCTTATGAAATTCATAGTGCACTCAGTATAATGGGGAAAATGCTGGAGCACCCTGTGGGTGAATTATATTCATATACCTTTCTCTTGTAACAGAATAACATTGTTCTCCAATGGATGTCTCTGATAGTCCGGATCGTGACCCTCGTTCCCCAGAAGACCAACTCTCTGAAGATGATGATGACCTATTGCTTGAGGGAGGGCATGAAAACGATGACGAAGAGGATATAGACAAACATTCTGACAATGATGGAGAATGCATTGATTCTGAGGATAATAACCATTGCAGTGATGCTGAGATTCACAGTATTGGAGAGCCTGACAATGAGGGGAGTCGGGACGATGGGGAAACCCATGAATCAGAGGTGGAAGAGGAGGAGGAAAAGTTGAGAGAGGAAGGAGATTACAGTGAAGAAAGTGGAAATGACAGAGATAATGAGGAGCCACCTAAAGACTTGGATGCAGAATCTGACCGAGACAATGTTGCAAGTCCAAAAAGAGCTTGCAATACTGAGCGAACTGAAAAGACTGTGTCTGAGAAACAGGATTCCCAAGCCGATGAGGAGGCTGCAAATGATTCCAAGGACGAAGCATCCTCTGTTACTAGGGACCTGGATGAACATGAGCTGGACTATGATGAGGAGGTTCCTGAAGAACAGCCAGGGGCTGTGGCAGAAGACAGTGAAAAACAAAGCATGGAGGAGAAAAGTAGCGACTCGCCAAAGGAGGGGGATATGGAAAAAAGTCAACTGGAGGAGAAAAAGTCTGAAAGAGACAGAAAAGATTCATTTCGTGAGAGGAAAAAAGATGAGGATGATGGGGAGCTTGATGAAGGAGAAGTTGAGGTATGATCTTAAATAATTTTATCCCATGCAATCTAGAATGTCATGCAATAAATATGGGTATTCAAGTCCTTGTACTATACCATTGAAAAGTACCTTGCAGCACTCCTTTGCTGTGTTGTGACTGGAGACCCTGCTTTAGCTGGTAGTTGGTTTAGATCTCCTCCGATACCTAATCAGAAAAGTCATCATCAAGTGCCTTGTGTCTCTTTCTGTCCCATCTCCTTGCCCTTTTCTCTGCTGTTCTGGCCACCTTTATCATTCCTGTTTGGTTTCTTTCCTTCCCATTTTTGCATTCCACTGCCCCTCTCCTGATCTCTCCTCTCCTGGTGTGTCTGTGATTCAGTTGGTGGCATCTCTTGAGTCAGAATGTTGTAGGTTCAATTCCCAGTCCAGGGCCTGAACGCACAAGCCAAGGCTGACACTCTCGTGCAGTACTGAGGGAGTGCTTCACTGTAGGAGGTGCCGTCTTTTGAATGAGATACTAAACCAAAGCCCCCTCAGGTTGATGTAAAAGATTCCATGGTACTATTTTTAAGAGCAGCGGACTTCTACCCGGTGGCCTGGCCAATGTTTATCCCTCAATCAGCATCACATAAGAAAAAATTATTTGGTCATTATCACATTGCTGTTTGTGAGAGCTTGCTGTGCGCCTATTAGCTACTGCTTTTCCTACATTACAACAGTAACTACACTTCAGAAGTATTTAATTGGCTGCAAAATGCTTTGAGATGTCCGGTGGTCGTGAGAGGGGCTGTCTGAGTGCAAGTCTTTTTGGTCTTTTTTTTCCCCTTTCGCCACTCTTATCTCTAGCTTTCTGTTCTTGTTTCTCTATTGCTTGCTTTATTCCCCCTTCCCACACACCACCGCCTTTCTGCCTTCCCTGCCACATATCTCTCTTCTCCTGCCTAGCACAAGAATGCTGACTGCTGATACTCTCCCTTCCCGACTCTGCTTTACACCCACACTCATAACCTCTTCAGATCTTAGTGTTACAGTGTCATGGGTATTAAAACAAATAACTTTACTGGTAAGCTGCATGGTTCTAGCTGTCTAAACTCCAGCAGTACCCTTGCATAGGTTTGGGGAACAGGAGCCAATTTGTGGCCAAACTCTCTGGACTTGGACAAGTGAAGTTCCTCCCTGTGAGGAGAGATTATGCACTTTCTTTGGTTTAACCGAATTCTCCAAAAGTAGACTTCTCAATAATAAAAACTGAAATACTCTGCAGACCTGGCAGCATCTCTGGAGAGAGAAACACAGTTAATGTTTCGGGTCAATGACCCTTTGTCAGAATTGATAATACTTAGAGATGTAACCGTCTTTAAGAAAGGCAGAGAAAGTAGGGGGAGAAGAGGGAAGGGTGAAAGGGAAGGTCTGTGATAGGGTAGACGGCAGAAGAGATTATATAACAAATGAGGTGATAGTGCAAGGCAAAAGGAGGTTGTAATGGGACAAGTAAAGAAACAAAAACAAATATACTAAATTGAAAGAAGTACATGTAAATCGCTGTTTCACCTGGAACGAGTGTTTAGGGCTTTGGATGGTGAGAGGGATGAAGTATGAGCGGCAGCTGTTCCATCTCCTGTTCTTGCATGGGAAGGAGCAGAGGGATGGGCAGTGGTAGTGCTGGGGTGATTGGAGGATTGGCTCTTCTAATTTTCTGACCAATCTACCATGTGGGACCTGTCAAAAGCCTTATGAAAAATCCATTTAGACTGCATTAAACGTGCTACCCTCATTGACCTTCCTTGTTACTCCTCAGAAAGTTCAATCAGGTTAGTCAGATCTTCCCTTAACAAATTCCATGTTGACTGTCCTTGATTAATCAGTGGCTTTCTGAATGACTGTTTATACTGTCCCTCAAAAATTTTCTAATAGTTTGCCCAGCCCTTAAGGTTGGGCTGACCACCCTGTAATCACTTGAGCTATCTATCCCTTCCTTTTTAAAACAGTGGCACAATGTTAGCAGCCCTCTAGCACCACGACTGTAACCAGAGGGGTTTGGAAAATGCTGGTCAGAGCCTCCTCTATTTCTTTCCTTGTTTCTGTCAGCAGCTTGGGATGTATTGCATCTGGGCCTGGTGTTATGACCGAGGTGGGAGGAGTGCACTGTCTTTTCTAGTGCCATTTCTCCAAAGGTCACAACATTTCTTTTAAAAATATTTATCCAGTTACCGTTTCGGTCAATCATATACTGTACTCTTTATCCCAGAATAAAATACACCAACCAGGTTTCTTTAATCTACAAAATTATCAGTTTATTATCAAACAAGACTTATCTAGTAATGAAGCAAAGCATTAACACATAGATTGAAGTATAAACGTTCCCCTTTAAATTCCCCACACAAACGCACACACACTGAAGAGAAATACAGAAATTATCTCTGCAGAGGTCTGTTGCGCAAACAAAAAGACAAAAAAATACTTTGGCCAAATACTTGCTAATTTTTGAAGAAAAAAAGAGAAGCTATGGAAGGAAGTCAGTTGTCCCTTTGGTCTCGAGTCCGGGTATACAGAGACGAGTCACTGGGATCTTTTCTAAAGCAGTTATTTTCAGGCGGCGTTGAGAATTAATCTGGCAGGTTTTTCTAGCTTCTCAGGAGAGCAGCAGCACCAAGGATTTTAGCTTTCCCACACTGGATCTTTGCAGGGTTTCTTCAAAGAGGTGGAGAAAGAGGTGAGTTGCGTGGTTTCTTTTTTTTTGGCAGGCAAAACACCCAACTGTTTTCAGAGCAGTTCACACCCCAACTGAAAGTCACCTCCTGACTCCCATAAACCTTGACATGTGGCTTCTGTGTAAACATCTTCCCCAGGTCACCAAGTTTTCTGTTATTTATTGAGCTTAAAGCACATGTTTCGCAGCACAGGTTGTATTCAAACAATATCTTAAGTGTCCTTTCAGTGAACTTGGTTTACAAAAATCACATCCATGGAATTTTTTCCGTTTTAACACGTCCTGAAAAGAAAATTTAAAGATGGAAGCACTTTCGTAACTCCTCCATCCTTAAATGCGTTTCATTACAAAGAGTTAAAAAAAAGATGAAAAATATATTAAAACGCATTTACACACACATTCTCATTCACTCTTTACCTGTAGCTAATTCAGTTTGGCTTTGTATCATCTTTGCACTAAGTTGCACATGTCACTCCACTTTTTAAGACGGGTGAAGGGGGGAACCAAGGAAATTACAGACCAGTTAGCCTGACATCTGTGGTGGGCAAGTTGCTGGAGTCTACAATCAAGGATAGGGTGACTGAACACCTAGAAAAATTTCAGTTAATCAGGGACAGCCAGCATGGATTCATGACGGGAAGGTCATGCCTGACAAATGTCACTGAACTTTTTGAAGAGCTTGTTAAGGTAGTGGACAGGGGAATGTCTATAGATGTTATTTATATGGATTTCCAGAAGGCATTTGATAAAGTCCCACATAAGAGACTGTTAACTAAGGGAGAAGCCCATGGAGTTGAGGGCAAATTATTTACATGGTTAGGAGGTTGGTTGAGTGGTAGGCGACAAAGAGTGGGGATCATGGGTACGTACTCTGATTGGCAGGATGTGACTAGTGGTGTCCCACAGGGATCTGTGTTGGGGCCTCAATTATTCACACTATTCATTAACGACTTGGATGATGGCATAGTAAGTCATATATTCAAATTTGCTAATGATACAAAGTTAGGTGGCATTGTAGACAGTCTAGATGATAGCATAAAAATTTGCAAGGAGATATTGACAGACCAGGTGAATGGGCAAAACTGTGGCAGATGGATTTCAATGCGGGCAATTGTGAGGTTATCCATTTTGGACCAAAAAAGGATAGAGCAGGTTACTTTCTAATTGGGAAGAGGTTAAGTACAATGGATGTCCAAAGAGACTTGGGGGTTTAGGTGCATAGATCTTTAAAATGCCACTAGCAAGTGCAGAAAATAATCAAAAAGGCTAATGGAATGCTAGCCTTTATATCTAGAGGATTGGAGTATAAAGATGCAGAGGTTATGCTGCAGCGCTGTACAAAACCCTGGTAAGACCCCACTTGGAGTATTGTGGGCAGTTCTTGGCACCACACCTTAGGAAGGAGGTGTTGGAGGGAGTGCAATGTAGATTTACAAGAATGATACCTGGACTACAGGGGTTAAGTTACGAGGAGAGAATACACAAATTAGGCCTGTTTTCGCTAGAAGTTAGAAGGTTAAGCGGTGATCCGATCGAAGTCTTCAAGATATTAACAGGAAAAGACAGGCTAGATAAAGATAAACTATTTCCACTGGTTAGAGATTCTAAAACTAGGGGGCATAGTCTAAAGATTAGAGCCAGACAGTTCAGGAGAGATGTTAGGAAGCACTTTTTCACGCAAAGGGTGATAGAGGTTTAGAACTCTCCCCCACAAACAGCAGTTGAAGCTAGAACAGTTGTTAATTTTAAAATCTGAGATAGATAGAATTTTGTTAAGCAAAGATATTAAGGGATATGGGCCAAAGGCAGGTATATGGAGTTAGGCCGCAGATCTGCCATGATCTCATTGAATGGTGGGACAGGCTCGAGGGACTGAATGGCCTACTCTTGCTATCTTCCTATGTTCCTATAGTAACTCAAAGCAAAGTTAGATTCTAGACAAAGCATCCACAATTACATATTTTTTTTTCCACAATGTGGATAATCTTTAAGTGATAAGGTTGCAATAGTAAACTCCATTGGAATTGTCTGGCATTCTGGTTTTAAAATTTTTCTACAAAGGCTAGGGGGTTTGATCAGTATATGCCAGTGTCTCTCTATAGTCGTGGCAGACATAGATTTCAAAATGCTTAAGAGCTAGTAATAAGCCCAGAGTTTCTTTTTCCACTGTTGAATAGCTTGTTTGGTGTCGATTTAGCTTTTTTTGGAAAAGTATCCCGCTGGCCTTTCTATGCCTGCTTCATCGTCTTGTAGCAGGACTGCACCAACCCCCAGGCTACTCGCATCAATTTGCTACCTTGAAGGGCTGAGTGAAATTTGGAGCAGTCAACACTGGTTCATTCATCAAAATGGCTTAGAGCTTCTCAAAAGATGTTTGGCACTCCCCTGATCACACTACCTTGGTTTTCTTTTTTTGTAGCAAATCTGTCAGTGGAGCAGCTGCAGTACTAAAATTTGGCACAAACTTGCGGTAGAAACCACTCATCCCCTAAACCCTCATGATTTCTCGCTTAGTCTTTGGGGTAGGGAACTCCACCAATGCTTATACTTTTGCTGTTGGCAGCACTGGACGTTGCCCTACTATATGCATGAGGTTTTTGAAAATTCACTTTTGGCAAGGTTTATCACCAAATCAGCCGATTGTAATTTTTTTGAACAGAGCTTCTAGTTGTTGCAAGTGGTCCTTCCAAGTGTCGCTGTATACCAACACACCATGAAGATAAACCACACAGTTAGGAACACTGACTACCACTTGGATTACTAGTCTTTGAAAAGTGGCTGGGGCATTATATTTAGCCCGAATAGCATCGGCATTGGAAAAGACCGTCTGATGTGACAAAGGCCGATTTTTCTTTAGCTGGGCGTGTTAAAGGAACTTGCCAGTATCCCTTCAACAAATCTATTTTTGTAAGAAACGTGGCACTGCCCACTCTGGCAATACAGTCTTCCAAGCGAAGAATTGGGTAGGAATCTGCCTTTGTTACTGCATTAATCTTTCTGTACCCCATGCAGCACCTAGTTGAACTGTCTGGTTAGGCACTAACACCACTGGGGAACTCCAACTGCTTTGACTGGGTTCAATTAGGTGGTTTTCCAACATGTATTGGATTTCTGCTTTTACCTGGGCCGGTTTCTCTGGACCAAAGCAATAAGGATGCTGTTTTATAGGAAAGGATTCCCCTACAGGAATACGGGATTAGTGTAGGATTAGTATAAAATGGGTGGTTGATGGTCGGCACAGACTCGGTGGGCCGAAGGGCCTGTTTCAGTGCTGTATCTCTAAACTAAACTACATCCACATCATGTGTGGCTAAGGTTGTACATCCTGGCTTATCCCTACAGACTCCTTTAAATGCTGTGCATAGCCTTGTTCGGTCTTCTTGTTCTGCATCTAATTATAAAAGCATAGTGTCCAATCTCCTTAACAATTCAGTCATAGCTAACCCGATAGTAGGAGGTTCAATTTGAGAATTGTCTGGGCCTCCTTCTGCCTCATCCTCACTATCCCTTTCATTCTTCACTGTTCTTACTACCTGACATAGCTGCTCTTGCTGATCCTCCTCCCGGCGATGTTATTGTTTCAACATATTGATATGACACAGCGGATTCGTTTTCCAACGATCAAATAACTTACTTCACCAATTCTTTTGACCTTTTTCTATGGACCACTGAATCGTGCTTTCAGTGGTTCACCCTGGAAAGTCAGTAATACGAATACCTCTTCCCCTGGTTGAAATTTTCAGATCTTGGCATGCTTGTTTGCCTATTCTTCATGGTTGTTCTTAAAGTTTTAAGGTGTTCCTGAGCTACTTTGCAAGCTCTCGTGAGCTGCTCCTAGAACACTGATTCATAATCAAATGCACAAGATTCGTCCCTCTGTTTTAAAAACTTTGATTATTTTTAGAGGACCTCATCTCATATCCATAAACTAATTCAAAAGGGCTAAAACCAATCGACACATTAGGTGAATCTCTAGTGGCAAACAAAAGAAATGCTAGCCCTTTATCCCAATCATAGGGATATTCATGACATTATGCCCTGTTCATTGTTTTGAGGTCTGATGGTACCTTTCTCAAGTCCCTTGTGTCTATGGGAGGTATGCTGAAGTCTTTAACTGTTTTATACCCAAATTATTGATAACTTCCTGAAAAATTTTAGACATAAAATTGGAACTTTGATTCGACTGAATCTCAATTGGTAATCCATATCTAGTGAAGAACTGGGTTAACATCTCTACCGCTACCGTAGCAGCAATTGTTCTCAAGGGAATGGCTTCTGGGAGCTGAGTAGCCTTATCCATAGTGACTATATATTGGTGTCTCGCTTTTGTTTTTGGTAAAGATTCTACACAGTCTTATCAATACACTACTAAATGGTTCCCCAAAAACTGGTATGGGAATTAGATGTGCCGGTTTTATGGCAGGTTGTGGTTTTCCCACAATCTGGCACGTAAATCGCATTTTACAAAACTGCACCAAGTTCTTAGAAAGACCTGTCCAGTAAAAATGTTGATCTATACGTGATTGGGTCTTCCGGATCCCCACATGTCCTGCTATTGGAATTTCATGCGCTATCCTTAATATTTCCCGGCGATACTTGGGCAGTCCCACTATCAGGTGAACAGCAGTCCATTCTTTGGCTACTTCCTCATCAGAATCCCATTTTTAATGCAAAATGATTATTGACGATGCAGCCGGCAGCTGACGTCATCAGACTGCGCCAATCTGCGCATGCGCTGTGTTCCGCATTGCCAGGACTGGTTGGCGCATGCGCAGGTGACGCCATCGCATAACGCGGGGAGAAAGTGGGGGTGGGGTACAAGGGGAGAGAGCGGGGGTGGGGGTAGCTGGGTGGGCGCAGCCGAAGACCTTGTTGGTGGTGGGTGCGCTCTCCTTAGCCTCTCTCTCCCCTGCCTGCTCGCTCGCGCTCTCTCCCCGGCCCACTCGCTATCTCCCTCCCTGGCTCGTTTGCTCTCTCTGGCCATTGTCTGCTGCCATGTGTTTACGTTGCCTTCATGTGATTATTTGAGCAGCGCCATCTTTAGTCCTGGCAGCTGCCTGAAGTCGCAGACTGTGACGTTTTAGTGGCACAGGCTGCTTTTGCGCATGTGCCACTGCAGCGCCACCTGGTTGTTGCATTGTCAGCAAATGCAGCCTTTTTAATGTAGCCTTCTGGAACTCCCTTTGCCTCGACTTCAGTTAGAGCCGATTATGCAACTTTATTTAGCTCTGGATCGGCTTGCTGAACCTTGATCAGAGAAGATTTATTAAACATTTCCTTTGGATTATCCAAATCCCCAAAGAAAGTTTCAGATGTTCGGCTATCTGCCTGTGGTGCCAATCTGACCTCTGACAATGGAACTTGTTTAGAACATAAGAAATAGGAGCAGGAGTCGGCCATTCAGCCCCTCAAGACTGCCCTGCCATTCAATAAGATCATGGCTGATCTGTCCCAGGCCTCAACTCCTCTTTCGGGCCTGCTCCGCATACCCCTCGACTGCCCGAGATTTCAAAAATCTGTCTACCTCCTTCTTAAATACATTTAGTGACCTAACCTCCACAACTCTCTGAGGCAGAGAATTCCAGAGATTCACCATCCTCTGAGAGAAGAAATTCCTTTGCATCTCAGTTTTAAATGTGTGCCCCCTTATTTTTTAGCTATGTCCCCTAGTTCGAAATTCCCCCACCAGTGGAAGCATATTCTCAACATCTACCCTGTCAAGCCCCCTTAAAATCTTATATGTTTCTATAAGATCACCTCTCATTCTTCTAAACTCCAATGAATATAGGCCTAGCCTGTTTAGCCGTTCTTGACGAGACAACTCCTTCATCCCAGGAATCAGCCTAGTGAACCTTTTCTGAACTGCTTCCAATGCTAGTATATCCTTCCTTAAATACGGGGACCAAAACTGTATGCAGTACTCCAGGTGTGGCCTCACCAACCCCCTGGACAGTTGTAACAAGACTTCCCTGTTTTTAAACTCTAACCCCCGAGCAATAAAGGCCAAAATTCCATTTGCCTTCCGAATTACTTGCTGTACCTGCATGCTAACCTTTTGTGTTTCATGTACAAGAACACCCAGATCCCTCTGTACTGCAGTATTTTGTAGTCTTTATCTAAATAATAATCTGCCTTTTTATTCTTCCTACCAAAGTGGATGACCTCACACTTTCCCACATTAAACTCCATCTGCCAAGTTTTTGCTCACTCACTTAACCTATCTATATCCCTTTGCAGATTCTGTGTCCTCATCACAACATGCTTTCCCGCCTATTTTTGTATCATCAGCAAATTTGGATACACTACACTCTCCCTTCCTCCAAGTCATTCATATAGATAGTAAATAGTTGAGGCCCAAGGACCAATCCTTGTGGCACCCCACTAGTTACGGCTTTCCAATCTGAAAAAGACCCATTGATCCCGACACTCAGCCTTGTGTGTGTTAGCCAATCCTCAATCCATGCCAGCACATTACCCCCAATACCCTGAGTTCTTATTGTGTGCAATAGCCTTTTATGTGGCAACTTAACGAACACCTTCTGAAAATCCAAATGCACTACATCTACCAGTTCCCCTTTATCTACTCTGCTTGTTATATCCTTAAAGAACTCTTATCAAATTTGTCAAACATGATTTCCCTTTCATAAAACCATGTTGACTCTGTTTGATTGCATTATGTTTTTCAAAATGTCCTGCTATTTCTTCCTTCATAATGGACTCTAGCATTTTCCCAATGATCGATGTTAAGCTAACTGGTCTGTAGTTTCCTGCTTTCTGTCTCCCTCCTTTCTTGAATAGGGGCGTCACATTAGCGGTTTTCCAATCCTCTGCTACCCTACCGGAATCCGGTGAGTTTTGGTATATTATGACCAATGCCTCTACTATCTCTGCTGGAATTCTTTCAAACCCTTGGATGCAGGCCATCAGGTCCTGGTGACTTGTCTACCTTTAGTCCCATCAGTTTGTCCAGCACCTTTTCCCTCTTGATAGAGATTGTTACAAGTTCCTCCCTCCCATTTACACCTTGCTCGTCTATTATTGTCGGGATGTTTACAGTGTCCTCCACTGTGAAGACCAATACAAAATATTGGTTTAAATTATCTGCCATTTCCCTGTTCCCTGTTATTAATTCCCCAGTCTCATCCTCTAAGGGTCCCACACTTAATTTAGCCATTGCTCGCGTCACTACACATGAAGAAAAAATTCCTGGAACCTTTTCCTGCAACTGTTCTGTCTCTTTGACTTCACTTGGTCTTTCCATGACTACTGGAGAAGCTACTACCTTCACTCCGGCCAGGTCGCTCCCCAGGAGTAGAGAACAACTCCTACAGTTACCGTTCCGGACGTTAGGTCACACTCTAGGTGCACCCGATACAAAGGTACGAGTATATACTCCCCACCGATACTATTCACTAAAACCTTGGCATTCAGTGTGCTCTCTGGTGGAGAAGTCATGTCTTTCCTCAGCAAAAGAGTTTGGGTGGCTCCTGTCTCCCTAAGTATAACTATCGGTTTACCTGCCTTACTTGAGGGATAAGGAGTTACTTTTCCTTTTGACAAGAATTCCCTATAACTCTCAGGTAACTTATTCACGTCCCCGCAGTTACTACGGTTTTTGTACTTGGCCTTACAGCTGCAGTCAGAGCTATAGCCTGATCTGTTGTACTCTCGGTCAGGGCCCCTTTCTCTACGTTGGCCTTGTGCACCCCAATAAGTCGCATGGATTTACCCCGCAACTTCCAGCATTCTGTACGAAGGTGTCCCACCTTGTGACAATGATGGCACTTAGGCATGTGGACCGTATTTCCACCCTTAGCATCTTTCTTTCTGGTTTGAGCAGGAGATCCTGGGGAGTTCCCAGCTCTCCCTTCTTGTGCCCGGTGACTTGCCTTCCTTTCAGCCTCCCATCTTCTGTCCTCCTTGGGTTTGTGGAGGTGACGGACAAAGGGTTTGGGCTTGTAAACAAGCTTGTAATCATCGATTTCTGCTGCCTGTCTGGCTGTTGAAACTTTCTGGTTCTGTACATGGGTTCTTCCAGGAGAATTATTTCCTAAGGTTCTCATACATGGCTTCGAGCTTCAGTGCCCGCATCTAACATTCAAAATTAATTTGCTTTACCCTCTCAAATTCTATACAAGTCCGGCCAGGCTGTTTCCGGCGGTTCAGAAATTTGTACCTGTACGATTCAGGGACTAACTCATAAGCAGCGAGAATAGCGTATTTTGCCATCTCATAATCTGCAGAAGCCTCCTCGGAAAGCATGGCATAAACATCATGAGCTCTGCCGATCTATCTGCTTTGCATAAGCAGTGTCCAGCTTTCCTGCAGCCACTTCATATGTCTGGCTATCTTTTCAAAAGAAATGAAAAATGCTTCTAGGTCCCTTTCCTCAAACTTTGGGAGGGCTTGCACAAATTAAAACAGCTCTCCACCAGGTCCTGGGCTGGAGACCAATCTTTCTCCAATTTTCACTGGAGTCAAGGACACCCCTTTGTCTTAGTTCTATCTTTTAAAATTTGAATTCCATTCCTTCTCTTTCACTTTTTCTCTTTGAAATTGTAGTTCACGTGTTTTCATTGTCACTTCTTGTTCCTGTTCAAGCTTAAGTTTTTCCAATTCTATTTCTTTTTCCTTTTCTTTGTCAAGTTCAAGCTGCCTCATCTGCAACTGAATTTTAGCTAATTCAACTGCACTCTCATCTTGTTCGCTTTTTTCTGCTAATTTCAAATGGTGTGCCAGGATCTCAATTATATGTGCTTTCTTAGCTCCTGGTTTTAACTCTAACACCAACTTTTCTACCAATTCCTTTAGTCTAATCTTGGTTGAGTTTCTCAAATCGCTCGGTTACATCCTCCTTCTCCAGAAAGGTTGTAGTAACTGACAAAGAAACTTTATTCTAATGCACAAGAAACCTGTGTTTCTGCTTTTCCTCATTTCAATTTATTATTTCCCCACTTACAATCGCACACCAGCTTTCGGGTTATCCCACACAGAGCACCCAATTAGATGTTACTACCAAGGTAGGAGGAGTGCACTGTCTTTTCTAGTCCCACTTCTCCACAGGTGACAACGTATATTTTAAAAATATTTACCCAGTTACCGATTCGGTCAATCGGATACTCTGCTCTTTATCCCAGAATAAAATACACCAACTAGGCTTCTTTAGTAAACAACAAACATTCACAAACACACACAAAAAATACAGAAATTCTCTCTGCAGAGGTCTGTTACAAAAAAAAGGCAAAAAAAAACTTTGGCCAAATACTTACTAATTCTTGAAGAAAAAAGGGAAGATATGGAAGGAAGTCAGTTGTCCCTTTTGGCCTGGCATCCGTGTATACAGAGATGAGTCACTGGGATCTTTTCTAAAGCAGTTATTTTCAGGCGGCGTTGAGAATTAATCTGGCAGGTTTTTCTAGCTTCTCAGGAGAGATGCAGCACCAAGGATTTTAGCTTTCCCACACCAGATCTTTGCAGGGTTTCTTCAAAGAGGTAGAGAAAGAGGTGAGTTGCGTGGTTTCTTTTTCCTTGACAGGCAAAACACCCAACTGTCTTCAGAGCAGTTCACACCCCAACTGAAAGTCAACCTCCTGACCTCCATAAACCTTGACATGTGGCTTCTCAGTAAATATCTTCCCCAGGTCACCAAGATTTCTGTTGTTTATTGAGCTTAAAGCACATGATTTCCAGCACATGTTCGAACAACATCTCAAGTGTCCTTTCAGTGAACTTGGTTAAAATAAAGCACATCCATGGAATCTTTTCAGTTTTAACACAAGTCCTCAAAAAATATTAAAAAATGGAAGCGCTTTTGTAACACTGGGAATTTATCCACTTTCAAGACTGCTGAACACCTCAGTATTTCCTCCCTCATTGTATTTACCTCATCCAATAATTCATACTCCTCCTCAACTACAATGTCTACTTCATTCATTCCTTTTGTGAATGCAGACATAAAAGTATTCATTAAGAACCATGCCCACTTTTTCTGCCTCCACACATAAGTTACCTTTTTGGTTTCTAATTGGCCCTTCTCTTTCAGTTATCCTGTTGCTCTTTATGAAATATCTTTGGGTTTTCCTTGATTAAACTTGCCAATTTTTTTTCATGCCCTCTCTTTGCTTTCCTAGTTTTCTTTTTAATTTCACCCCATGCACCTTCTATACTTCTCTAAGTTTTTTGCAGTATTGAGTTCTCAGTGTCTGACATTAGAGATGGGTAAAAAATGTTGACCTTGCCAGTGATGCTCACATCCCAAGAGCAAATTTTTAAAAAATGCTCCTCTTTTTTTTGCCTTTCCTACGCTGTCTGTTCTTTGACATCCAGGGAGGTCCATATTTGGGAGTCCCGTTTTTCTGAGTGGGAACATCCGTTCTGAACCCCCTCTATCTCCTTTAATTCCTCCCACTTCTACGCTATCCTCCTATTTCTGTGCTCACCACATGTGGCACTGACACTGATTTGTCTTCAAGTAGCTGTTTCCAGTCCAATTTTGCCAAATCAGCTTAGTTAAACTGGCCTTTCTCAATTTAAAACTTCTACTCTTGTTCTATCTTTATCCGTGTCCATACCTGTGCTAAATCTAACTTAATTATGATCATGACCAGTAAATACTCTCCCACTGATGCTCCTTCCACCTGCCCAGCTTCATTCCCTATAACTAAGTCCAGACTGCCTCTTCTCGTTGGGTTTGCTACATACCAAAAAAAAATCCTCTTAATGCATTTTAGGAATTCTGCACCCTCTATACCTTTCACACTGGTTTTATTCCAGTTAACAATAAGTCGTTGAAATATCCTGCTATTACTATCCTATTGTTTCTACACTTATAGATTAGCCCACATAGTTGCTCTTCTAGCCCCCTCTGACTGAGGGTTAAGAGCATATCCCCAGCAGTGCGGTTGCCCCTTTTCTGTTCCTCAGTTCAGCCCATATGGTGTCATTTGATGATTCTTCTGGCATATCATCCCTCTTTACAGCTGAGATTGTTTCTTGAACCAATATTGCGGACACCCCCCCCCCCCCCCCCCCCCCCCGCCCTTTGTTTTATCCCCCTCTCTGTGCTGTCTGAAAACCCTGTAACGAGGGATGTTGAGCTGCCATTTCTGCCTTCCTTTAAGCTATGTTTCAGTAATAGCTGTGGCATCATACTTTCAAGTGTCTAACTGTGACCTCGACTCATCTGTCATGGTCACTAGACTCCTTGCACTGAAGTATATTCCATTAATCACTGAACAACTCCTTTCTTGTCTATTTTCTAGCCTTTGTTTCCTTGGCTTTCTATTCTCATTTGGGTGTTTTCTACCTTCAATTTCTAGCTTTGCTTCTCTCCCTTCTGAATCTACGCTGAAGTTCCCATCCTCTTGCCAAGCTGGATTAAACCCTCCTCAACAGCATTAGCAAACCTCCCGACCGCGATATTAGTGCTGGCCCTATTGAGCTTAAAAAGGGATAGGCCAAATAATTGTAGGCCGGTCAGTCTGACCTCGGTGGTGGGCAAATTACTAGAATCCATTCTGAGAGATAGGATAAACTGTCGCTTAGAAAGGCAAGTATTAATCAGGGAGTATTGCGTCCAATTCTGGGCGCCGCACTTGAGGAAAGATGTGTGAGGGCATTGGAGAGTGTACAGAAAAGATTCATGAGAATGGTTCCAGGGATGAGAAATTTCAGTAATGACGATAGATTGGAGAAGTTAGGACTGTTTCCCTTGGCGAAGAGAAGGCTGAGAGGTAATTTGATAGAGGTATTCAAAATCATGAGGGGTCTGGACAGAGTAGATAGAGAAACTGTTCCCACTCGTGAAAGGATCGAGAACGAGAGGGCACAGATTTAAAGTATTTGGTAAGAGAAGCAAAAGTGACACGAGGAAAAACTTTTTCACACAGCGAATGGTTAACGTCTGGAATGCGCTGCCTGGGAGTGTGGTGAAGACTGGTTCAATTGAAGCATTCAAAAGGGAATTAGACCGTTATATGAAAAGGAAGAATGTGCAGGGTTACAGGGAGAAGGCGGGAGAATGGAACTGAGGGAGTTGCTCTTTCAGAGAGCAGGTGCGGACACGATGGGCCGAATGGCCTCCTCCTGCGTTGTAATGATTATGATTCTAGTCAGCGTGGATTTGTTAAGGGAAGGTTGTGTCTTACTAACTTAATTGAATTTTTTGAGGAAGTAGCAAGGAGGATTGATGAAGGTAGTGCAGTGGATGTTGTTTACATGGATTTTTGTAAGGAATTTGCCAAGGTCCCACATGGTAGACTGGTCAGAAAAGTAAAAGCCCATGGGATACAGGGGAATGTGGCAGGTTGGGTCCAAAATTGGTTCAATGACAGGAAACAAAGGGTAATAATTGACAGATGTTTTCGCGAATGGAAGGCGGTTTCCAGTGGCGTTCCACAGGGCTCAGTGTTGGGTCCCTTGCTGTTTGTGGTATATATTAATGATTTGGACTTAAATGTGGGAGGTATGATTGGGAAATTTGCTGATGACACAAAAATTGGCCGTGTAGTTGATAGTGAAGAGGATAGCTGTAGACTCCAGAATGATATCATTGGTTTGGTTGAGTGGGTGGAAAAGTGGCAAATGGAATTAAATCCAGAGAAGTGTGAGGTAATGTATTTGTGGAGGGCAAACAAAGCAAGGGAATACATCATAAACAGGAGGATATTGAGAGGGGTAGAGGAAGTGAGATAGCTTAAGAGTGCATGTCCACAGGTCCCTGAAGGTGGCAGGGCAGGTAGATAAAGTGGTGAAGAAGGCATATGGAATGTTTTCCTTTATTGGCCGAGGTATAGAATACAAAAGCAGGGATGGAATGCTGGAACTGTATAAAACGCTGGTTAGGCCTTAGCTGGAGTATTGCGTACAGTTCTGGGTCACCACATTACAGGAATGACATAATTGCTCTGGAGAGAGAATTAGAATATTACAGCGCAGTACAGGCCCTTCGGCCCTCGATGTTGCGCCGACCTGTGAAACCATCTGACCTACACTATTCCATTTTCATCCATATGTCTATCCAATGACCACTTAAATGCCCTTAAAGTTGGCGAATCTACTACTGCTGCAGGCAGGGCGTTCCACGCCCTTACTACTCTCTGAGTAAAGAAACTACCTCTCACATCTGTCCTATATCTATCACCCCTCAACTTGAAGCTATGTCCCCTCGTGTTTGCCATCACCATCCGAGGAAAAAGACGCTCACTATCCACCCTATCTAACCCTCTGATTATCTTATATGTCTCTATTAAGTCACCTCTCCTCCTCCTTCTCTCCAACGAAAACAACCTCAAGTCCCTTAGCCTTTCCTCGTAAGACCTTCCCTCCATACCAGGCAACATCCTAGTAAATCTCCTCTGCACCCTTTCCATAGCTTCCACATCCTTCCTATAATGCGGTGACCAGAACTGCACGCAATACTCCAGGTGCGGTCTCACCAGAGTTTTGTACAGCTGCAGCATGACCTCGTGGCTCCGAAACTCGATCCCCCTACTAATAAAAGCTAACACACCATATGCCTTCTTAACAGCCCTATTAACCTGGGTAGCAACTTTCAGGGATTTATGCACCTGGACACCAAGATCTCTCTGTTCATCTACACTACCAAGAATCTTCCCATTAGCCCAGTACTCTGCATTCCTGTTATTCCTTCCAAAGTGAATCACCTCACACTTTTCCGCATTAAACTCCATTTGCCATCTCTCAGCCCAGCTCTGCAGCCTATCTATGTCCCTCTGTACCCTACAACATCCTTCGGCACTATCCACAACTCCACCGACCTTAGTGTCATCTGCAAATTTACTAACCCACCCTTCTACACCCTCTTCCAGGTCATTTATAAAAATGACAAACAGCAATGGCCCCAAAACAGATCCTTGCGGTACACCACTAGTAACTAAACTCCAGGATGAACATTTGCCATCAACCACCACCCTCTGTCTTCTTTCAGCTAGCCAATTTCTGATCCAAAGCTCTAAATCACCTTCATCCCCATACTTCCGTATTTTCTGCAATAGCCTACCGTGGGGAACCTTATCAAACGCCTTACTGAAATCCATATACACCACATCCACTGCTTTACCCTCATCCACCTGTTTGGTCACCTTCTCGAAAAACTCAATAAGGTTTGTGAGGCACGACCTACCCGTCACAAAACCGTGCTGACTCGCTAATGAACTTATTCTTTTCAAGATGATTATAAATCCTGTCTCTTATAACCTTTTCCAACATTTTACCCACAACCGAAGTAAGGCTCACAGGTCTATAATTACCAGGGCTGTCTCTACTCCCCTTCTTGAACAAGGGGACAACATTTGCTATCCTCCAGTCTTCCGGCACTATTCCTGTCGACAATGACGACATAAAGATCAAGGACAAAGGCTCTGCAATCTCCTCCCTAGCTTCCCAGAGAATCCTAGGATAAATCCCATCTGGCCCAGGGGACTTATCTATTTTCACACTTTGCAAAATTGCTAACACCTCCTCCTTGTGAACCTCAATCCCATCTAGCCTAGTAGCCTGAATCTCAGTATTCTCCTCAACAACATTTTCTTTCTCTACTGTAAATACTGACGCAAAATATTCATTTAACACTTCCCCTATCTCCTCTGATTCCACACACAACTTCCCACTACAATCCTTGATTGGCCCTAATCTAACTCTAGTCATTCTTTTATTCCTGATATACCTATAGAAAGCCTTAGGGTTTTCTCTGATCCTATCCGCCAATGACTTCTCGTATCCTCTCCTTGCTCTTCTTAGCTCTCCCTTTAGATCCTTCCTGGCCAGCTTGTAGCTCTCAAGCGCCCTAACTGAGCCTTCACGTCTCATTCTAACATAAGCCTTCTTCTTCCTCTTGACAAGCGCTTCAACTTCTTGTTGAACAGAGAGAACAGAGAAGATTTACAAGAATGATGCCAGGGCTTGATTATTGCAGCTATGAGGAAAAATTGGATAGGCTGCGGTTGTTTTCCTTAGAACAGAAGAGGCTGAGGAGTGACTTAATTGAGGTGTGCAAAATTATATGGGGCCTAGATAGAGTAGACAGAAAGGACCTGCTTCCCCTAGCGGAGAGGTCAGTTACCAGGAGGCACAGATCGGTAGAAGGATTAGAGGGGACATGAGGAAAAACGTCTTCACCCAGCGGTTGGTGGGTGTCTGGAATTCATTGCCCCAATCAGTGGTGGAGGCGGAAGCCCACAACTCTTTTAAAAGGTACCTGAAGTGCTGTAACCAGTAAGGCTATGGACCAGGTGCTAGAAGGTGGGATTGGATTGAGCGGCCAGTTTTTTCAACCGGTGCAGGCATGATGGTTGAATGGCCTCTTTCTGTGCTGTAATTTTTCTTTGGTTCTATTTGCCAGAGAAGTCATCAGCTGGAGGAGTTTGATCTTCAGGTTTTAAATCTTGAGCAGTGGCTGATGTCCCTGCGATGTATTCACATATATCGCACTTTCTGGAGATGGCCACCCAGCAGTTTATCCAGTCCTGCTTGACTGTCTGGCATTCCCTCTCCACCTGTGCACTTTTCAGCTGCAGGGTGACCACCTCTTGAAGCAATCTATCCAAGTAGCTCTCAGCCTCGTGGTGCACCACAGTGATGCAGTTGCTTCTCAAGCTCTGAAATCTGGAGCTCGAGTTCCTCTGGATATATTCTGGAGTTCCCACAGGATGTGCATTTGACGGGACTGAGGTATCCTGCCGTGCCTCCATTTATTAGACTGCTTTGAAACCCTTACCCTAAAATCCATGCATTGTCTTGACCTTCAGCACGACTGCTCTTTCAATTAGATATACTCACTGCAAAGTTAATTATATATGCCTGACATTCCAATTCCAGTTATAACCTTAGGTGGGTATGGAAAATGGCAATGCAGACACCAATGCAAGCCATGAGTGGAATAAAAGTGGCAGATACTAGTGAAATGAAACTGAAGAAATTAGTATATAAACACGAGAGGGGAGGCTTTTTGACCCTACTGCCCAATTACCCTACCCTAACCAGAAATAAAACTTACTTAGAATTAAGACTTAACAATTTAAAACTTAGAGAACTTAAACTTATTAGACCACTAACTAAATTTCTTAGTTTAACCCACTACCCCAACTTAGAGAGAAAAACAGGCAAGGCTAATACTCAACAACCAATCACCTATGACCTGTCTTGTGACATTACTCCCTGATTTTATTTTGCTTGGCTGCACAATCTGCCCAGGGCTTTCTCACCTGCCCCATTTATGCTGCCACATGCTGTTGCTCGGGTCCACGTTTGCATGTGGATGAGGAGATCTGATATGTTCAAAATGGAGTGCTTTTGATGTGGTAAATTGAGTTAAAGCTTTTTCTGCTGGTTGATAAATTGGTATCTAGAAGGCATAAGTCTAAGATTGTTGCCAAAAGAGCACATTTTTTTTCCCCAGAGTGGGATTGTCGGAACAGTGAATTTCTTAACCTGAAACTGGGTGGAACCAGGAGCCATAATTGTTTTGTAAAAACAAGTGAATATTTATTTAAATTCCTAGAATCTGGCACTGGATGAAACATTCAGCCCATCATGTCTTTGTCATCTTTGTGAAAGAGCTATCAACTTCATCCCATTCTATTGTCCTTTCCCTATCTCGTTTATATTATTTTTCTGGTATGTATCTTGGTGTCACCTTAATGAATCTCTTCTGCACCCTCTCTCTTGTAGATCCTGCTATTTTTAAAAACAAAAATAGGATTCCTGTATTTTTAAAGTTTTACTATTTCGTGTATATGCTCTGTCTTTTCACCCATAACTTAACACGTCTCCTTTCTCAACGTTAATTGATCTCCTGTCGACCTGATGATCTGCCCTGTATTCACCTATTAACTGCATTTTAGTGTCATTTCCAAATGTTGATATAGGAAAGGTGGTGGCTTAGTGGTACTGTCACTGAACTAGTAATCCAGAGGCCCAGGCTAATGCGGAGGACATGGATTCAAATCCCACCATAGCAGCTGGTGGAATTTAAATTCAATTAATTAATAAATTTAGTTAATTAATAAAACTCTCAGTAATGGTGCCATGAAACTATCATTGATTGTTGTAAAAGCCCATCTGGCTCACTAATATCCTTTAGGGAAGGAAATCCACTGCTGACATGTGACTCCAGACCCACAGCAATGTGGTTGACTCTTAACTGCCCTCTGAAATGGACTAGCAAGCCACACAGTTATGAAGAGACTCCAGGATGGTATGTTGCCTCCCTGGTGCTAGGGTCAAGGATGTCGCTGAGCGGCTGCAGGGCATTCTGAGGGGGGAGGGCGAACAGCCGGTTGTCGTGGTACATATCGGTACCATATGCTAGCGAGAGCAGAAATAGCAGGATATCTCAGATGAATTTGTGGCTGGAGGCACTGGATACTGCAAAAGCTCTCGGCCCTGACAATATTCCGGCAATAGTACTGAAGACCTGTGCTCCAGAACTTGCCGCGCCCCTAAGCCAAGCTGTTCCAGTACAGCTACAACACTGGCATCTACCCTGCAATGTGGAACATTGCCCAGTTATGTCCTGTACACAAAAAGCAGAACAAGTCCAACCCGGCCATTTACCGCCCCATCAGCCTACTCTCAATCATCAGGAAAGTGATGGAAGGTGTCATCAACAGTGCCATCAAGCAGCACTTACTTAGCAATAACCTGCTCAGTGATGCTCAGTTTGGGTTCCGCCAGGGCCACTCAGCTCCTGACCTCATTACAGCCTTGGTTCAAACATGGACAAAAGGGATGAACTCGAGAGGTGAAGTGAGAGTGACTGCCCTTGACATCAAGGCAGCATTTGACCGAGTATGGCATCAAGGAACCCTCGCAAAACTGAGGTCAATGGGAATCAGGGGGAAAACCCTCCGCTGGCTGGAGTCATACCTAGCGCAAAGGAAGATGGTTGTGGTTGTTGGAGGTCAATCATCTGAGCTCCAGGACATCACTGCAGGAGTTCCTCAGGGTAGTGTCCTGGGCCCAACCATCTTCAGCTGCTTCATCAGTGTCCTTCCTTCAATCATAAGGTCAGAAGTGGGGATGTTCGCTGATGATTGCACAATGTTCAGCACCATTCGTGACTCCTCAGATACTGAAGCAGTCCGTGTAGAAATGCAGCAAGACCTGGGCAATATCCAGGCTTGGGCTGATAAGTGGCAAGTAACATTCGCGCCACATAAGTGCTAGGCAATGACCATCTCCAACAAGAGAGAATCTAACCATCTCCCCTTGACATTCAGCAGTATTTCCATCGCTGAATCCCCAACTATCCACATCCTAGGGGCCACCATTGACCAGAAACTGAACTGGAGTAGCCATATAAATACCGTAGCTACAAGTGCAGGTCAGAGGGTCGGAATCCTGCGGCGAGTAACTCACCTCCTGACTCCCCAAAGCCTGTCCACCATCTCCAAGTCAGGAGTGTGATGGAATACTCTCCACTTGCCTGGATGGGTGCAGCTCCAACAACACTCAAGAAGCTCGACACCATCCAGGGCAAAGCAGCCTGCTTGATTGGCACCCCATCTACAAACATTCACTCCCTCCTCCACCGACGCACTGTGGCAGCAGTGTGTATCATCTACAAGATGCACTGCAGCAATGCACCAAGTCTCCTCAGACAGCACCTTCCAAACCTGTGACCTCTACCAACTAGGAGGACAAGGGCAGCAAATACATGGGAACACCACTACCTGCAAGTTCCCCTCCAAGTCACACACCATCCTGACTTGGAACTATATCGCCATTCCTTCACTGTCGCTGGGTCAAAACCCTGAACTCCCTTCCTAACAGCACTGTGAGTATACCTACCCCAAATGGACTGCAGCGGTTCAAGAAGGCAGCTCACCACCACCTTCTCAAGGGCAATTAGGGATGGGCAATAAATGCTGGCCTGGCCAGTGTCGCCCACATCCCATGAATGAATAAATAAAAAAGAAATGGTGTGGTGGGAGGGATTCAGATTTCTGGGACCTTCTGACGAGTTCTGGGGAAGGTGGAACCAGTACAAGCTGGATGGGTTGTATCTGGGCAGGAACGGGACCAATTTCCATAATGGGGAGGGGGGGTGGTGGTGTTTGCTACTGCTGTTGTGGTGGGTTTAAACTAGAATGGCAGGGGATGGAATCTGAGCAGGGAGACAGAGGAGGGGGAAACAAGGATAGAAATGAAAGACAGAAAGGTAAGAAGCAAAAGTGGAAGGCAGAGAAAAGGGTGAGAAACAAATAGGGCCATAGTGCAAAATAAAGTTAAGATGACTAACAATGTTAAAAAGACAAGTCTAAAGGCATTGTCTTCATACGCGGAGCATTCACAATAAGGTAGATGAATTAACAGCGCAAATTGATATAAATGGTTACAGTATAAATGCAATTATGGAGACATGGCTGCAGGGTGACCAAGGATGGGAACTGAACATCCAGGATTATTCACTATTTAGGAAGGACAGGCAAAAAGGGAAAGGAGGTGGGGTAGTGTTGTTATTAAAGGACGAAATCAATGCAATAATAAGGAAGGATATTGGCTCGGAAAATCATGATGTGAAATCTGTATGGGTGGAGCTGAGAAACACCCAGGGGCAGAAAATGTTGGTGGGGGATGTCTATCGGCCCCCAAACAGTAGTGGAGATGTAAGGGATGGCATTAAACAGGAAATTAGAGACGCATGCAAGAAGGGTACAACTGTAATCATGGGTAACTGTAATTATGGGTGACTTTAATCTACATATAGATTGGTCAAACCAAATTCGCAATAATAGTCTGGAAGAGGATTTCCTGGATGGTTTTTTAGACCAATACGTTGAGGAACCAACTAGAGAACAGGCCATCCTAGACTGGGTATTGTGCAATGAGAAAGGATTAATTAACAATCTTATTGCGTGGGGTCCTTTGGGAGGAGCGACCATAACATGATAGAATTTTTCATTAAGATGGAGAGTGAAGTAGTTGAAATTAGGGTCCTGAATCTAAATAAAAAAAACTATGAACATATGAGATGCAGGTTGGCTCTGGTAGATTGGGGAACTTTATTAAAAGGGCTGACGGTGGATAGGCAATGGGTAATATTAAAAGAACGTGTGTACGAATTACAACAATTATTCATTCCTGTCTGGCGCAAAAATAAAACCAGAAAGGTTGTTCAACCGTGGCTTACAAAAGAAATTAGCGATAGTATTAAATCCAAAGAGGAGGTATATAAAAATGCCAGAAAAAGCAGCAAGTCTGAGGATTGGGAGCAGTTTAGAATTCAGGAAAGGAGAACAAAGAGGTTGATTAAGAAGGGGAAAATAAAGTATGAGAGTAAACTTGCGGGGAACATAAAAACTGACTGTAAAAGCTTCTATAAATACATGAAGAGAAAAAGATGAGTGAAGACAAATGTAAGTCCCTTACAGTCAGGAACGGGGGAAGTTATAATGGGGAACAAAGAAATGGCAGAACAATTAAGCACATACTTTGGTTCTGTCTTCACAAAGGAGGACACAAATTACTTCCCAGAAATGTTGGGGAACCAGGGTCTAATGAGAGGAAGGAACAGAAGATAATCAATATCAGTAAAAAAAAAGTGCGAGGGAAATTAATGGGGTTAAAGGGTGACAAATCCCCGGCCCTGATAATCTACATCCCAGAGTACTAAAGGAAGTGGCCCTGGAAATAGTGGGTGCATTGGTGGTCATCTTCCAAAATTCTATAGACTCTGGAGCAGTTCCTACTGATTGGAGGGTGGCAAATGTAACCCCACTATTTAAAAAAGGAGGGAGAGAAAAAACAGGGAATTGCAGACCAGTGAGCCTTACATCAGTAGTGGGGAAAATTCTAGAGTCTGTTCTAAAGGATGTGATTGCAGAACACTTGGAAAGCATAAACGGGACTGGACAAAGTCAGCGTGCGTTTACGAAAGGGAAATCATGCTTAACAAATCTACTGGAGTTTTTTGAGGATGTAACTAGTAGAATAGATAAGGGAGAACCAGTGACAAAAACAAGAAATGCTGGATTCACTCAGCAGGTCTGGCAGCATCTGTGGAAAGAGAAGCAGAGTTAACGTTTCGGGTCAGTGACCCTTCTTCGGAACACTTCGGAGTTCCGAAGAAGGGTCACTGACCCGAAACGTTAACTCTGCTTCTCTTTCCACAGATGCTGCCAGACCTGCTGAGTGAATCCAGCATTTCTTGTTTTTGTTTCAGATTTCCAGCATCCGCAGTATTTTGCTTTTATTTTAGGGAGAACCAGTGGATGTGGTGTATTTGAATTTTCAGAAGGCTTTCGATGAGGCCCCACATAAGAGGTTAGCGTGCAAAATTAAAGCACATGGATTGGGGGTAATATACTGGCATGGATTGAGAATTGGGTGACAGACAGGAAACAGAGAGTCAGAATAAACGAGTCTTTTTCCGGGTGGCAGGCAGTGACTAGTGGGGTACCGCAATGATCAGTGCTTGGGCCCCAGCTATTCACAATATATATTAATGACTTGGGTGAGGGAACGAAATGTAAC
Organism: Heterodontus francisci; assembly: GCF_036365525.1. Classification (NCBI taxonomy): domain Eukaryota; kingdom Metazoa; phylum Chordata; class Chondrichthyes; order Heterodontiformes; family Heterodontidae; genus Heterodontus; species Heterodontus francisci. The sequence goes on from NC_090387.1 coordinate 2,405,054, forward strand.
ATTTCCAAGTTTGCAAACGACACAAAGTTGGGGGGGGAATGTGAGCTGTGAGGAGGATGCAAAAAGGCTCCAATGTGATTTGGACAAGTTGGGTGAGTGGGCAAATGTATGGCAGATGCAGTATCACGTGGATAAATGTGAGGTTATCCACTTTGGTTGTAGAAACATAAAGGCAGATTATTATCTGAAATATGATAGATTGGGAAAGGGGGAGGTGCAATGAGACCTGGGTGTCCTTGTACACCAGTCGCTGAAAGCAAGCATTCAGGTGCAGCAAGCAGTTAGGAAGGCAAATGTAATGTTGGCCTTCATTGCAAGAGGATTTGAGTACAGGAGCAAAGATGTCTTACTGCAGTTATACAGGGTCTTGGTGAGACTACATCTGGAGTATTGTGTGCAGTTTTGGTCTCCTTATCTGAGGAAGGATGTTCTTGCCATGGAGGGAGTTAGTATGAAGAAGATTTACTAGGCTGATTCCTGGGATGGCAGGATTATAGAGTCATAGATTATACAGCACAGAAACAGGCCTTTTGTCCCATCGTGTCAGTGCCGGCCATCAAGCACCGAACTATTCTAATCCCATTTTCCAGCACTTGGCCCATAGCCTTGTATGTTATGGTGTTTCAAGTGCTCATCTAAATACTTCTTAAATGTTGTGAGGGTTCCTGCCTCTACCACCCCTTCAGGCAGTGTGTTCCAGATTCCAACCACCCTCTGGGTGAAAATTGAGGTATGAGGAGAGATTGGGTCGACTCGGCCTATATTCACTGGAGTTTAGAGGAATGAGAGGGGATCTCATAGAAACCTATAAAATTCTAACAGGACTGGACAGGCTAGATGCAGGAAGGATGGTCCCGAGGGCTGGGGAGTTCAGAACCGGGGGTCACAGTCTCAGGATATGCCATTTAGAACCGAGACGAGGAGAAGTTTCTTCACTCAGAGGGTGGTGAAACTGTGGAATTCTCTACCGCAGAAGACAGTGGAGGCCAAGTCATTAAATATATTCAAGAAGGAGATCGATATATTTCTTAATGTCAGAGGGATACAGGGATATGGGGAGAAAGCGGGAACAGGGTACTGAATTGGACGATCAGCCATGATCTTTTTTGAATGGCAGAGCAGGCCCGAAGGGCTGAATGGCCGACTCCTGCTCCTATTTTCTATGTTTCAATGAAGGGAAATTAGGGATGGGCAACAAATGCTGGCCTTGTCAGTGACTCTCCACATCCCATGAAAGAAAAATAAATTGTGGGTTAGATTTTCAGTTTAATATCTGTCATTGCAGATTAACTGTTATCGGTACCGCATGATTTTGATTTTAATTAAAGACAATGGCAGTGCAAATAAAGCATTTTCTGTAACAAGTAGTTGACCCACATTGCCAGATTTACACCCGAATGGAAAGTTGGAAGTCTTTCCATGTGTCCCTAGTACCCAAGTCCAGAGGGGACATAGCTTTAAGTTGAGGGGTGATAGATATAGGACAGATGTCAGAGGTAGTTTCTTTACTCAGAGAGTAGTAGGGGCGTGGAACGCCCTGCCTGCAACAGTAGTAGACTCGCCAACTTTAAGGGCATTTAAGTGGTCATTGGATAGACATATGGATGAAAATGGAATAGTGTAGGTCAGATGGTTTCACAGGTCGGCGCAACATCGAGGGCCGAAGGGCCTGTACTGCGCTGTAATGTTCTAATTCTAATATGCATATATGATGAACAATGGTCCAACACTGACCACTGAAGGATCAAATCATAGAATTATACAGCACAGAAACAGGCCCTTCGACCCATCGTGTCAGTGCTGGCCATCAAGAACTTAACTATTCTAATCCCATTTTCCAGCACTTGGCCCATAGCCTTGTATGCTATGGCGTTTCATGTGCTCGTCTAAATACTTCTTAAATGTTGTGGGGGTTCCTGCCTCTACCACCTCTTCAGGCAGTGTGTTCCAGATTCCAAACACCCTCTGGTTGAAAATTTATTTCCTCAAATCCCCTCTAAGCCTCCTCCCCCTTCCCTGAAATCTATACCCCCTGGTTCTTGACCCTTCCGCTAAGGGAAAAAGTTTCTTCCTATCTAGCCTGTCATTGCCCCTCATAATTTTGTACACCTCAATCATGTTCCCCCTTATCCTTCTCTGCTCCAAGGAAAACAACCCCAACCTTTTCAGTCTCTCTTCATAGCTGAAATGCTCCAACCCAGGCAACATCCTGGTGAATCTCCTCTGCATCCTCTCCAGTGCAATCGCATCCTTCCTATAGTGTGGTGCCCAGAACTGTACACAGTACTCCAGCTGTGGCCTAACTAGCGTTTTATATAGCTCCATCATAACCTCCCTGCTCTTATATTCTATGCCTCGGCTAAAAGAGGCAAGTATCCCATATGCCTTCTTAACCACCTTAGGTACCTGTGCTGCTGCCTTCAGTGATCTATGGGCAAGTACACCAAGGTCCCTCTGACACTCTGTACTTCCTAGAGTCCTACCATCCATTGTATATTCCTTTGCCTTGTTAGTCCTCCCAAAATGCATCACCTCACACTTCTCAGGATTAAATTCCATTTGCCACTGCTCCGTCCATCTTAGCAGCCCATCTATATCGTCCTGTAATCTAAGGCTTTCCTCCTCACTATTTATGTCACCACCAATTTTCGTGTCATCTGCAAACTTACTGACCATACCTCCTATATTCACGTCTAAATCATTAATGTACACTACAAACAGCAAGGGTCCAGCACCGATCCCTGTGGTACACCACTGGTCACAGGCTTCCACTCGCAAAAACAACCCTCGACCATCACCCTCTGCCTCCTGCCACTAAGCCAATTTTGGATCCAGTTTGCCAAATTGCACTGGATCCCATGGGCTCTGACCACCTTGACCAATCCCCCATGCAGGATCTTATCAAAAGCCTTTCTGAAGTCCATGTAGACTACATCAACTGCTTTACCCTTATCTACACACCTAATCTGTTCCTCGAAAAGTTCAGTCAATTTAGTTAGACACAATCGCCCCCTGACAAAGTCATGCTGACTATCCCTGATTAACCCCTGCCTCTCCAAGTGGAGATTAATCCTGTCCCTCAGAATTTTTCCAATAGCTTCCCTACCACTGATGTTAGACTCACCGTACTGTAATTACCTGGTTTATCCCTGCTTCCCTTCTTGAATAATGGTACCACATTCGCTGTTTTCTGGTCCTCTGGTACCTCTCCTGTGGCCAGAGAGGATTTGAAAATTTGTGTCAGAGCCCCTGCAAACTCCTCCCTTGCCTCATATAACAGCCTGGGATACACCTCATCTGGGCTTGGGGATTTATCCACTTTTAAGCCCGCTAAAACAGCTGATACTTTCTCCCTTTCAATGCTGATATGTTCAAGTACATCACAATTCCCATCCCTGATCTCTACACCTACATTGTCCATCTCCATGATGCACACAGATGGAAAGTAATCATTTAAAACCTCACCTATGTCCTCCGGCTCCACACACAGATTGCCACTTTGGTCCCTAATGGGCCCTACTCTCTCCCTGGTTATTCTCTTGCCCTTAATATACTTATAAAAACACCTTAGGATTTTCCTTTATCTAGCTCGCCCATGTTTTTTCATGTCCCCTCTTCGCTCTCCTACTTACCTTTTTAAGTACCCCCCTACACTTTCTATACTCCTCTAGCGCCTCCGCTGTTTTCAGCACTCTGAATCTGCCATAAGCCTCTTTTTTTTTCCTTGTCCAATCCTCTATATCCCTTGACATCCAGGGTTCCCTGGACCTGTTGATCCTACCCTTCACCTTAACGGGAACATGTTGGCTCTGAACTCTCACTATTTCTTCTTTGAATGCCTCCCACTGGTCTGATGTAGACTTTCCTACAAGTAGCTGCTCCCAGTCCACTTTGGCCAGATCCTGTTTTATCATATTGTAATCGGCCTTCCCCCAATTGTTTCCGGTCCATCTTTGTCCTTTTCCATAACTACCTTAAATTTTAGAGTTATAGTCACTATCCCTGAAATGCTCCCCCACTGACACTTCTACCACTTGTCCGGCTTCATTCCCTAGGATTAGGTCCAGTACTGCCACTTCTCTTGTAGAACTTTCTACGTGCTGGCTCAAAAAGCTCTCCTGTATGCATTTTAAGAATTACGCCCCCTTTAAGCCTTTTGCACTGAGACTATCCCAGTTAATATTGGGGAAGTTGAAATCCCCTACTATTATTGCCCTATTATTTTTGCACCTCTCTGAGATTTACCTACATATCTGCTCCTCTGTCTCTCCCTGACTGTTTGGAGGCCTGTAGTACACACCCAGCCAAGTGATTGCCCCCTTTTTGTTTTTAAGTTCTACCCCTACGGCCTCATTTGAGGAACCTTCTAAGATATCATCCCTCCTTACTGCAGTAATTGACCCCTTGATCGACAGTGTAATACCACCTCCTCTTTTATCCCCTCCCCTGTCACGCCTGAAGCTTCTATACCCTGGAATATTGAGGTGTCAGTCCTGCCCCTCCCTCAACCATGTCTCTGTGATAGCAGTACCACTGTATACAACCCTCTAGTCTGAAAAATGTGTTTAAGCATTACTTTCTGTTCTTTATCAACTTCCTAAACATGCTGCCTCCTTGTACAAAGTCTTACAACGCACCTACTTCTAGTAGCTGATGCACAATGCCAGCTTTATGCCCAGATGTTTCGTGCAGTGTGTCTCTGTCATCTGCTGTAAGATTCTGTAATTATGTGTAAAGCTTTACTGAGAACAACAGCTATTAATGAGTCAATTTGGATGCATAAAGTGTGAATTAAAAAAAGAGACTTGCGTTTAGATAGTGCCTTTCACGACCACCAGACATGTCAAAGCACTTTTCAGCCAGTAAAGTACTTTTGAAGTGTCGTCACTGTTTTAATGTAGGAAACACAGTAGCCAATTTGCACACAGCAAGCTCCCACAAACAGCCATGTGACAATGACCAGATAATCTGTTTTTGTGATGTTGACCCAGGGATAAGTATCAGCCAGGACACCTGGAATTACTCACCTGCTGTTCTTTGAATTAGTACCATGGGATTTTTTACATCCATCCTTCTAACTGCTTTCAACCATATGCATTTATGGTAGTGAAGTACGGTTGAAATTCCTGAACTACGTTTAGCCCTGAGCCACTGGAATTGCTCTTTTACCCGTCACTTCAGTTAGTGACTCCCATTAATTGTTTGTTTTGTTCATATTTTAGTGTGTATCAAATGAAATGAGTCCTATTCATGTGAATGAATGATCTTTATTTCTGCACTACACTGTTTACATAAAAATATTCTATTGCAATTGAGTATTAGAAATTATACAAAAATGGATGTAATTTGAGAATAAATTAAACATTTTGCCCAAAACTCTATCACAGAACATTGAAGTGTGTTGGCTGGTGTGCAACCCAAAGCCCATTCCTCGGGAGCAAGCTTGGAACATGTGTCAGCAGATTATCCAGCTGTGGATGTCATAACCAATCTTGATCCTAACTTGCCCACTTTCAACACTAGTTCCTAACCCAGGGTCATTGAAGCCTCTTGTATTTGGCGTTTTGCTCTACCTCCCAGAAGTCAGCCTCCAATATCAAAAGATACTTTAGACAGATTTCTAACTTCACTCTAGATAGAAGAAACCTGACTTGTTTTCCCATCCTTACTTTAACTGGGAATCCCATGGTGACCTCTTCTTTTTTTTTCTCCTGTTGCTAGGATGATGACCTTGAGGAAGGTGAAGTGAAAGATCCCAATGAGAGGAAAGTCCGACCAAAGCCCATCTGCAGATTCTACATTAAAGGTAATCACTGGCTCGGGCAGGTTTCAGAGCTCTGAGATTGGAACTAGCCTAATTAGTAAGTGAGTTTTTTTTATTCATTCATGGGATGTGGGCGTCACTGGCTAGGTCAGCATTTATTGCCCATCCCTAATTATCCTTCAGAAGGTGGTGGTGAGCTGTCTTCTTGAACCGCTGCAGTCCATTTGGGGTAGGTATACCCACAGTGCTGTTAGGAAGGGAGTTCCAGGATTTTGACCCAGCGACAGTGAAGGAACGGCAATATAGTTTCAAGTCAGGATGGTGTGTGGCTTGGAGGGGAACTTGCAGGTGGTGGTGTTCCCATGCATTTGCTGCCCTTGTCCTTCTAGTTGGTAGAGGTCACGGGTTTGGTAGGTGCTGTCTCAGGAGACTTGGTGCGTTGCTGCAGTGCATCTTGTAGATGGTACACACTGCTGCCACTGTGCGTCAGTGGTGGAGGGAGTGAATGTTTGTAGATGGGGTGCCAATCAAGCAGGCTGCTTTGTCCTGGATGGTGTCGAGCTTCTTGAATGTTGTTGGAGCTGCACCCATCCAGGCAAGTGGAGAGTATTCTGTCACACTCCTGACTGGTCCCTTGTAAATGGTGGACAGCCTTTGGGGAGTCAGGAGGTGAGTTACTCGCCGCAGGATTCCTCGCCTCTGACCTGCTCTTGTAGCTGCGGTATTTATATGGCTACTCCAGTTCAGTTTCTGGTCAATGGTAACCCCCAGGGTGTTGATAGTGGGGGATTCAGTGATCCTAATGCTATTGAATGTCATGGGGAGATGGTTAGATTCTCTCTTGTTGGAGATGGTCATTGCCTGGCACTTGTGTGACACGAATGTTACTTGCCACTTATCAGTCCAACCCTGGATATTGTCCAGGTCTTGCTGCATTTCTGCACGGTATCTGAGGAGTCGCGAATGGTGCTGAACATTGTGCAATCATCAGCGATCACCCCCACTTCTGACCATATGATTGAAGGAAGGTCATTGAAGGAAGCAGCTGAAGATTGTTGAGCCGAGGGCATTGCTTGGCTAGAGGCATGGCAAGTTCTGGAGCACAGGTCTTCAGTACTATTGCCTGAATGTTGTCAGGGTCCATAGCCTGGGCAGTATCCATTGTCTTCAGGCGTTTCTTGATATCACGCGGAGTGTCGAATTGGCTGAAGTCTGGCATCTGTAATGCTGGGGACTTCAGGAGGAGGCCGAGGTGGATCATCCACTCAGCACTTCTGGCTGAAGATTGTTGCAAATCCTTCAGACTTCTATTTTGCACTGATGTGCTGGGCTCCACCATCATTCAGGATGGGGATTTGTGGATCCACCTCCTCCAGTTAGTTGTTGAATTGTCCACCACCATTCACGACTGGATGTGGCAGGGTTGCAGACCTTAGATCTGATCTGTTTGTTATAGCATCACTTATCTCTGTCAATCACATGTTGCTTCCACTGTTTGGCACGCAAGTGGACCTGTGTTGTAGCTTCACCAGCTTGACACTTCATTTTGAGGTATGCCTTGTGCTGCTCCTGGCATGCCCTCCTACAAAATTCATTGAACCAGGGTTGGTGCCCCACTTGATGGTAACGGTAGATTGGGGAATATGCCGGGCCATGAGGTTACAGATTGTGGTTGAGTACAATTCTGCTACTGCTGGTAGCCCACAGCGCCTCATGGATGCCCAGTTTTGCATTGCTAGATCTGTTCGAAATCTATCCCATGGTGGTAGTGCCACACAACATGGTAGAGGGTATTCTGAATGTGAAGGCGGGACTTCGTCTCCACAAGGACTGTGCGGTGGTCACTCTTACCAATGCTTTCATGGATGGATGTATCTGTGACAGGCAGATTGGTGAGGACTAGGTGAAGTATGTTTTTCCCTCTCGTTGGTTCCCTCACCACCTGCCGCAGACACAGTCTAGCAGCTCTGCCCTTTAGGATTCGGCCAGCTCTGTCAGTAATGGTGCTATCGAGCCACTCTTGGTGATGGACATTGAAGTCCCCCACCCAGAGTGCATTCTGTGTCATTGCTAACCTCAATGCTTCTCCAAGTGGTGTTCAACATGGAGAAGCACTGATTCATCAGCTGAGGTGGGGGGGGTGGTGGGGGAGGAGAATGGGCGGTAGGTGGTAATCAGTTGGAGGTTTCCTTGCCCATGTTTGGCCTGATGCCATGAGACTTCATGGGCTCTGGAGTAAATGTTGAGGACTCTCAGGGCAACTCCTTCCCTACTTTATACCACTGTGCCGCCACCTCTGGGTCTGTCCTGCCGGTGGGACAGAACGTACCCAGCGATGGTGATGGTGTTTGGGACATTGTCTGCAATGTCTGATTCCGTGAGTATGACTGTCAGGCTGTTGCTTGACTAGTCTGTGGGATAGCTCTCCGAATTTTGGCACAATCCCCCAGACGTTAATAAGGAGGACTTTGCAGGTTCGACCGGACTGGGTTTGCCATTGTCGTTTCCAGTGCCTCGGTCCATGTGGGGTGGTCCATCCGCTTTCATTCCTTTTCTTAGACTTTGTAGCGGTTTGATACAATTCAGTGGCTTGATCGGACATTTTAGAGGGCAGTTAAGAGTCAACCACATGTAGGCCAGACCAGGTAAGGAAGGCAGATTTCCTTCTCTGATGGACATTAGTGAACTAGATGAGTTTTTACGACAATCGACAATAGTTTCATGGCCATCATTAGAAATAGCTTTTAATTCCAGATTAATTGAATTCAAATTCCACCTTCTACCGTGGTGGGATTCAAACCCATGTCCCCAGAGTAATACCTTGGGTCTATGGGTTACTAGTCCAGTGACAATTCCACTACACCACCACCTCCCCTTGATTGGCCTCTAGTAACCACAACCATCTTCCTTGTGCGAGGTATGACTCCAACCAGTGGAGAGTTTCCCCTCTAATTCCCATTGATTTCAATTTTGCCAGGGCTCTTTGATGCCGCACTCAGCCAAATGCAACCTTGATCTCAAGGGCAGTCACTCTCACCTCACCTTGCCTCTGGAGTTCATCTCTTTTGTCCATGTTTGGACCAAGGCTGTAATGATGTCTGGGCTGACTGTCCCTGGTGGAACCCAAACTAAGCTCAGGTATGCAGGTTGTTGCTGAGCAAGTGCCGCTTGATAGCACTGTTGGCGACACCTTACATCACTTTGCTGATGATTGAGGGCAGACTGGGGGGGGAGTTAATTGGCTGGATTGGATTTGTCCTACTTTTTGTGGATAGAACATACCTAGGCAATTTTCATCACTGTCAGGTAGATGCCAGTGTTGTAGCTTGGCTAAGTGCACGTCTCGTTCTACAGCACAAGTCTAGGGTCCATAGCCTTTGCTGTATCCTGTGCCTTCAGTCGTTTCTTGATATCAAGTGGAGTGAATTGAATTGGTTGAAGACTGGCATCTATGATGGTGGGACCTCAGGAGGAGGCCAAGATGTATCATCCACTTGGCACTTCTGGCTGAAGAAGGTTGTCTTTTGCACTAACGTTCTAGGATTCCCCCATCATAGAGGATGGGGATGTTTGTGGAGCCTCCTCCTCCAGTTAGCTGTTCAATTGTCCACCTTGCAGCATGAGATACTGTATCGTACACCCAAATCTCAATAGCCGTGGGATGAGTTGTTTAGTTTCCCCCTCCCCTACCGCCCTCAAAAAAATAACCCTATGCAGCTGTGACTGTTTATGAACAAATTTTAAGGGAATAAACATATGTCCACTTTGCAATTAGGACCATTCAACCCATCTTGTCTGTGCTGGAGTAAAAACAGAAAATGCTATAAAAACTCAGCAGGTCAAGCAGCATCTATGGACAGAAAAACTGAATTAACGTTTGAGGCCGATGACCTCACATCAGAACTGGGAAAAGTTAGAAATGTAATGGATTTTAAGCAGGTGAAATGGGGGAGGTTAGAAAAAGAACAAAAGTGAAGGTCTGCAGTAGTTCAGAAGTTGGGAAGCATGAAATGACAAAAGAGTTGGTGATACAGGGCCAAAGGCAGTGGCTGGGACAATAAAGAAACAAAGGATGTGTCTAGAGGACGTGTGAATGGCAGAATAATGAACAGCTGCCATCCAAAGGTAAAAACAGGAGGAAAATAGTCTAAAGACATACAAAGAAAAGGAAACAAAATGGGGTCAGAGATTTCATTTTGAAATTGTTGACGAATCCGGAAGGCTACAAAGTGCCTCATCGAAAGATACGGTGCAGTTCCTCAAGCTTGTGTTGAGTTTTATTGCCAGGGCAGAGAGGTCAGTGTGAGAGCAAGGTGGAGCATTAAAATGGCAGGCCACCAACAGGCGCCGTCATGCTTGTGGACTGAATGGAGGTGTTCTGCAAAGTCGTCATCCTGTGTGGGTTTGTTCTCCTCAGTGTAGAGCAATGAATACAGTATACTAATTTGAAAGAAGTACACGTAAATTGCTGTTTCACCTGGTGATGAAAGGTCACTGGCCTGAAACATTAACCAGTCTTCTCTCTCCACACATGCATGCCAGACATGCTGAGTATTTCCAGCACTTTCTGTTTTTATTATAATGTAATTGCGGATGCTTTGTCTAGGGTTTAAATCTGTTTTGACTTATCCGAGTGCGAAGATGGTATAAAGCAGAACTGGATTAGCTACAGGTAAAAGTGAATGAGAATGAGTGTGTAAATGTGTTAACTTTTTTTCATCTTCTGTTATTCCATACGTTGTAATGAAACCCATTTAAAGATGACATTTCATTCCTGCAAGGATGGAGGTGTTATGAAAGTGCTTCCATTTTTAGTTTAATATTTTTGAGGACTCTTATTTAAAGTGTGGAAATGGATTCATTTTGGAAGACTGAAGATTTCATAGATGCTGGACTTGTTTTTTTGTTGAACGTTCACTGAAATGACACTGAGAGTTCTTGTTTGAAAACTCTTTATTGGATATCACATGACTTAAGCTCAATAAGCAACAGAAACCTTGGTGACTTGGGGGAGATGTTTACGGAGAAGTGACATATCAAGATTGATGAGGGTAAGGAGGTGGTTTTGCTTCTGAGATACTGTTTTGGTTCAGTTGGGGTTTGGACAGTGTTGAAAAGCAGTTGGTTTTGTAGCCTGTTGAAAATAAACCCCAGCTCATCTATCTTACACCTCTCTGAGACCCTGAGAAATCCAGTGTGTCAGCTCCTCTTTCTCTACCTCTTTGATAAAACCCTGCAAATCCAGAGTATGTTAACTGAAACCCCTAATGCCATATTTTTCCTGGAAAGCCTGCCAGACCATTTCTTGACATCTCCAAAATGAACTGCTTCCGAAAAGATCTCAGTGAACTGTCTCCATATACCTGGATGCCAGACCAAAAGGGACACCTGACATCCTTCCATATCACTTTTTTCTACCTTCAAGAATTAGCAAGTATTTGGCCGAAGTATTCCTTTTTTTGTAAAAGACGTCTGCAGAGAGAATGTTTTTATTTTTTTTCCTCTGTGTGTGTGTGTGTGTATGTGTGGTGGGGTTTATTTCAAAACGGAACTTTCACATTTCAATCTGTGTTGATGCTTTGCTTCATTATTTGTTTTATAATAAACTGATATAATTTTGTTTATTAAAGAAACCTAGTTGGTGTATTTTATTCTGGGTTAAAGCATAGAGTATATGATTGACTATCGGTAACTGGGTAAACATTTAAAATATATGTTGTGACCGACGAAGAAGTGGAACTAGAAAAGACAGTGCACTCCTCCAGCCTCGGCCATAACAAACCCGGTATGGAGTTTGAACCTGCATCTTTCTGACTGAGCTGAGTGCTACGAGCTCAGTTAAGCCCTGCGTAGTATCTAGATGAATTGGTAGATGAAGATTGTTCGTCCTTCACTGTTAGAAATCGTAGAATCATAGAAATTTACAGCACGGAAGCTTTAGTTTGTGTTGAAACATAACTGCTATGTGCTGGTTGTTCTGTTCAAGTGTTTAAATTTGCTGTTTTTGTAGGTAACTGCACATGGGGAAATAATTGTCGGTTTATCCATCCGGGAATAAATGACAAAGGAAACTACTCACTCATAGCCAAACCAGATCCTTTCTCACCTAATGGAGGGCATCACCTGGGACCCCACCCACTGATGCAGGCCAACCCTTGGGTAAGTGAGCACAGCACGCTGTAACACAGAAATTGACCATTCAGCCCATCAGAACTGCACTGGTGGTTTCCTGCACATGAGCCACCTTGTCTAATCTCTCTTTTTAATATTCCTCCTTTTCAAGTAACTATTGAATTCCCTTTTAAAAAATATTTATAGATTCTTCTTTAACTGGTTTATGACCGAGAGGCTTCCATATTTAACCTGTCACAAAGATTTTTTTATAATCTGTTCAATTCATCTTGTGATTATCTTATATATGTGTCATTTCATTACCATCTCGATAAACACTGTCTCCAAGATGTGGCCTCTGCGCTGTCAGCTTCCCACTGAGCTCAGCTTTGTAACTCTATCCATTGCCATTCTTCTTTCCCTTCTCCATTGTCCTATTCTCCACTACCAGAACTCCTCTGCTCCTAATTGTGGTTATATTTCAGCTCCGTCCACAAATTAAAGCCACTTGTAACAAATTTTGAGTGTTGGATTGGCTCCAACCAAACCTCTATGGTGGCAGTGTGGCCATTATCATCAAACCACACCTCAGTTTCTTCCCTACTCAGCATCCTTCTCCTTCAAGCATCTGATCCTGCTCCTCCTCTCTCGCCTCTCCTTTTATCTAACGCCACCCTGAGCTTGTCACAGAGGTATCCTCTTGCCTTGCTTCCTCAGTCTCTACAGTCTCCATTTCAGTTATCCTTGCCATCTCTCCTCTGAATTCAGCACCATCCTGCTAATCGTCACTAAACCTCTCCCGCCATATAAATTCTTCCACTACATATTCATGGCGACATCGCCAAAGTCACCATCTTTCGTGGCCTCTCTGCTCCTGTGGTCTCACTCACTGACCAGGCCATCTGTTGCCTCTTTCTCCTATCCCTCACCTTCCCTGTCCCCCATCTCTTTCCACCTGAATCTGAATTCACAATGCCTAAAATCTGCCAGCACAATAAAACATTCTCCATCACACTCTGTAATCCTCCATTCCTTTTCAAACAGCACATTATGTGCAAATATGCACTAATGGAGAATGAGCCTGAAAGTACCACTGATGCACCCACAATCTGCCACGACAGCACTTTGTCTCAACTCCCCATGCACCACCACGGGAGAGCGATAACTCTTCTAATAAAAGCTGTAAGTCAGTGGCAATGATGATTTATTACCTTACATAGGATGAAACAGCATATCCTTCAACACACAGAGAAACCTGATCTTCTAATATTTTTAAGCAAACAGGTATAGAAAACATTTGATGTCAGGCTGACAGACATCTGAGTTTGTGATCTCTCGGGATATTTTGACCTGTAGTATTAATTGTATATTACTTGAGTGTTTAATTGTACTCAGCTGGTTTGTGTTAACTGGAGATTCAGTTGCGCTCTTATATATAGGAGCAGACCGAAACTGTGGTGGTTCGGTTTGGAGGTGTACGTTTATAATGTGTGGCTCTGTAAATTAGAGCTCCTTAGTGTATAAAGAGTAGGCTCCAGTTCTATCCTTCACTGCCTGGCTCTTCAATATAAAACATGCAGCTTTGAGACCCGGCACTTCTACCACATTTGTACTTAACATTTTGTTTGCTGATTTTGTTACTTTTGCTTCATGGGCTGGAGGTTTGGTACAGGCTGTTCTTGACACGGCTGCTTCATCAGAGGATGAACCCTAAATCTGTTGATATCAACAACTTGAGAGAAGATACAGATTTGTGGGAAAATGGGTAAACTTAAGTGTAGCCCCTGAGGCTCCATGTGCAGCCCACAAAGAGATGCCTGTTATGGTCTAAATGAGTCCAAACAATTGATCACAGAGTAATCATAAATAAACTGACTTTTAGAGAATAGATAGATATAAATTGAGCAATGACAGCAGTCAGCAATAATCCAGTGAATTCTTTCCAAAGACCAAGCCAGATGTGGAGCAGAATGTTAAAAAAAATAAATACAATTTGTGCACTCCATTTTTAACAGCCTGTTTTTCTGTTTTCTTTCCAGGAAACGCACGTCTTGGTGAGTACTAATTTAAGCTACATTTGTAAGCTGTAGACCATCTTATAGACCATTGTGTTCAGTAGTGTAGTCATATATTTATAAAATTCAAGCACCTCCAAAAGCTTCCGAAACTGAGAAAGTTATTGCAGGAGGAGGAATTGTCGAGGCTGGGAGAGGGAACAGAGGGGAAGAAAAATTGAGCAAGCCTTGTTCTGTGAAATTTAGACCAGTTGGATAAAGTTTGACTGATATCCTCACTGGGATCGCGCTCCATCAATCCTGTGCTATAGCTAGGGCCACTGGATCTCAGAAAATTGGATGGAATCACAGAATATGATCTCACTAAATATTCCAGAATCCCTTATAATAAAATTGGAATGTGACTTATTCAGTCATGGAAGGTGTTGTTGACAGTGCTATCAAGCAGCACTTAAACAGAAATAACTTGCTCACTGATACTCAGTTTGGGTTCCGCCAGGGCCACTCAGCTCCTGACCTCATTACAGCCTTGGTCCAAACATGGACAAAAGAGCTGAACTCAAGAGGTGAGGTGAGAGTGACTGCCCTTGACATCAAAGCAGCATTTAATAGAGTATGGCATCAAGAAGTCCTGGCAAAATTAAAGTCAATGGGAATCAAAGAAAATTCTCCACTGGTTGGAGTCATACCCAGCACAAAGGAAGATGGTGTGGTTGTTGGAGGCCAACTGTCTCACAGTCCCAGGACAGCACTGCAGGAGTTCCTCAGGGTAGTGGTACTAGGCTCAAACATCTTCAGCTGCTTCATCAATGACTTTCCCTCCATCGTAAGGTCAGAAATGGAGATGTTCGCCGATGATTGCGCGCTCATCAGTGTGCAATCTTCAGTACCATTCGCAACTCACAAGAACACAAGAAATAGGAGCAGAAGTAGACCATATGGCCCAATGAGCCTGCTCCGCCATGCAATATGATTATGGCTGATGTTGGGCTTCAATTCCACATGCCTGCCTGCTCCCCATATCCCTTGATTCCGTGCAAGACCAAAAATCTTATCTATCCCAGCCTCCTCAGATGCTGAAGCAGTCCATGTCCATATGCAGCAAGACCTGGACCACATTTGTGCTTGATTGTTAAGTGGCAAGTAACATTCGTGCCAGGCAGTGACCATCTCCAACAAGAGAGAATCTAACCATCTCCCCATGGCATTTAATGCAATTACCATCTCTAAATCTGCCGCTATCAACATCTTGGGGTTACCATTGACCAGGAACTGAACTGGACCAGCCACATAAATACTGTGGCTGTGAATTCTATGACGAGTAACTCACCTTCTGATTCCCCAAAGCCTGTCCATCATCTACAAGGCACAAGTCAGGAGTGTGATGGAATACTCTCCACTTGCCTGGATGCGTGCAGCTCCAACAACATTCAAGAAGCTCAACACCATCCAGGACAAAGCAGCCCGCTTGATTGCTCCATCCACTAACTTAAACATTCACACTCCACCACCGACGCACAGCGACAGCAGTGTTTACCGTAATACAAGATGCACTGCAGCAACTCACCAAGGCTCCTTTGACAGCACCTTCCAAACCCACGACCTCTACCACCTAGAAGGACAAGGGCAGCAGATGCATGGGAACACCACAACCAGCAAGTTCCCCTCCAAGCTACACGCCATCCTGATTTGGAACTATATACCTGTTCCTTCACTATCGCTGGATCAAAATCTTGGAACTCCCTTCCTAACAGCACTTTGGGAGTACCTGCACCAGATGGACTGCAGTGGTTCAAGAAGTCGACAAGGATAGAACAGGAGATAGAGTTCTCAATTGGGGCAAGGCCAATTTTACTAAGCTGAGAAGTGATATAGGGAAAATGGACTGCAAACAGCTGCTTCAAGATAAATCAGTGTCAGAGCAGTGGGAGGCATTCAAAGTGGAGATTCAAGGGGTTCACAGTAAACATGTTCCCACAAAGAAAAAGGGTGGGACGGCCAAATCTAGAGCCCCGTGGATGTCAAGCAGCTTACAGGGTAAGATGAGGCAGAAAAACAAAGCTTAAGCCCGACACACAGAACTCAATACTACAGAAAACCGAGAGGGGTATAGAAAGTGGAGGGATGAAATCAAAAAGGAAATTAAGAAAGCAAAGAGAGGGCATGAAAGAATATTGGCAAGCAAAATCGAGGTGAACCCAAAGATGTTTTATCAATCTTCTTTGTCCTTGTCTCAAGAGACAATGGGTAAGCGTCTAGAGGTGGTCAGCGGTTTGTGGAGCTGCGCCTGGAGTGCCTATTAAAGGCCAATTCTAGAGTCAGACTCTTGCACAGGCGCTGCAGATAAAATTGATTGTCGGGGCTGTTGCACAGTTGGCTGTCTCCTTGCACTTCTGTCTTTTTTCCTGCCAACTGCTAAGTCTCTTCGACTCGCCACTCTTTAGCTCCGCCTTTATGGCTGTCCGCCAGCTCTGGCGATCACTGGCAACTGACTCCCACGATCTGTGGTCAATATATCAATATCATTATCAATACATTAAGAATAAGACGATAACTCAGGAGAGAGTAGGGCCCATAAAAGACCAAAAAGATAACCTACGTGTAGGGGCACAAGATGTTGGTCTTGCTCTCAATGAATATTTTGCATCTATCTTCACAAAAGAGGGGGACGATACAGGTATTGTAGTTAAGGAAGAGGGGGTATGAAGTATTTGATGTGATCAACATAGGGAGAGAGGACTTTTTAGAGTCATAGACTCGTACAGCACAGAAACAGGCCCATCGCGTCCATGCCGACCCTAATGCCTATCTATACTATTCCCACCTCCCTGCATTAATTCCATATCCCTCTATGCCTTGCTCATTCAAGTACCTGTCCAGATGCCTCTTAAATGTCGATACTGTTCCTGCCTCCACCACCACCTCAGGCAGCTCATTCCAGATACCCACTATTCTTTGTGTGAACAATTTACCCCTTTGATCCCCTTTAAACCTCCTCCCTCTCACCTTAAACCTATGTCTCCTAGTAACTGACTCTTCCACCCTGGGAAAAAACTTCTGACTATCCACTCTGTCCATGCCACTCATAACTTTATAAACCTCTATCATGTCGCCCCTCCACCTCCATCGTTCCAGTGAAAACAATGTTAGACTCGAGGTTAGAGTCACAATTTCCCTGCAGTGTTTTGAAGTATTTTCAGTGCTTTTAATTTTGTCATACCCCCAGCCCCACAACTGCCAAACCCTCCTGTCCACATTCAGTCATTTAGGTAGAACTCGGTGTGTGAGTAGAATAGATTCAAAGTTTGGGGGGTGATTTCCACATGCAGTTGTTGGGGGCCATAGTTCAACAAGACTCTGTCAGCAGTGTTTCTGTTCAGACCATTTCCAAGCCCTCTCCCTTTGGAGATTTGTATATTCTGGACCTGGAAATTCCAAGAGAGTAATCTGCCCTGTAACCTGTTACAACATCGAGGATATGACACACCGTGAGAGCATTGTTGTGCAAGATGACCGGAAATGGAACATTGGCACATCAATAGCTGGCAGTGGTTGTCCGGTCCTGCTTTGGTACGTGATGTCCCTGCAGCCCTAGATTCTGTCGCTAGTCACTACCCACGTTCCATGTATTCTCTGTTGATGAGCATTGTTGATGGGCACATTTATCCATTTCACAAAGTCAAAGTTGAAACACTTCTACGTTGGCTTTAGTCTGTGTTAAATCTTGCACAGCAGCTCCTATTTTGAGGATCTGATTCTTGTTTTACTCTATGCCTTCCCACTATCCTCAATTCTCTCTTTTTGTCCAATTTTGTGTTCTTAATAATCTGGATTGGAACAGTCAGTGAGTGGCTCCTGTATCACAACAACAATAGCTTGTATTCATATAACGTCTTTAACACAAAGCGTCGCAAGACCCTTCACAAAAGAATTATAAAGCAGAATTTGACACCTAGCCACAAGGAGATATTGGGGCAGATGGCCAATTGGTCAGGTAGGCTTTTAAGGAGTGTCTTAAAGAAGTTGAGAGGTACAGAGGTTTAGGGAGGGAATTTCAGATCTTTGGGCCTAGGCAGCTGAAGGCATGGCTACCAATGGTGAGCAATTATATTCGGGGATGCTCAAGGCCAGAATTAAATGAGTGCAGATATCTCGGAGCGTTGCTGGAGATAGTGATGGGCGAGGCATGGGTAGATTTGAAAACAAAGTTGAGAATTTTAAAATCAAGGTGTTGCTTGACCGGGTTCTAATGTAGGACAGTGAGCACAGGGGTGATGGGTGAACGGGATTTGACACAACCTACGGGCAGCAGAGTTTACAGAGGGTAGAATGTGGGAGGGTGGCCAGGCGTGTATTGGAACAGTCAAGTCTAGAGATAACAAAGGCACGGATGAGGGTTTCAGCAGCCGATGAGCTGAGGCAGGAACAGAGTCGGACAATGTTATGGACATGGAAATAGGCAGTCTTAGTGATAGCCTGCATATGTGGTTAGAAGCTCATCTTGGTCATGTATGACATCGAGGTTGCGAACAGTTGCCAGGGAGGGGGATGGAGTTGGTGGGTATTGCACAGGGTTTGTTGTGGGTACTGAAAACAATGGCTTCAGTTTTTCAGTGTTTAGTTGGAGTAAGTTTCAGCTCATCCAGGACTGGATGTTGCATAAGCAGTCTGGTAATCTAGCAACAGTGGAGGAGTCCAGAGAAGTGGTGGTGAGAGAGAGCTGGGTGTCATCAGCGCACAGGTGGAAACTGATGCCGTGTTTCGGATGATGTTGTCGATGCATGCAGCTAAGAAATAGAAGGGAGCCAAGGATTGATCCTTGGGGGTCACCAGAGGTAACAGTGCAGGAGTGGGAAGAGAAGCCATTGCAAGTAATACTCTAGCTACGATTTGATAAACAAGAATGTAACCAGACGAATGCAGTCCCACCCAGATGAACAACGGTGAGAGGCGTTGAAAGGAGGATGGTGTGGTCAACTGTGTCAAAGGCTGCAGACAAGTTGAAAGGCTGAGGAGGGATAGTTTACATTTGTCACAGACACATGGAATGTCATTGGTGACTTTGATAAGAGCAGTTTTGGTACTGTGGCGGGGCAGAAACCTGATTGGAGAATTCAGACATGGACCTTTGGGGAAAAATGGGCACAGATTTGGGAGGTGGCAACATGTTCAAGGGCTTGAGAGAGGAAAAGGAGGTTGGAGATGGGACGGTAGTTTACAAGGGAGTTGGGGTCAAGGGTTGTTTTCTGAGGGAAGGGGTGATGATTTAAAGGAGAGAGGGACATTATGTAAAGAGAGACAACCGTTAACACTATTGGCTAGCGTGGTTTGCTGTCGAGCAAAGAAGCCAAGGGTTATCTTTGTATTTCAGGGTGATCATAGAATAGCGAGTAAACAGCTGTAGCAGATGAGATCAGGATCCAATAGCACTTTGTGATCCATTCAGATTTGGTGGTGCATGGTTAATCTGGTTGT
The DNA here is from genome assembly GCF_036365525.1 of Heterodontus francisci. NCBI lineage: Eukaryota > Metazoa > Chordata > Chondrichthyes > Heterodontiformes > Heterodontidae > Heterodontus > Heterodontus francisci. Next base: position 2,424,419 of record NC_090387.1, read on the forward strand.
CGGCCATATCCATTCCAGTCTGCATCCCTTGGACTTAAGGAAGCGGAGATGAGGGCCATGCCAAGGGGAAATGGACGGGATTTGTGTGAGAGAGTAATGGTTTTATTGAGGATTAGCGCTTCAAAGGTGGAGGTGAGGGTACAGTTGAGAAAATTAGGAGCTGCAGAAATGTCATGAATGGAGGGCCAAAGGCTAGACAGCTTGGATTTTGAAAGTGCAGTTGTAAGTGAATTGGGGGATAGATTTTTTTTTTCCGGGGTGGACACAGAAAGAGGTCGGGTTGGGACATTGAGAGGGTGGAGAGTGATACCAGCAAGTGATCATAGATGGCCTTGTTTGTGATTGAGAAGAGGGGAGTAACAAGGCCACCTGAGATGGCAAAGTCAAAGGGGTCCCTAAGTGCGAGGAGCTCTTGGACTTCTTTGTCACTAAGATTGAGACCATCTCGACCACCAGTACAACCTCAGCTAAGCAACGTGGTTCATGTTCACCAACCTTCACCCAATTACAATTCACATTTACACCTGAGATTTATGTTTGCGAAGGTTCACTTTCCGATGTCACTGAGTGATCCAAGCCACATTCAGCTGCCATCTTCAAGCTCAGCAAAGCACTGCAGTTGGTGGTAGCTACCTGCAGCTGATATTGTTGAGTCAAAATAACTGCAGTGAAAACCCAAGTAAATCTCATCAATGGATGAGCAGGTTGTGAATGCGTTGGGATGTTCAGTGTCTAGTGTTCTGGCCTGTATTTACGGTAAGATTGACTTTGTACTGCTGATCCATGCTTGAAATATGGTAGAGTAGGGGAACACCTGTAATGAATTGTACAGTGCAAAGATCATGGTAACTTTTTTAGACTGTGATAACTTGTTTTTTGTTATGGTCTGATTTTTAATTGAGTACAACGTTGATTTCTAAAGAACAATAACTTGTCTTTATATAGTGTCTTTAATTTGAAAAATCATTCCAGGGTGCTTCTGAAAAGAGTTATCAGATAAAAATGGATGCCAATCTAATGAAGGAATAGCGACCAAAATTGTGGTCAGAAAGATGGGTTTTAAGGAGGTATAAAAGGAGAGGGCTGGTGAGATTAGGGGGAATATCCTGCCATGTGAGGTCTAGACAGCTGAACTCACGGTGGGGTGAGGATGAATCGGAGGGAGAACTCCCTTCTTTTCCTTCGAATGGTGCCATGGGTCTTGTACATCCACCTCAGAGTGCAGACAGGGCCTTGGTTTAATATATCAGGAAGGACAAGATTTCTGACAGTGCAGTAATCCCTTGGTACTGCACTAGAGTGTCAGCGTAGGTTATAGGCTCAGGTTTTGAAGTAGGAGAGCACTACAAACTGAGCCGCACTGAGGTAAGGTTTGTGAAAGGGGGAAATAGTACTTCAAAATCCAGATTTTCTCGGAACTACTGCAGTGGAGCTGGGAGCAATTATATACACAGGAGGAGACCATTCAGCCTTTTGAACCTGTTCTGCTGCCATTCAGTGGGATCACAGCTGATTTGTATCCCAACTTCATCACCTGTATTGGCTCTATATCACTTCATACCCTTATCTAGAAAAAAGCTATTGATCTCAAATTTAAGATGATTAATTGAACAAGCATCTGCTGCTTTTTGAGGGAAGAGTGTTGCACATTTCTACCACCCTTTTTGTGTAGAAGTGTTTCCTAACTTCTCTCCTGAATGGCCTGGCTCTGATTTTAAGATTATGCTCCCTTGTCCTAGACTCCCCCACCAGCAGAAAAAAAATTCTCTCTAACCGATCAATATCTGTTAATATCTTAAAAAACCTCAGTTAACTCAGAACTTAATCTTCTATATTCCTGGGAATACAAACCTAATCAGTGTAATCTCTCCTTATAGTCTAAACTTTTGAGCCCTGGTAACAAGGACTTTGAATAGCTGTAACAAAACTTCCTTCTTTATATTCCAGCCTGCTAATTATAAAGACTAACATTGCTTTAGCCTTTATATTTTTTTACCTGACTGATAGAGGGGTTCAAAAATGTGAGGTCTGGACAGAGTAGATATAGGGGTCCCATTAGCAGAAGGATCGAGAACCAGAGGATGCAGATTTTAAGTGATTAGCGGAAGAATTTGTTTAAACAGCAATTGGTTACAATGTGGAATGCCTGAGAGTGTGGTGGAGGCAGATTCAATCATGGCTTTTAGAAGGGAATTGGATAAGCACCTGAAAGGAAAAGATTAGCAAGGCTACGAGGAATCAGCCAGAAAGTGGGGCGAGCTGAATTGCTCTTGCATGGACTCGATTGGCTGAATGGCCTCCTTCTGTGTTGTAACCATTCTGTGAATCTACTACATTTTAGTGATTTGTGTTCACTTTGGACCTCCACTGTTCCCAGCTTTTCATAGAATTGTACAGCATAGAAACAGGCCCTTCGGCCCACCACGTCCATGCCGACCAAAATGCCTATCTATACTAATCCCACCTGCCTGCATTAATTCCATATCCCTCTATGCTTTGCTCATCCAAGTATCTGTCCAGATGCCTCTTAAATGTTGATACTGTTCTTGCCTCCACTACCACCTCAGGCAGCTCATTCCAGATACCCACTATTCTTTGTGTGAACAATTTCCCCCTTTGATCCCCTTTAAACCTCCTCCCTCTCACCTTAAATCTATGCCCTCTAGTTTTAGTCACCCCTACCATGGGAAACAGACTCTGTTTATCTACCCTATCTATGCCTCTCGTAATTTTATATACCTCTATCATGTCCCATCTCAGCCTCCTTCGCTCCAGGGAAAACAGACCCAGCCTATCCAGTCTCTCTTTATAACTCAAGCCCTCCAAACCAGGCAACATCCTGGTGAATCTTTTCTGCACCCGCTCTAGCTTAATCGCATCTTTCCTGTAGTGCGGCAACCAGAACTGCACACAGTACTCCAAATGCAGCCTAACCAATGTTATGTACAACTGTAACATGACGTCCCAACTCTTGTACTCAATGTCTCGGCCGATGAAGGCAAGCATGCCATACGCCTTCTTCACCACCCTGTCTACCTGTGTTGCCACTTTCAGGGAACTATGTACTTACACCCCAAGGTGTCTCTGCTCAAGAACACTCCCCAGGGCCCTGCCATTCACTGTATATGTCCTGCCCTGGTTTAACTTCCCAAAATGCATCACTTCGCACTTGTCTGCGTTAAATTCCATTTGCCACTCCCTTGCCCACTTTCCCAGTTGATCTATATCCTGTTGTAACCTTAGACAACCTTCGTCACTGTCCACTATACCACCAATTTTGGTGTCATCTGCAAACTTACTAATCATGCCCTTTACATTCACATCCAAGTCATTAATATATATGACAAACAACAGAGGTCCCAGCACCAATCCCTGCGGCACACCACTGGTCACCAGCCTCCAATCTGAAAAACAACCCTCCACTACCACCCTCTGCCTCCTATGACCAAGCCAATTTTGTATCCAATTTGCTAGCTCACCCTGGATCCCATGTGTTCGAATCTTCTGGACCAGCCTACCATGCGGGACCTTGTCAAAGGCTTTGCTAAAGTCCATGTAGACAACGTCCACCGCCCTGCCCTCGTCAATCCTCTTGGTCACCTTCTCGAAAAACTCAAAGACATGATTTCCCACTAACAAAGCCATGCTGACTAACCCTAATCAGACCATGCTTTCCAGATGCATATAAATCCTGTCTCTCAGAATCCCTTCCAATAACTTTCCCACCACTGATATAAGGCTCATCGGCCTGTAGTCCTCTGGCTTATCCCTGCTACCCTTCTTTGGAGGCTTTGGAGAGGGTACAGAAGAGGTTTACCAGGATGTTGCCTGGTCTGGAGGGCATTAGCTATGAGGAGAGGTTGGATAAACTGATTGTTTTCACTGGAACGACGGAGGTGGAGGGGAGACATGATAGAGGTTTACAAAGTTATGAGCAGCATGGACAGAGTGGATAGTCAGAAGCTTTTTCCCAGGGTGGAAGAGTCAGTTACTAGGGGACATAGGTTTAAGGTGCGAGGGGCAAAGTTGAGAGGGGATGTGCAAGGCAAGTTCTTTACACAGAGGGTGGTGAGTGCCTGGAACTTGCTGCCGGGGGAGGTGGTGGAAGCAGGTACGATAATGACGTTTAAGAGGCATTTTGACAAATACATGAATAGGATAGGAATGGAGGGATACGGTCCCCGGAAGTGCAGAAGGTTTTAGTTTAGGCAGGCATCAAGATCGGCGCAGGCTTGGAGGGCCGAATGGCCTGTTCCTGTGCTGTACTGTTCTTTGTTCTTAAATAAAGGCACAACATCCTCCAGTCTTCCGGTACCTCACCCATGGCTAACGATGATACAAAAATGTCTGCCAGGGCCCCAGCAATCTCCTCCCTTGCTTCCTATAGCATCCTCGGATACACCTGGTCAGGCCCTGGGGATTTATCCACCTTAATGCACTTCAAAACCTCCACCACCTCCTCCTTTGTAATGTTGATATGCCCCAGGATATCGCTGTTCCCTCCCTTGAACTCACTAGCTTCCATGACCTTCTCCACTGTAAATACGGATGAGAAATATTCATTTAAGACCTCGCCCATTTTCCGTGGCTCCACACGTAGATTGCCACACTGATCCTTAAGGGACCTAATCTCTCCCTAGCTACCCTTTTACTCTTAATATACTTATAGAATCTTTTAGGATTCTCCTTTATCTTATCTGCCAAGGAAATCTCATGGCCCCTTTTCACCCTCCTAATTTCCTCCTTAAGTGTACTCCTACATCCCCTATACTCCTCGAGGGACTCGCTTGATCCCAGCTGCCTATACCTGACATATGCCTCCTTCTTTGTCCTGACCAGACCCTCAATATCCCTCATCAACCAAGATTCCCTAAACTTGCTAGCCTTGCCCTTCCATCTAACAGGAACATGCCGGCCCTGAACTCTTCCTATCTCACTTTTAAAAGCCTCCCACTTGCCAGACGTCCCTTTACCTGTAAACAGCCTCTCCCATTCAACTTTTGAGAGTTCCTATCTGATGCCATCGAAATTAGCCTTCCCCCAATTTAGGACTTCAACCTGAGGACCAGTCCTATCCTTTTCCATAACTATCTTGAAGCTAATAGAGTTATGGTCACTGGTCCCAAAGTGATCCCCCACTGACACATCAACCACCTGCCCATCCTCATGTCCTAAGAGAAAGTCGAGTGTAGCCCCTTCTCTAGTAGGGCCATCCACATACTGCTTCAGAAAACTATCCTGGGTACACTGAACAAATTGTTCCCCATCTGATCCCTTAGCACTAAGGCAGTCCCAGTCAATTATACATTATACCTCTGTGTAAAAAAAAATTCAAAAACATGGTAACTCCTTTTTGATAAGCATTTGTGTCCCATTGACCTTTATGAAATGAATCCAATCACTGTGAAACAAAAGCACTGTTACATGGCTAGGCATGTTTGGGCTCTTGTGGACACAGTGGTTACAGGGATGGGACAGACGTTCTGGTACAGATGTACTGTTAATGGAAATGAAAAGTTCCAAGGCCGCAGCCTGAGTGTCCAGAATCCTGCTGGCTCTGATACCATGGACTCACAGCAGCTTCCATCTCCGGGGTTTTAGGGAAGTTAAAATCACCTATTACAACCATATAATTCCTACACCTATCTGTGATTTCCCTACATATATGCTCCTCTACTTCCCTCTGACTATTGGAGGCTTATAGTATAATCCCATCAAAGTGATCACCCCTTTCTTATTTCTAAGTTCTACCCATATGGCCTCGCTGGACCTTCCCCCCGGGATATCCTCTCTAAGTACTGCATGATGTCCTCCCTAGTCAATAGTGCAGCTCCCCCTCCTCTCTTACCTCCACCTCTGTCACGCCGGAAAGATCGGTACCCCGGAACATTGAGCTGCCAGTCCTGCCCATCTCTCAACCACATTTCCATAATAACTATAATATCACAATCCCATGTACCAATCCATGCTCTGAGTTCATCACCCTTACCTGTAAGGCTTCTTGCATTAAAGTAAATGCAGTTTAGCCTATCAGACCTTCCACGCTCCCAGTCCTGCCCCTGCCCGGCCTGCCTACTGGACTTGCTTTAACCTCTACATTTGCCTCAACTATCTCATCGGAGAGACTACTACTTTGGATCCCACCCCCCCTGCAAGACTAGTTTAAACCCTTCCGAGTAGTACTAGCAAACCTCCCCGCAAGGATATTGGTCCCCCTCCAGTTTAGATGCAACCTATCCTTCTTGTACAGGTCACCTCTGCACCAGAAGACATCCCAATGATCCAAGTAGCTGAAGCCCTCCCGCCTACACCAGCTCTTCAGCCACGCATTCATTTGCCTAATCCTCACAGTGGCGCAGTGGTTAGCACCGCAGCCTCACAGCTCCAGCGACCCGGGTTTGATTCTGGGTACTGCCTGTGCGAAGTTTGCAAGTTCTCCCTGTGTCTGCGTGGGTTTTCGCCGGGTGCTCCGGTTTCCTCCCACAGCCAAAGACTTGCAGGTTGATAGGTAAATTGGCCATTATAAATTGCCCCTAGTTTTGGTAGGTGGTAGGGGAATTGAGGGAAGGTGGGGATGTGGCCGGAATATTGGATTAATGTAGGATTAGTATAGATGGGTGGTTGATGGTCGGCACAGACTCGGTGGGCCGAAGGGCCTGTTTCAGTGCTGTATCTCTAAATAAAAAATAAAAATAATTCCTACCCTCAGTAGCACATGGCGCAGGGAGCAATCCTGAGATTACAACCTTAGAGGTCCTGCTTTTTAACCTTCTGCCTAACTCCCTATATTCACTTTGCAGGACCTCATCTCTCTTCCTGCCTATGTCATTAGTACCAATATGGACCACGACCTCTGGCTGTTCACCTCCCCTTTCAGAATGTCCTGCAGCTGTTCAGAGACATCCTTGACCCTAGCACCGGGGAGGCAACATACCATCCTGGAGACTCGTTTGTGGCCACAGAAACACCTATCTGCACCCCTTACGATAGAATCCCCTATCACCATAGCTGTTCCAACCCTTTTCCTCCCCTGCTGTGCAGCAGAGACCCCGTGGTGCCACAAACTTGGCAGTTGCTGCTTTCCTCTGGGAGGTCATTTCCCCCCACCACCACCCCCAACAGTATCCAAAGTGGTATCCCTGTTTGAGAGGGGGATGGCCACAGGGGACTCCTGCTCTACCTGCCTGCGCCTACTACTCCACCTGGTGGTCACCCATCTCTTTTCTGCCTGTGTAGCCATTACCTGCGGTGTGACCACCTCACTAAACGTACTTTCCACGACGTCCTCAGCATCACTGATGCTCCACAGTGAATCCACCCGCAGCTGCAGCTCCATAATGCGGATAGTCAGTAGCTGCAGATGGATACACTTCCTGCACACATGGTCGTCAGGGACACTGGAAGCGTCCCTGATTTCCCACATAGCGCAGGAGGAGCATATCACGGGGCTGAGCTCTCCTGCCGTGACTTACCCTTAGGTTAATTAGTTACTCCCTTAATTAAAAAATACTAATTATACTCAGGGCCTTGTTCTACCCACTTCAATCTAAAATTCTTTAAAAAAACACTAGTAGTACTCACCTTATCACCAGAGGTTTTATTTTCAACAAACAAAAACTTACCACTTTTTTTTTAAGATATTCTAACAGCTGCTACTCACCAACCAATCACCTTGCAGTTTTCCTGTGATGTCGCTGTTGGCTTTTTTTTTCCAAAACTCAGGCGCGCTGTCAGTGCTCTTCTTAAACACCGCCGGTCTCACTCAGTCTGCTTCTTTCCCGCTGTCGCTGCTGTTTTTAAACACCGCCGGTCTCACTCAGTCTGCTTCTTTCCCGCTGTCGCTGCTGTTTTTAAACACCGTCGGTCTCACTCAGTCTGCTTCTTTCCCGCTGTTGCTACTCTTCTTAAACACCGCCGGTCTCACTCAGTCTGCTTCTTTCCCGCTGTTGCTGCTCTTCTTAAACACCGCCGGCCTCACTCAGTCTTCTTCTTTCCCGCTGTTGCTGCTCTTCTTAAACACCGCCGGTCTCACTCAGTCTGCTTCTTTCCCGCTGTTGCTGCTCTTCTTAAACACCGCCGGTCTCACTCAGTCTGCTTCTTTCCCGCTGTTGCTGCTCTTCTTAAACACCGCTGGTCTCACTCAGTCTGCTTCCTTCCCGCTGTTGCTGCTCTTCTTAAACACCGCTGGTCTCACTCAGTCTGCTTCTTTCCCGCTGTTGCTGCTCTTCTTAAACACCGCTGGTCTCACTCAGTCTGCTTCTTTCCCGCTGTCGCTGCTGTTTTTAAACACCGCTGGTCTCACTCAGTCTGCTTCTTTCCCGCTGTCGCTGCTGTTTTTAAACACCGCTGGTCTCACTCAGTCTGCTTCTTTCCCGCTGTCGCTGCTGTTTTTAAACACCGCTGGTCTCACTCAGTCTGCTTCTTTCCCGCTGTCACTGCTGGTTTTAAACACCGCCGGTCTCACTCAGTCTGCTTCTTTCCCCGCTGTCGCTGCTGTTTTTAAACACCGCTGGTCTCACTCAGTCTGCTTCTTTCCGCTGTCGCTGCTGTTTTTAAACACCGCTGGTCTCACTCAGTCTGCTTCTTTCCCGCTGTCACTGCTGGTTTTAAACACCGCCGGTCTCACTCAGTCTGCTTCTTTCCCGCTGTCGCTGCTGTTTTTAAACACCGCTGGTCTCACTCAGTCTGCTTCTTTCCCGCTGTTGCTGCTCTTCTTAAACACCGCTGGTCTCACTCAGTCTGCTTCTTTCCCACTGTCACTGCTGGTTTTAAACACCGCCGGTCTCACTCAGTCTGCTTCTTTCCCGCTGTCGCTGCTGTTCTTAAACACCGCCGGTCTCACTCAGTCTGCTTCTTTCCCGCTGTCACTGCTGGTTTTAAACACCGCTGGTCTCACTCAGTGTCCTTTCTCGCTGTCGCTGCTCTTTTTAAACACAGCTGGTCTCACTCATCATTTAAATAATAATCAGTCGTTAATGGGTGGCCTCACACTTAGCTGTGTTGAAATCCAGGTCGCAGGCTCCTCTGTATTTTAAGCAATAATTTTATTTGCGTGTGGAACACATGTCATTCGGTCAGTGGTCTGGTACAATGGCATAGCCAATCTGACCTTAGAACCTCTCTCCTCACTATCCGAGGCCCCAAACACTCCTTTCAGGTGAAGCAGTGAATTACTTGTACTTCTTTCAATATAGTATACTGTATTCGCTGCTCACGATGTGGTCTCCTCTGTATTGTTCCTCTTTGCGGAACACCTCCGCTCATTCCGAAAGCATGACCCTGAGCTTCCGGTTTCTGGCCATTTCCACATTCCCCCCTGCTCTCATGCTCACATCTCTGTCCTGGGATTGCTGCAGTGTTCCAGTGAACATCAACGCAAGCTCGAGGAACAGCATCTTATTTACCGATTAGGCACACTACAGCCTGCCGGACTGAACATTGAGTTCAATAATTTCAGAGCATGACAGGCCCCCCTTTTTATTTTTATTTTTAGTTATTTTCCTTTTTTATTTTTTATGTGTTTATTTTAGTTTGTTTCTATTGTGCCTACCCCTGTTTTTTTCGTGTTTGTGCTTGGGGCCAGGCTGTTCAGTTTCTGTCCATTAACACCCTCTCTGTACTAACGCTTTGTCTTTCACCACACCATTAATACACCCTTTGCTTTCACTCCATGACCTTCTGGTCAGTTATTCTCTGTGACCTTGTCCTATCAATACCTTCTCTTTTGTTATCTCTTGCCCCACTCCCGCTTTACTTGCTTAAAACCTTTTACGTTTCTAATATCTGCCAGTTCTGATGAAGGGTCACTGACCTGAAACGTTAACTCTGCTTCTCTCTCGGTTGGAGGTAAATTTGAATGTAAGGGTGGTAGGTTGAAGGTTTCTGTTTTTTCCTCTCATTTTTGATCTTTGTCACTTGGACTTGGAGGCAATAGTAAAATAGGTTGAGTTCAGTCTGCTGCACTGTGCAGCATTCCAAATCCCTTGGAACATGTCCAGTGGGCTTTGGTTTGATTGGGAAAGGCCCAGCATACCCAGTGGGCTGGATGGGCTCCAGGAGATGGTTGAATCTTGATTATATGTAAGAGAGGAGGTAAGTAAGTGTGGGTGCGAGTGGGGCGGTGGCGGGGTGGTGGTTGTGTATGTGGTGATGTTGGCTCTTTAGTTACTGGATGTGGAATAGTTTAGTTTCATAGCTCTGCTGCCAGCTCCAGTACCCAGTCCCTCCAGTAGGTGGGGGTCAGTGTCCATTGAATATAGACTTGACTGTGTCAGCTGCTGCTTCAGTCTGTGACTTTTGGGAATTGGGATCCAGATTATATCATTTTAGGTAGAGCTTAAGCAGTAACAATGTTGTTTTCATGAACAGTTCTCTCTTTCTTGGGACTAGGGTGCTCCAGTGATTGATGAATTGATGCCCCCCATTCCATTGGAACCTCCAGCAGAAAGTGCATGGGAGAGAGGCCTGCGACATGCAAAAGAGGTAAGTGGCTACTTGCCCAAAATTGCTCAAACTAATAATAACATTCTTGCCACAGCACCACCTCCCCCCCCCCCCCCCCCCCCCCCCCGCTTCCCCCTCCTCCCCCTCCCCTGCTTCCCCCTCCTCCCCCTCCCCCGCTTCCCCCTCCTCCCCCTCCCCCGCTTCCCCCTCCTCCCCCTCCCCCGCTTCCCCCCTCCTCCCCCTCCCCCGCTTCCCCCTCCTCCCCCCCCCCAGCTTCCCCCTCCTCCCCCCCCCAGCTTCCCCCTCCTCCCCCCCCCAGCTTCCCCCTCCTCCCCCCCCCCAGCTTCCCCCTCCTCCCCCCCCCCAGCTTCCCCCTCCTCCCCCCCCCCCAGCTTCCCCCTCCTCCCCCCCCAGCTTCCCCCTCCTCCCCCCCCCAGCTTCCCCTCCTCCCCCCCCCCCGCTTCCCCCTCCTCCCCCCCCCCCCCCGCTTCCCCCTCCTCCCCCCCCCGCTTCCCCCTCCTCCCCCCCCGCTTCCCCCTCCTCCCCCCCCCGCTTCCCCCTCCTCCCCCCCCGCTTCCCCCTCCTCCCCCCCCCGCTTCCCCCTCCTCCCCCCCCCGCTTCCCCCTCCTCCCCCCCCCGCTTCCCCCTCCTCCCCCCCCGCTTCCCCTCCTCCCCCCCCGCTTCCCCCTCCTCCCCCCCCGCTTCCCCCTCCTCCCCCCCCGCTTCCCCCTCCTCCCCCCCCGCTTCCCCTCCTCCCCCCCCCGCTTCCCCCTCCTCCCCCCCCCCGCTTCCCCCTCCTCCCCCCCCCCGCTTCCCCCTCCTCCCACCCCCCGCTTCCCCCTCCTCCCCCCCCCCGCTTCCCCCTCCCCCCGCTTCCCCCTCCTCCCCCCCGCTTCCCCCTCCTCCCCCCGCTTCCCCCTCCTCCCCCCCGCTTCCCCCTCCTCCCCCCCGCTTCCCCCTCCTCCCCCCCGCTTCCCCCTCCTCCCCCCCGCTTCCCCCTCCTCCCCCCCGCTTCCCCCTCCTCCTCCACTCCTCCTCCCCTTCCTACTGCCCCCCTCCCTCTTCACCCCGCCCCACCCCCTCAGGTGCTTTAGGGACAAAGGGAGTTGCGACCAGGTATGTCTGCTCCTGTAGGTGACTGGGGGACGGAGCAAGGAGAGAATTAAGGGACTGATGAATTCTGAAAGTACTAAATCGAGGTTTGGGTCTGTCTTCAGTGTTTAAAAATCTTACTTTCAGATGTTGAAAAAAGCCACCATCAGGAAGGAGCAGGAACCGGACTTTGAGGAGAAACGGTTCAACGTCACCATTGGAGATGATGATTTTGACAAGGAAAATGATTTTTATCGGGACTGGAATTATCGTGTTGCGAGGGACATCAGAGAGCCAGGGTGAGCAGAGCGCCCTTGAAAGGCACAGAGGCTGTTGTGTTAATTCTGGGTGATCAATATAAATGTGTGCCTGCTTGTTAATGAGCAAGGCAGCATTGAAACAAGGGATCTGTTGAGCCTCCACATCCATTGATGCAGCTAGGATCATGGAGCTAATGGCTCATTTAGTCTCCCTCCGAGTTTTAATATTGAATTCAAGGTGGCTGCATTGTTCTATCCTAGATGTCGCTAATTGTGTTTTGTATGTTAGTGATACCTGGTAGTAGGATATTATTATTGTCCCCCTTTATATCTTCTGGATACCCATACTGGACATTTGGGAATCACTGGCTAATTTAGGGTACCCATGATTTTTGTTTCTTTGAGACCACATTTAAAATTTCAATCCTACAAGTTCCCATATATCGCAAGTTGCTGTTACTGATAGAGCTTGGTGTTATAATTTGGGATTCATCAACCAATAAGGCAACAGCATTAAGAACAGTCCTTTTAAGCCCTTGAAATTCAAACAGGGTAATTTATTGACTAAGAAATATTAGCACAAATAGGTAGAGTTACCTGTGCTTCACGGGCCTGATTGCAAAAGCGCACCAGCCTGGGCAGTGGATTAGTTGAATTGGAAGGTCAATCAATGGTGTAAGTTCATTTTGGGAAACCTCTCCCATAATCATTCCCTTCGTCCAAATGGACAGTATTGTAGCTTTTTCCTGATTTGGGGAAGTCCTTATTGGCCAAGCAGCAAGCCGACATATAACAGAAGAGAATCAAACTGTTCAACATCTCGATACTGGGCAGAAGCAACACCAAATCCTAGTCCACTCTTCAGTGTAATTAGTCCAGGATCTGAAAGACAGCAAAATATTTGTGTCCTTGAGAGTAATCCCAGTTGCCCTACCCTGTATTCTGAACATTGATCAGATGGGAGGATGGGATATGATGACTTAATTTTGATATAATATAAAGCCCATACACTTTTGGTCTACAGATCAATTGATGCTCAGCTCCTGTAGTTTCAGTGCCATTTACCATGTCATTCTAATGATTTCAGACTCGCTGCATGTTCAGTTTTCTCATTAAGTGGAAAATGTGATCTCCCTCTCTTCATGCATTGTAAAGTTGCTGGTTCTGTGCCCTCGCCTTCCCTTTATGGGGTTGGCCTCATGTATTGGTGCACTGCCTGGAGTAACATTGAACCATACACACTTACAGGCTCCAGGTTCCATCCTTTATGTGTGCTATGCAATACTGTGAAGATGAATGAATCAAATATCCTGAGGGATAGAGGTGATCGAGTTGAGTCGAGGCTCCTGTTCCTGATGAGTCTGCCATTTTTCCCACTGGAAATTACATGTGTGCGTCTTTCTGAACAGGATCAGAAATAACATTTGCCTCCGTTCCTCCTGCAAGGCGAACTGCTATTCTGGCTCACTGCTCTTCCTTGTACTTACTTGTGACTCCAGTCACTAAGAGTTGGCCAGAAGCACTCCCCTGATACCACCAGGAGTCCTCCAATTCTAATTGTTTGATAAAGTTCCCCACGGTAGGCTATTGCAGAAAATACAGAAGTATGGGATTGAAGGTGAATTAGTGCTTTGGATCAGAAATTGGCTAGCTGAAAGAAGACAGAGGGTGGTGGTTGATGGTAAATGTTCATCCTGGAGTATTGTTTCTAGTGGTGTACCGCAAGGATCTGTTTTGGGGCCACTGCTGTTTGTCATTTTTATAAATGACCTGGATGAGGGTGTAGAAGGGTGGGTTAGTAAATTTGCGGATGACACTAAGGTCGGTGGAGTTGTGGATAGTGCCGAAGGATGTTGTAGGGTACAGAGGGACATAGATAGGCTGCAGAGCTGGGCTGAGAGATGGCAAATGGAGTTTAATGCGGAAAAGTGTGAGGTGATTCACTTCGGAAGGAGTAACAGGATTGCAGAATACTGGGCTAATGGGAAGATTCTTGGTAGTGTAGATGAGCAGAGAGATCTTGGTATCCAGGTACATAAATCCCTGAAAGTTGCCACCCAGGTTAATAGAGCTGTTAAGAAGGCATATGTTGTGTTAGCTTTTATTAGTAGAGGGATCGAGTTTAGGAGCCACGAGGTCATGCTGCAGCTGTACAGAACTCTTGTGCGGCCGCACCTGGAGTATTGCGTGCAGTTCTGGTCACCGCATTACAGGAAGGATGTGGAAGCTTTGGAAAAGGTGCAGAGGAGATTTACTAGGATGTTGCCTGGTATGGAGGGAAGGTCTCACGAGGAAAGGCTGAGGGACTTGAGGTTGTTTTCGTTAGAGAGAAGGAGGAGGAGAGGTGACTTAATAGAGACATATAAGATAATCAGAGGGTTAGATAGGGTGGATAGTGAGCGTCTTTTTCCTCGGATCGTGATGGCAAACACGAGGGGACATAGCTTTAAGTTGAGGGGTGATAGATATAGGACAGATGTGAGAGGTAGTTTCTTTACTCAGAGAGTAGTAAGGGCGTGGAACGCCCTGCCTGCAGCAGTAGTAGATTCGCCAACTTTAAGGGCATTTAAGTGGTCATTGGATAGACATATGGATGAAAATGGAATAGTGTAGGTCAGATGGTTTCACAGGTCGGCGCAACATCGAGGGCTGAAGGGCCTGTACTGTGCTGTAATGTTCTATGTCTATGTCTAATTCTGTTGAACACTGAAGCCAGTATGCAATGATCCCATCAGCTGTTTGCCCAGCAACTGGATAATGGGAAAGCTGATAACCGAGGTGCAACTGCATCCGAGTCCCACTGACAGGAATGAAAGTTCCAGGATGAGTTCATACGGTGGCTTTATTGGTGGGTATGTGCAGAAGAAGCTCAATTAAAACTTGCTGTCCCTCTGGATTAAGGGCGACACTGTCTGTTTCCATGGTTGGGCACTGGAATAGGATGCTGTTCTTGGGATTATTTTGGCATAAATGTTAATGGTACAACCTGTGTTAGTGTGTTATCCTGTAGAGCTCATTGAAGCAGCTGTTAGTTATTGGGCAGTTGCCCCCACGCCCTCTTGGCGCGGTTTGTAGTTAGACGAGGTTAGCTTCTGCTTTCATTTATTGCCCTCAAGCAAGTGCCACAACTATCGCACTTCAGCTGGAGAAATGAGACTTTGTTATTTGGTTGCAGTAATTGAGGATGACTAGATTTTAATGGCTGTTAAAGAACTACTCTCTGCTCCAGCCTCTATTGGAAATGTGAACAAGTTTTTAAAAAGCAAGCCAAATAAAAACCCTTCTTGTACTTTCCTTCAAATGCACCAGCGACTTGGAATACAGAGAGGCAATCAGTTACGGGTAAGGACTGTTCATAGGATGTTGTCTACCATTGTTAATGCTTTCATTCACTCATGTGCTGGTCAGACACTGCCTGAGCTGGAGCTTTGCATGAACATGACTGCTAATTTCATTCCTCTGTTTTGTTTCTGTGAAACAAAGGAAGGAGGAGGAGGAGGCTGGAAGAATTTGTTCCATTTGAGTAAGTGGGAGAGGAGATGGGGTGATGCGCAGTTGTTCAAGCAAAGTTAAAACAATTCAGAACCGACGATTTGTTGCTGAATTGTTGACCACTATTGTGGACAATCTTCAGACTGAGCTGTACAAAATTTCCAGGTGTCAGGAAAACATTTGTGTTCAGGCGACCATCTGAGAAGGGGGTAGGGGGAAATTCTGGTTATCTTTCAAGGGGTTTTTTGAGGCGGGGTTAACTTTTCGTTATAATTGTTAAGTGAGATCCATGAGGTGTGGATTAGCAAGCTCACTGTTGAGGGAGCAAATTCTAAACATACAAGTTAGATGAAAATGTTCCTGTGAATTTACTGGTGCAAAATCTGCACCCCCTGGCAACCCCTCCTCTAGTTGCTTGAGTGTGACTACCAATTAATGTCAAATTCTGGGCTGTGCACACAGGATGAGTTCTGCCCAAGCTTGCTCAGTTCCATTTGCAATTGCTCAGATAAGGAAGCAGTCTGTGCCCATAAACAGCAAGGGACAACATTCAGGCTTCGGCTGATATGTGGCACGAATGTTACTTGCCACTTAATTGCCAGGCAGCGACCATATCCAACAAGAGGGAGACTAACCACTTCCCCTTGACATTCAATGGCATTACCATCACCAAATCCCCTACCATTGGCATCCTGGGGTCACCACTGACCAGAAATTCAGTTGGACAACACATGTAAATACTGTGGCTACAAGAGCAGATCAGAGGCTGGATATTCTGTGACGAGTGACTACCTCCTGACTCCCCAAAGCCTCTCCATCACCTACAAGGCACACATCAGCAATGTGATGGAATACTCTCTAATGACTGGGATGAGTGCAGCTTCAGCAACACTCAAGAAGTTTAGCACCTCCCAGGACAAAGCAGCCAGCTTGATCGGCAACTCATCCACTACCTTAAACATTCAGTCCCTGCACCACTGGTGCACAGTGGCAGCAGTGTGTACCATCTAGAAGATGCACTGCAGCAACGCACCAAGGCTCCTTACACAGCACCTTCCAAACCTGTGACCTCTACCACCGAGAAGATTTAAGGGAACAGGCGCATCGGAACACCACCACCTGCAAGTCACACACCATCAAGACTTGGAAATATACCACAGTTCTTTCGCTATTATTGGGTCAAAAATTCCTCCCTAACAGCACTGTGGGTGTAGTTACACCATATGGACTGCAACGGTTCAGCAGGGTGGCTCACCACGACCTTCTCGAGGGCATCTAGGGAAAGACACTCATTTCTGGCCTTGCCAGTGCCGCCATGTGCTGTGAATGAATTTAAAGAAAAACTCCAGGTGGTACGGTAACTTAGTGATTATGTTGCTGGAGTAGCAAGCACGAGGCCTGGACTAATAAGAAGATGCGAGTTCAAATCCCAGCACGATAGCTGGGGAATTTCAATTCAGTTAATTAAATAAATCTGGACTAAAAGGCTGATGTCAGTAATGGAGACCATGAAACTACTGGATGTCTGTAAAAACCCCATCTACTTCACTAATGTCCTTTATGGAAGGAAATCTGTCATCCTTACCCGGTCTGGCCTATATGTGACTCCAGACCCACAGCAATATGACTGTCAGCTGCCCTCTGAAATGGCCTAGTAAACCACTCAGTTGTATTGGAATCGGCAATAAATGCTGACCTCGCCAGCAATGCCCATGTCCCATGGATAAATTTTAAAAACTTCAGATCCGTAACAACTGGCAAAGGGAGTCCGTTTTTATCCGGAGTCCAAGACACAAAGCAAACCTACCCTACAGGACCAACCAATTCTCAATGAATTCCTTTTAAATAGGGCGATGATTCCATCTACTCTTTCCCCACAGTCACTTTTGCTCCTAATGAGTTAGAGCTAAATTAATGAATGGGCCCACCAGCTTGGCCTTTCCTTTGCCCAGTTTCACTGTGAACGTGCCAATGTAGCTGACATTGATTTGAGCGTGAATGTCAGTTTTGGGTGTACCCATTTCAATCTCGATTTGTAACATTCTATTTTTGCTTACACAGCCAGATTCTTCCAGCCTTTCTACTTAAAAATGTTGATCTGCTGCATCCCTAGCAAATGCCATATGCTTTTGCCTTATCTCCAAACTTGGCCCTCCAGGAGGAATTAACCACGGCACACAGACATGGCTGTCAAGCACACTGGTATAAAAACAAGTGACTACACGGGAAACAACCATAATGTTCTCTCTTGTACTGGGTGCTTTAATTAAGATGACCCAAGGTTGACCATATGCACTGAGCTAGTGGTCCCAGAGAATGAGCTATTCTGCTGAAAGATGGGCTGGGAACCGCTACCCATGATCCTCCATAGACAGAGTTTCCAGTTTCAGCAGTACTATTATGATGGAGTAGCATCGAAGCCCCTGGCAGCAGATTTCCAAACCAGCCTGGACTGTCAGCTACCATTGGAACTCACAGTGGTGCAATGCTCTTACCTTCTGTGATATATGAACTGGAACTGTCCTTGGTTTATCCAAAATGGAAGTGATGGTAGGAGTGGCCCAATATATCAGCCAGAATTCCCATTCCTGATCATTATTCAGCGACCACACCCCAGCCAGTGGGAAAGTATTTGTATGAGGATGGGATTGGGCTGTTATCGTGCCCAGCATGGATGAACCGGTTGCTAGAGTTCATTGCCTAGTCCTGTGTACAGTCACCACTTGAGCGATAGTGGAGGACCGGCTGCACGTAACCATAGAGCAACCAAAGTCACTTTTCTGTTGTTGGTGTGTTGTAAACACTCCTGTGCTATGCAAGGTAGAGTGGAAACTTAAGTACACAGGCTTAAGGAATGTTTTTCTTACTTGGCCCTTAGGCCTGACCCCTATATAACTCCCTACTACGAGCATGAAGTTGAACGGTACTGGCGTGGTGGACAATATGAGAACTTCAGAGTCCAGTGGACAGAGGCAGACTATCATTATAGGGTAAGCACTTTAAAAAATAAAATATACTTCATTAAATATTATCAGGTGATTTCCTGTTCACTTAGTATCCTTGTCCTGTTCACAATCACATCCACTGCTCTGAAATTGAGCTAATCAGCTGTCAGTAAAGATGAACTGCACGTGGCGGAGTAAAAGATATCCACAGAGGTGAACAGACTAGTTAGAGAATTGGACTGTATAACCAGCTACAACAAGGACAGTTTTCCTCCATTTGTTCATTAATTCAAGCATGGCTCATAGAATCACAGAATGATACAGTAAAGGAGGCCTAACCAGTGTTCCATAAAAGTTTTGCATAATTTATTTGCTTTTCTACTTTGTGCCTCTATTAATAAAGCCCAGGATCCCATATTTTTTTTTAAGCAAATTTCTCACCTGGATCCAAACTCCCAGCAGATGGGTCCGAACTCCATGTGTGACAGGGCTGAGCTCCCTAATTTGTCAGTAACCTGAAATTGTGGCCACTCTGTTAGGGCTGGGCATCGGGTGGTATCTTACTTCCTGTGCACATGCCAGGGTTTCCAATCATTGCTGATCTGAGCTGGGCTGTTGCAGAGATACTTACTCAGAGGGTGTGACATTTCCTTGGATCCTGGAAGCTGGCTGTCTGCTCACGGAATCCAATGAAATAAGTGCCAATTTCCATATAAATGCACTATGACAGTAAAAATGGGATTTGAATTTCCACACTTGAAGGTGAATCTCATGTTTTGAGTTACCAGTCTGGAAAGGGGTTTTCTTTTGGCAGTGAGACTTTTTTGCATAGAATGACAGATAAATTAGAGCACAGAAACCAGCCATTTACCTAACCAGCCCATGGTGCTTATTCAGCACATGAACTTAGTTATTCCACACCGGTTATTTCAAACTATCAATCCAAAAAAATGAACGTTAAGTTCTCTCTTTGCCATGTTATTGACATGACTTAATGCAAGTTGTTGGGTAATGCAACATTTTTAATGCATAAACCTAAATCGAAAGAATGAGAGAAGACTTCTATTTAATTCCTGAAAAAGCTCAGCAGGTCAGGCAGCATCTGTGGGTAGAACAAGCAAGTTAACTTTGTGTGTGAAACTCTTTGTCCAAACTGGAAGATAATGCAGATGAACAGCATTGAAAAAGGAACTGGACAAGGATAGATGGAGCATACAGACAGGAATAGGAGTGAAGTTGAGTGGGAGTGGTCTTTATCCTTGCTATCAACCTGCTATCTTTTATCAGGCTCCGGGGTCACCAGAACCTGCTCTGTTTTGCCGGTTTTTCATGCTTCTCTTTCACTTGTTTATTCCCCATCCTTTTAGCTATTCACACACCCTCTTTGTCGCATTTAAGTCTCAATTCTTATTTCTGTAATTATGCTTCCTACTGTCTCATTCTGATATCATTTCTGCCATTTAATGATATCCTGTTTTCCACTTAAGCACTTTGTAGGTCATTGTATTGTACGTGTTTGTTTTTGTCCTCTGTGTTTTCCCCTTATCCTGTTCATCTGCAAGGTCATCACATTCTGATGAAGGATCCACATCTAAAACATAACTTTCTGTTCTCATCGCAGACGTTGCCTGGCCTGATTAGTGTTTCCAGCAGGTTTTGTGTTTGTTTCAGATTTCCAGCATCTGCAAAACTGTTGTTTGTGTTTTTCTCCTGGCCACCTATCCCATTCTGATTTGAGCCTCAGAACTGTAACTGAGAAGGTTGAGTGAAAGGGCCTTGGGCTGTTTCTTCACATTATAAGGTGCTACATTAAAATTAGTTGTTGTAATACGTTAAACTTGGATTGTTTTTTGTGAATGGAAGACCTCGCCTACCCTCCTCCTCATTGTGCAACACTGTATAAGTAATTTAGACACTCCAAGCAGTGCTGCAATTATTACCTACCTATTGTTACCCAAACATGGAAAATATTGTACAATATAATACTGTTGAGAAATCACTCATCTGGATGAGTTCTGAAGTGAAATAAACCACTTTTTTCAACTTTATCCTCCTTTCTTACACGCCTCCTCTTCTGAAGGCTGTAGTCTTTCCATAACCAGAAACCCGTTACCCTGCACAGCCTGATTGGTTTAATTCTGTCCGTTGGTTTAATTCTGTCCTCATGTGACGGCCACGCACTCTTTCCAGCAGTGGTCAGGGGCAGAATCCCTTTCCTCTGTCTGTAATCAGTGACCGAATTGCTGACCCACCTAAGATAAGCTATCTCAGCCCAGACTGAGAATTGAACCTGTGGCCATCTATTTTGTTCTTTTCCGCATTATATCTAGGGTGCAGTTATCCACTGGATCATTTGAAAGGGGGACGAGTATTGATGTTGCTTTAAGGACAGACAAAGAATACAATCTTTTTCTTTTATATCCATGCCAGGAAAGGGAGAGGGAGAGGGAGAGGGAAAGAGAACGAGAAAGAGAACGAGACAGACACAGGGAACAGCGCGAGAGGGAAAGGGAAAGAGAAAGAGAACGAGGAAACAGGATACGAGAGAGAGAGCGGGACAGAGAGCGTGAACGTGACAAAGAACGGCAGCGGAGAAAAGAAGAGTGGGAGCGAGAGCGTGCAAAGCGAGAAGAAAAAGATAGAGCACAAAAAGACAGAGAACGAGAGAAGGAAAAACCAAAGCAGAGATCGCCGCCTGCAGCAAGGTAAGCACATTCATTCGAGGTTTTGGGCACTTAGCCCCGTAGCTTGTCATAGAGTCATTACGGCACAGAAAGAGGCCACTCGGCACATTGAATCCAGTCATGAAGACAATGTTTTAATAATGGCCTAGATATGCATATTAGTAATACCAATGATGTAGTCTCCCTTCATTCACTCATATTGATGCTTTGTCGTTATTTAGCAATAACAGTGTATTATGTTTGGTTATTTCATTCACGTTATCGCCTGTGAAACCTGAGCATCTGGTGACTGAGAGAAAACTGCTGTCGCCATCAGTAACTATACCTAAAATACCATTTTGCTTTGTTAATCCAAAACATTGGATTGAAACTATTGTGCAAAATGTATCTGGCTGTGTGTTATTAATAAAGATCTTCCTAGACTGCTAGACTTCCTATCTCAGTGGATAAATGCACAGTGTGGTATGTGTGGTATTAAGCCATACAGACCAGGAAAGGTCTAGGTGTCAGGCCCTGCCTGTGCTCAGGTCAGGGTGGTTGGAATACTGCAGCTAGCCTTTGCTGTCAATTGTAATCCAAAGACCATTATTGGAAAATGTGTGAAAGACTGATTCAGGCAGGATTGTGCTCCTTTGCATTCCCCCCCAAGCAGGAATGACCTGTTAACACTCACTGCCTCTGCCCATACATGAGGAGTGGTCGCTGAAGTCCCGTGGAGCTGCACCCATCAACCAGCACGAATCACTACCTTCAGGAGAGGATGGTGAAATGGAAAAGAATCTAAAAATAGCACGTGTGCTAATAAACATTTGTGTCTTACAACAATTATTCATTCCTGTCTGGTGCAAAAATAAAACAGGAAAGGTGGCTCAACCGTGGCTTACAAAAGAAATTAGGGATAGTATTAAATCCAAAGAGGAGGCATATAAAACTGCCAGAAAAAGCAGCAGGTCTGAGATTTGGGAGCAGTTTAGAACTCAGCAAAGGAGGACAAAGAGGTTGATTAAGTGGGGGGGAATAGAGTATGAGAGTAAACTTGTGGGGACCATAAAAACTGACTTTAAAAGCTTCTATAAATATGTAAAGAGAAAAAGATTAGTGAAGACAAATGTAGGCCCCTTTACAGTCAGAAACGGGGGAAATTATAATGGGGAACAAAGAAATGGCAGAACAAACACATACTTTGGTTCTGTCTTCAGAAAGGAGGACACAGATAACCTCCCAGAAATGTTGGGGAACCAAGGGTCTAATGAGAGGAAGGAACTGAAGGAAATCAGTATCAGTAAAAACAATAGTGCCAGGGAAGTTAATGGGGTTAAAGGCTGACAAATCCCCAGGGCCTGATAATCTATATCCCAGAGTACTAAAGGAAGTGGCCCTGGAAATAGTGGATACATTGGTGGTCATCTTCCAAAATTCTATAGACTCTGGAACAGTTCCTCCAGATTGGAAGGTGGCAAATGTAACCCCACTATTGAAAAAAGGAGGGAGAGAAAAAACAGGGAACTACAGACCAGTTAGCCTTACATCAGTAGTGGGGAAAATGCTAGAGTCTATTATAAAAGGATGTGATAGCATAGAGTCGTACAGCATAGAAACAGGCCCTTCGACCGCGTCCATGCTGACCATAATGCCTATCCATACTAATCCCACCTCCCTGCATTAATTCCATATCCCTCTATGCCTTGCTCATTCAAGTACTTGTCCAGATGCCTCTTAAATGTCGCTACTGTTCCTGCCTCCACCACCTCCTCAGGCAGCTCATTCCAGATACCCACTATTCTTTGTGTGAAAAATTTACCCCTTTGATCCCCTTTAAACCTCCTCCCTCTCACCTTAAATCTATGCCCTCTAGTTTTAATCACCCCTACCATGGGAAACAGACTCTGGCTATCTACCCTATCTATGCCTCTCATAATTTTATATACCTCTATCATGTCCCCTCTCAGCCTCCTTTGTTGCAGGGAAGACAGACCCAGCCTATCCAATCTCTCTTTATAACTCAAGCCCTCCAAACCAGGCAACATCCTTGTGAATCTTTTCTGCACCCTCTGTAGCTTAATCACATCTTTCCTGTAGCGCGGCGACCAGAACTGCACACAGTACTACAAATGCGGCCTAACCAACGTCATGTACAACTGTAACACGACGTCCCAACTCTTGTACTCAATGCCTCAGCCAATGAAGGCAAGCATGCCATACACCACCTTCACCACCCTGTCTACCTGTGTTGCCACTTTCAGGGAACTATGTACTTGCACCCCAAGGTCTCCCTGCTCAACAACACTCCCCAGGGCCCTGCCATTCACTGTATATGTCCTGCCCTGGTTGAACTTCCCAAAATGCATCACTTCACACTTGTCTGCGTTAAATTCCATTTGCCAATCCCTTGCCCACTTTCCCAGTTGATCTATATCCTGTTGTAACCTTAGACAACCTTCTTCACTGTCCACTATACCACCAATTTTGGTGTCATCTGCAAACTTACTAATCATGCCCCTTACATTCACATCCAGGTCATTAATATATATGACAAACAACAGAGGGCCCAGCACCGGTCACCGGCCTCCAATCTGAAAAACAACCCTCCACTACCACCTCCTATGACCAAGCCAATTTTGTATCCAATTTGCTAGCTCACCCTGGATCCCATGTGTTCGAACCTTCTGGACCAGCCTACCATGCAGGATCTTGTCAAAGGCCTTGCTAAAGTCCATGTAGACAACGTCCATCGCCCTGCCCTCGTCAATCCTCTTGGTCACCTCCTCGAAAAACTCAATCAAATTCGTGAGACATGATTTCCCACTAACAAAGCCATGCTGACTATCCCTAATCAGACCATGCCTTTCCAGATGCATATAAATCCTGTCTCTCAGAATCCCTTTCAATAACTTTCCCACCACTGATGTAAGGCTCACTGGCCTGTAGTTCCCTGGCTTATCCCTGCTACCCTTCTTAAATAAAGGCACAACATTAGCTATATTCCAGTCTTCCGGTACCTCACCCGTGGCTAACGATGATACAAAAATCTCTGCCAGGGCCCCAGCAATCCTCCTCCCTTGCTTCCCATAGCATCCTAGGATACACCTGGTCAGGCCCTGGGGATTTATCCACCTTAATGTGCTTCAAAACCTCCAACACCACCTCCTTTGTAATGTTGATATGCTCCAGGATATCGGTGTTCACTCCCTTGAACTCACTAGCTTCCATGACCTTCTCCACGGTAAATACGGACGAGAAATATTCATTTAAGACCTCGCTCATTTCCCGTGGCTCTACACATAGATTGCCACACTGATCCTTAAGGGGACCTACTGTCTTCCGAGCTACCCTTTTACTCTTAATATACTTATAGAATCTTTTAGGATTCTCCTTTATCTTATCTGCCAGGGAAATCTCATGGCCCCTTTTCGCCCTCCTAATTTCCTCCTTAAGTGTAGTCCTACATCCCCTATACTCCTCGAGGGACTTGCTCAATCCCAGCTGCCTATACCTGACATATGCCTCCTTCTTTGTCCTGACCAGACCCTCAATATCCCTCGTCAACCAAGGTTTCCTAAACTTGCTAGCCTTGCCCTTCCATCTGACAGGAACATTCCGGCCCTGAACTCTTCCTATCTCACTTTTAAAAGCCTCCCACTTGCCAGATGTCCCTTTACCTGTAAACAGCCTCTCCCATTCAACTTTTGAGAGTTCCTGTCTGATGCCATCGAAATTAGCCTTCCCCCAATTTAGGACTTCAACCTGAGGACCAGTCCTATCCTTTTCCATAACTATCTTGAAGCTAATAGAGTTATGGTCACTGGTCCCAAAGTGCTCCCCCACTGACACATCAACCACCTGCCCATCCTCATGTCCTAAGAGAAAGTCGAGTGTAGCCCCTTCTCTAGTAGGGCCATCCACATACTGCTTCAGAAAATTATCCTGGACACACTTAACAAATTCTTCCCCATCTGATCCCTTAGCACTAAGGCAGTCCCAGTCAATATTAGGGAAGTTAAAATCACCTACTATTACAAACCTATAATTCCTACACCTATCTGTGATTTCCCTACATATATGCTCCTCCACTTCCCTCTGACTGTTCTGGGGGCCTATAGTATAACCCCATCAAACTGATCACCCCTTTCTTACTTCTAAGTCCCACCCATAGGGCCTCGCTGGACATTCCCCCCGGGATATCCTCTCTAAGTACTGCCATGATGTCCTCCCTAATCAATAGTGCAACTCCCCCTCCTCTCTTACCTCCACCTCTGTCACGCCGGAAAGATCGGTACCCCAGAACATTGAGCTGCCAGTCCTGCCCATCCCTCAACCACGTTTCCGTAATAGCAATAATCACAATCTCATTTACCGATCCGTGCCCTGAGTTCATCTGCCTTATCTGTAAGGCTTCTTGCTTTAAAGTAAATGCAGTTTAGCCTACCAGACCTTCCACGCTCCCTGTCCTGCTCCTGCCCGGCCTGCCTACTGGACTTGCTTGCTTTAACCTCTACATTTGCCTCAACTATCTCATCTGAGAGACTACTACTTTGGGTCCCACCCCCCGCAAGACTAGTTTAAACCCTCCCAAGTAGTGCTAGCAAACCTCCCCGCAAGGATATTGGTCCCCCTCCAGTTTAGATGCAACCCATCCTTCTTGTACAGGTCACCTCTGCACCAGAAGAGACCCCAATGATCCAAGTAGCTGAAGCCCTCCCGCCTACTCCAGCTCTTCAGCCACACATTAATTTGCCTAATCCTCCTATTCCTATCCTCACTAGCACATGGCACAGGGAGCAATCCTGAGATTACAACCTTAGAGGTCCTGCTTTTTAACCTTCTGCCTAACTCCCTGTATTCACTTTGCAGGACCTCATCTCTTTTCCTGCCTATGTTGTTAGTACCAATATGGATCACGACCTCTGGCTGCTCACCCTCCCCTTTCAGAATGTCCTGCAGCCGCTCCAAGACATCCTTGACCCTAGCACCAGGGAGGCAACATACCATCCTGGAGTCTCGTTTGCGGCCACAGAAACACCTATCTGCACCCCTTACGATAGAATCCCCTATCACTATAGCTCTTCCAACCCTTTTCCTCCCCTCCTGTGCAGCAGAGCCCTCCGTGGTGCCACGAACTTGGCTGTTGCTGCTTTCCCCTGGGAGGTCATTTTCCACCCCCCCCCCCCCCCCCCGCCCCCCAACATTATCCAAAGCAGTATATCTGTTTGAGAGGGGGATGGCCACAGGGGACTCCTGCACTACCTGCCGATGCCTACTACTCCGTCTGGTGGTCACCCATCTCTTTTCTGCCTGTGCAGCCATTACCTGCGGTGCGACCACCTCACTAAACGTGCTATCCACGACTTCCTCAGCATTGCGCAGGAATCCACCTGCAGCTCCAGCTCCGTAATGCGGGTAGTCAGTAGCTGCAGATGGATACACTTCCTGCACGCATAGTCGTCGGGGACACTGGAAGCGTCCCTGATTTCCCACATAGCGCAGGAGGAGCATATCACGGGACTGAGCTCTCCTGCCGTGACTTACCCTTAGATTAATTAGTTACTCCCTTAATTAAAAAATACTAATTATACTAGGGGCAATTGTTCTAACCACTTCAATCTAAAATTCCTAAAAAAAAAAACACTTTAGTCGTCCTCACCTTATCTCCAGCGGTTTTATTTTCAACAAAAAAAAACTTACCCCTTATTTTTTAAGATATTCTAACAGCTACTACTCACCAACCAATCACCTTGCAGCTCTCCTCTGATGTCACTGTTGGCTTCCCCTTTCAAAACTCAGGTGCGCTGTCGCTGCATTTTTTAAACACCGCTGGTCTCGCTCAGTCGCCTTCAGTCTCCTTCTTCCCCGCTGTTGCTGCTCTTTTTAAACACCGCTGGTCTCGCTCAGTCTCCTCCTTCCCCGCTGTTGCTGCTCTTTTTAAACACCGCTGGTCTCACTCAGCAGAACACCTGGAAAGCATAAACGGGATTGGACAAAGTCAGCATGGGTTTACGAAAGGGAAATCATGCTTAACAAATCTGCTGGAGTTTTTTGAGGATGTAACTAGTAGAGTAGATAAGGGAGAATCAGTGGATGGGGTGTATTTGAATTTTCAGAAGGCTTTTGATAAGGTCCCACATAAGAGGTTAGTGTGCAAAATTGAAGTGCATGAGATTGGGGGTAATATACTAGCATGGATTGAGAACTTTTGAAAGACAGGAAACAGAGAGTAGGAATAAACAATTCTTTTTCCAGGTGGCAGGCAGTGACTAGTGGGGTACCACCGGGATCTGTGCTTGGGGCCCCAGCTTATTCACAATATATATTAATGACTTGGGTGAGGGAACTAAATGTAACCTTTCCAAGTTTGCAGACAAGACAAAGCTGGGGTGGGGGGAGGCTGTGAGGAGGATGCAAAGAGGCTCCAATGTGATTTGGACAAGTTGGGTGAGTAGGCAAGTGCACAGCAGGTGCAGTATAACATGGATAAATGTGAGGTTATCCACTTTTGGTTGTAAAAATGGAAAGGCAGATTATTATTTGAATAGTGATAGATTGGAAAAGGGGGAGGTGCAATGAGACCTGGGTGTCCTTGTACACCAGTCGCTGAAAGCACGCATTCAGGTGCAGCAAACATGTTAGGAAGGCGAATGGTATGTTGGCCTTCAAGAGGCAAGAGGATTTGAGTACAGGAGCAAGGAAGTCTTACTGCAGTTATACAGGGCCTAGGTGAGACCACATCTGGAACATTGTGTGCAGTTTTGGTCTCCTTATCTGAGGAAATTCTTGCCATGGAGGGAGTGCAAGGAAGATTTACTAGACTGATTCCTGGGATGGCAGGATTGACGGATGAGGGGAGATTGGGTTGACGAGGCCTATATTCACTAGAGTTTAGAAGAATGAGGGGGGATCTCATAGAAACCTATAAAATTCTAACAGGACTCGACAGGGTAGTTGCAGGAAGGATGTTCCTGATAGCTGGGGAGTCCAGACCAGGGGTGACAGTCTCAGGATAACGGGGTATTAAAGGCCTGCTCGGGTCTGCAAATGCGACCTGACCCGAGCCCGACAGAACCACATCTGACCCAGAACCACATCTGAGCCCGACCCGGCCCGAGTCCTTCCATTTTTTTTCCCGCACCCGACCATCAGTTAACCTACCTTCTGTTTTTTACTTTGTTCCTTACAATTATTTTAAGCTTGTGCAGGTAACAAAACCGCCTTTCAAATCCAAAAAGTAAATTAACATTAGAGTCACTTACCTGAGATGGTGATAGAGCGTGTCTGACCCAAGCCTGAATGCCGGACCCGGAAGTGCGACCTGACCCAAACCGAACCCGACTCATGTCGTTTGGTCCAGTCGGGTTCGGGTCGGGTAGCAGGCCTTTACGGGGTATGCCATTTAGAACCGAGATGTGGAGAAATTTCTTCACTCTGAGGGTGGTGAACTTGTGGAATTCTCTACCGCAGAAGGCAGTGGAGGCCAAGTCATTAAATATATTCAAGAAGGAGATAGATATATTAATGCCAAAGGGATCAGGGATATGGGGAGAAAGCGGGAACAGGGTACTGAATTAGACGATCAGCCATGATCTTTCTTGAATGGTGGTGCAGGTCTGAAGGGCCGAATGGTCTACTCCTCCTATTTTCTGTTTGTGTCACACACATTTGTAGTCTTGTTTTGGCCCATATGATTGATGAGTGGTTCAGATTGCACTGTGGCTAGACTTGGATTGCATGAGTCACTGATAGCCACATTCCATCTCTCTGTTTGGCAGTTCAGAACAGCAGTTCTTTTCAGCTATTTTGATGTATCTTACATTCAGCGATGAAGATAGGTTTGTGCACAGGCATCCTGGGCCTAGACACTAATCTCGCAGCATTCATTTCTGGCTGTCAATCTTTAAATATCTTTATACCTGGATTTAATGTTGTCATCATTGTCTTTTATTGTGCATCAGTGTCATTGAACTCAATTCAGCTTCCTGATTATCTGCTTTGTCGATCCACACTCTAGTGGCCTGATTCAGAGTTTTGCCAGGTGTTTATTGAGCCATCAACTGCAAGAATAAAGAGGAAATAAGTTTTATGTTGTCGGGGGGAATGTACGGTTTGTAACCCGAGATCAAGCAGAAAGTTTGGGAATGAGCTTTCAAGGTTTAAATATTTTTTTTCTATAGACTTCAATTAGTTATGAAATTTCACCCCTTTGTAGTTTGAGGGAATGTGAATGTATGCATCCTATCACCAGTGCACACATCAAAATTCAGTGATAGTTGACTTTTCAGTGAACTGTCACAATTATTTCCTGTTCTATTTTTACTGTAAATGAGACTTGGCACTTCT
Source organism: Heterodontus francisci (assembly GCF_036365525.1). NCBI lineage: Eukaryota > Metazoa > Chordata > Chondrichthyes > Heterodontiformes > Heterodontidae > Heterodontus > Heterodontus francisci. Next base: position 2,453,663 of record NC_090387.1, read on the forward strand.
GAGTAACACTTGTGTTTCGGAGCCAGCTTGGGTCGGCCAGTCAGTAAGTTGGCATAAGTCTATTGACCTTAATCTGTCACCAACAGCCCCTTTACTATCTGCTTGTTATCTCTCTCCCATTCAAACCTTCCTATGCACATTTCCACTGTCTCAGTTTTGGACTTGTACATCTCTTCCCATTCCATCACTTGGAGCGCATCAAGCTTCAACCATGTAGGTCACATGCCTTGCTTATAGAAATATAGAAAATTTATGGTACTGAAGGAAACTATTCAGCCCATCATGTCTCTGCCAACCGAAAAAGAGTTATCCAGCCTAATCCCACTTTACAGCTCTTGATCAGTAGCCCTGTTGGACACAGTTCAAGTTCGTATCCAGGTACTTTTTAAATGTGATGAGGGATTCTGCCTCTACTGTACTGCCGTTTCAGTCAGTGAGTTCCAGGATAAAAGATTCTGGAAATCTGAAATAAAAACAAAGTGCTGGAAATACTCAGCAGGTCTGGCAGCATCTGCGGAGAGAGAAACAGAGTTAACATTTCAGGTCAGTGACCTATCATCAGAACAGTGAGTTCCAGGACCCCACTACCCCTTGGGTGAAAAGATTTCTCCTCAACTCTCCTCTAATCTTTCTGCCAATTACTTAAAATCTATGCCCCCGGTTATTGATCTCTCTGCTGATGGAAATCAGTGTTTCCTATCCACTCTATCTAGGCCTCTCATAATTTTATGTACCTCAATTAAATTTCCCCTTAGCCTCTTCTGTTACAAAGAAAACAGCCCCAGCCTATCAAGTCTTTCCCTATGGTTATAATTTTCCATTCTTGTCAATATCCTCATAAATCTCCTCTGTACCCTATATAGTGAGATGCGAGCTGTATGCGATAATCTAGCTGTGGCGTAATTTAGTATTGTATATAGTTCCAGTATAAACTAACCACCCTGCTTTTATATTCTATGCACCAATAAGAAAAGGAAGTGTCCCATATGACACCTGAACCACCTTACCTACCTGCCCTGCTACCTTCAGTGATCTGTGAACAAGTGCTCCACGGTCCCTCTGTTCCTTTACACTTTTCAGAATCCTACCATTTATAGTGTGTTGCCTTGCCTTGTTTTCCCTCCCGAAATGCATTATCTCACACTTCTCCGGATTGAATTCCATTTGCCATTTTTTTTGCCCACCTGACCAATCCATTGATAGCTTTCTGCTGTCTACAGCTTTCTTCCTCATTATCAACCACATGAATTATTTTTATATAATCTGCAAACCTCTTAAGCATGCCCCCTACATTAAGTCGAAATCAAAAAGTATAAAGAACAGTACAGCACAGGAACAGGCCATTCGGCCCTCCAAGCCTGCACCGATCTTGATGCCTGCCTAAACTAAAACCTTCTGCACTTCCGGGGACCGTATCACTCTATTCCCATCCTATTTATGTATTTGTCAAGATGCCTCTTAAACGTCGCTATCGTACCTGCTTCCACCACCTCCCCCCGGCAGCAAGTTCCAGGCACTCACCACCCTCTGTGTAAAGAACTTGCCTCGCACATCCCCTCTAAACTTTGCCCCTCTCACCTTAAACACAGTGGTGCAGTGGTTAGCACCGCAGCCTCACAGCTCCAGCGACCCGGGTTCAATTCTGGGTACTGCCTGTGTGGAGTTTGCAAGTTCTCCCTGTGTCTGCGTGGGTTTCCTCCGGGTGCTCCGGTTTCCTCCCACAGCCAAAAGACTTGCAGGTTGATAGGTAAATTGGCCATTATAAATTGCTCCTAGTATAGGTAGGTGGTAGGGGAATATAGGGACAGGTGGGGATGTGGTAGGAATATGGGATTAGTGTAGGATTAGTATAAATGGGTGGTTAATGGTCGGCACAGACTCGGTGGGCCGAAGGGCCTGTTTCAGTGCTGTATCTCTAAATCTAATCTAAAAAAAAAATCTAAATCTATGTCCCCTAGTAACTCTCTCTTCCACCCTGGAAAAAAACTTCTGACTATCCACTCTGTCCATGCCGCTCATAACTTTGTAAACCTCTATCATGTCACCCCTCCACCTCCATCGTTCCAGTGAAAACAATCCATGTTTATCCAACCTCTCCTCATAGCTAATGCCCTCCAGACCAGGCAACATCCTGGTAAACCTCTTCTGTACCCTCTCCAAAGCCTCCACATCGCCTTCTTGGTTAGCTTATCCACCTGCGTTGCCACTTTCAGTGACCTATGGACCTGTACGCCCAGATCTCTCTGCCTGTCAATACTCCTAAGGGTTCTGCCATTTACTGTATACTTCCCACCAGTATTAGATTTTCCAAAATGCATTACCTCACATTTGTCCGGATTAAACTCCATCTGCCATTTCTCCGCCCAAGTCTCCAACCGATCTATATCCTGCTGTATCCTCTGACCATCCTCATCACTATCCGCAACTCCACCAACCTTTGTGTCATCTGCAAACTTACTAATCAGACCAGCTACATTTTCCTCCAAATCATTTATATATACTACAAAGAGCAAAGGTCCCAGCACTGATCCCTGCGGAACACCACTAGTCACAGCCCTCCATTCAGAAAAGCACCCTTCCACTGCTACCCTCTGTCTTCTATGACCGAGCCAGTTCTGTATCCATCTTGCCAGCTCACCTCTGATCCCTATTGTACCAGTCTGACATGAGGGACCTTGTCAAAGGCTTTACTGAAGTCCATATAGACAACATCCACTGTCCTTCCTTCATCAATCATCTTCGTCACTTCCTCAAAAAACTCAATCAAGTTAGTGAGACACGACCTCCCCTTCACAAAACCATGCTGCCTTTCGCTAATAAGTTCGTTTGTTTCCAAATGGGAGTAAATCCTGTCCCGAAGAATCCTCTCTAATAATTTCCCTCCCACTGATGTAAGGCTCACCAGCCTATAATTTCCTGGATTATCCTTGCTACCTTTCTTAAACATCATTGATATATACACACACACTACAAAAAGCAAGGGACCCAGTTCTGAGCCCTGCCTGACTCTGGAAACAGTCTTCCAGAGAGAGACACACCTGTCGACTGTTTGCCTTTGCTTCTTGTCACTGGGCCAATTTTACATTCAACTTGGCATTTCAGTTGGATCCAGTGACCATTTGCTTGTCTGATCAGTTTATCATGTGGGGCTTTGTCAAAAACTTTGCTAAAATCCACATAGTCTAATCAAACACACTACCCTCATCGACCATACTCGTTACCACCTCAAAAAAATTCAGACATGATCTTCCCTTAAAAAGTCCATGCTGACTGCCCTTGTTTAATCTGTACCTTTTCTAAATGACAATTCATGCTGTTCATCAGGATTATTTTCCCACCACCAAGGTTAGGCTGAATGGCCTGTAAGTACTCAGTCTATCTCTTCCTTTTTAAAAAATGGTACAGTGTTAGCAGCGTCCAGTCCTCTGGTGCTATGCCTGTAGACTGTGAGGATTGGGAAATGATGGTTAGAGCTTCCACAATTTCCTCCTTTGCAATTCATCTGGGCCTGGCAATTTATCCACTTTCAAAGATACTATACCCCTTAATATTTCCCCTCTCGCTATGTTTAGCCCATCCAATATTTCATATTCCTCCTCAACTACAGTGTCTGCATCATTTCCCTGTTTTGTGAAGACTGACAAAATATTCATTAAGAACCATGCCCACCTCTTCCACCTCCACACACAAGTTACATTTTTGGTCTCAACTCAACCCTATTCTTTCCTTAGATATCCTCTTATAAATATGTAAATATGTATTTATAAAACATCTTTTGTTTTCCTTGCCAATATTTTTTCATGTCCTCTTTGCTTTCCTAATTTCCTTTTGAATTTCACTGCTGTACTTAGTGTACTCCTGTAGGTTTTCTGCAATATTAAACTCTCGTTATCTGTCATAAGCTTCCTTTTTTTGTTTTATCCTATTCTGTATGCTCTTTGACATCTTGGGAGCTCTAGATTTGGGAGTGACACCCTTTTACTTTATGGGAACGTACTTGTTCTGAACCCTCCCTACTCCTCATTGAGTACCCTCCACGCCTCTGAACTAACTGAGCATTTTCTTTCTTATTTCTCTCTCATGTTAGTAGATGTACTCGTGTGTGGGTAAGAGAGGGGGGTCAGAGAGAGGGTATAAAGTGATTAATGGATAGATGGGTTGGGGGCTGAGTGAAGCTTGAGTGGAGTGGGGGCAGAGAGAAGGGGACATAATTACAGCGTGGCAGATTGACGTAGGCAACACCTCCTGGTGTTAACTCGTAATTTTCCTGTATCTGTTGGAAGTTGGCAATTGGCATAGTGAATAAAAGAAAAAACACTTTCATATATGTCCCTATCACATCTCAAGCAAGAGAAAGCACTCTACGTAATTGTCACAGAACCGCATTTTTTCCTCCTCTGATTAAAAACAGTGTGCCTTTAAGACTGAGCACAGGGTGCCAGCTGCACCTGTCCCTATGCCACAGCACAAGAGAGAGGTCACATGGTATAATGTTTTGATTTGACTGTGTAAAACTAACAAAAACCATCAGAAATGAGTTTTTGAGAGACTGTCCAGTGAGGTGTGATACTGAAGAAAAGAGCTATCTATTCTCTCAATAGAAATTCTACAAGGAGCTACAGGCCAAGTTAATTGCCTATGGACGAAAAAAGAAAACTTTTTTTTTAAGAGACCATTTGTATTGCTGAAGGTAGCAAAACTCCTTTTCTTTACTTCCAAGCCAGGAAGTATTTGATTCAAGATTGAATCTCTCTTGACTGATTGTTTGCTGGACTTCCAAGTAAAGTTTCGACTGAGAAACTGTCGGGTTAAAATTCAAGTTGATCTATTGCTGCGCTCATCGTTGAAAGAACGGTTTGATGCCTGCTGCAGCTGAAGTGTTTTGAATGCCTGTCTATTGAAGGACTGTTTCATCAAATTCACATGGAGACTTTGAGTAGCATTTGATTATTTTCATATTAGGATAACACACCCATCGGGAACATATCCACAAAGGCTTACATATTTATTTATTCTTAAACAGCTAATTTTTAAAAACATTTTTTTTAAAGAAACCGGTTAATCGTGAGTTTCAATGTATGTGTGTGAATGGGGGAGTTAGGTTAAAATATGAAGTTATGAGGTCTTTAGACAAAGGTTTGTCTTAATAGTGTTTTAAGATTTAGTTTTTTTAATAAATAATTAATTTGTTGTTGTCTAAAGATAGCTGGTTTAGTCTGTTTATTCTGGGGTTACTAGAGGGTTTAATTTAGCTGTTCCCTGGTTGGGTGGGAAAACTTTAATAACATGCTGTGACCTGTGGAGTGATGGGACTGAATTGACAGTGCATTGCTCCCACCTCAGTCGTAACAATAATGAATTACTAACTTAAAAGCAAAATACTGCGGATGCTGGAAATCTGAAACAAAAACAAGAAATGCTGGATTCACTCAGCAGGTCTGGCAGCATCTGTGGAAAGAGAAGCAGAGTTAACGTTTCGGGTCAGTGACCCTTCTTCGGAACTCCGAAGTGTTCCGAAGAAGGGTCACTGACCCGAAACGTTAACTCTGCTTCTCTTTCCACAGATGCTGCCAGACCTGCTGAGTGAATCCAGCATTTCTTGTGTTTGTGTATGAATTACTAACTGTTATGTGAATGAACATGAGAACCATTTTGAGTAAAAGAAGATCCACAAATAGTAACGATATGATCAGTCAGTTAGTTTGTGTTTTGATATTGATTGATGGAGGAGTGTTGAACAGGATACATTGTAAAAATCCTGCTCCTTCAGTAGTGTCTTTACCCCCAGGAACAGGTAGTTTGGCTCGACTTCAACTCATCTGAAAGATGGCTTCAATATTGTCGCACTCCCGTGGTATTGCAATGCTTAAATCCTAGAGTGGGGCTTGAACCCATGACCTTCTGACTCAGAAGTGAGAGTGCTAGTACTGAACAAAGTTGACAATTGAATGATTCAAAGCCACAGTTTAGAGTGATCTGTGCAATCAGGACTATTTCAATCTGCAGCCAGTTTGCCGTGTGTATTCCAGTTGAGGATGAAAACATTGTTTCATGCTTTCCTTTATCTCCACCCCACCCCTTTAGAAGCAGCAGTTTATACATTTAACCAAGTCTTCTCAATTATTTCAATACCTTTTTCCAGGAGCGAAAAGAATTGGATTTTTATACTTGGAATTTTTAATTTTAAAATATACATTGTGTATACGCTGTAATTAATTGGTTCATTCATGGCTTTCAGCACCTGAAAGACCTGTTGTAGACGTCATGCTTTTGCTGTTAGTGCACTGCAGAAGTCCATTGGTTCCCCAGGCAATAATGGAGTTATTTGTGCCCTAATTATGCAATCTGCTATAATTGCATGTTACGGTAACCTTTCCTTATCATGATTTTCCACTGTTTAATGATGTTTGCATTGTTTCTGATTTGGTGCCACTATAAATTGCCAGTTTCTGATATCAACAGTTCCCAGAGCCCAGTGTTAACTGTCTGAGAATTACAGCAGCATTTGCTGAAAGTGCAAATAAGGTACTTAAGCAGGAGGAGTTTTTGCAGGCTGAGCGTGTACAGTAACATGCATAGATGCCTTCAACACAGGTAGTAAAAGGACGCATCTAATTAGTTACCAGGCGCAAAGCTGTTAACTTGTTTTTAAAAATTGCAAATACTAGAAATATGAAATTATAAAAAATATTGGCAGTGCACACCAAATGTCAGTGTGGCTCAGTAGTGACACTCATGCTGCTAAGTCAAAAGGTCATCACCCCAAGGCCAAGTCCAGGGGACTTGAACATATATTCTATGATGACCTTCCAGTGCAGTACTGAGCACCTGCTGCACAATTCAAGCTCCTGTCTTTTGGATGAGATATTAAAAAGCTGTCTGCTCGGGTTGTTCCAACCGAGGCAGTAGGGTTGCACAGTTAATTCAGTCCCACGTCTCCACAGGTCACAACATATCAATAAATCTTCCCACTTACCAAAACAGCCAATTAGATACTCCATTTGTCCCCAGAATAAAGCACAGCAACCAGGTTTCTTTAATAGACAAAAAAAATCCACTTATTAAAAAAACAAGTCTTAACCAATAATGAAGTAAATATATATGCGAATCGAAATATTAAAGCTCCGTATTATTATCCTAGCCCTCACACACATGAACATACATCCAAAAACCGGTTAACTGGGAAAAAAGGGATTTTTTTGTTTACAGCTGTTTCAAAGGAGTTGAAGGAATTTAAAAAAAAAACACTGAAGCGAAGAGATGGAAGTCCTGGTTTGGCGAGGTGTCCCAAAGTCGAATAGTTGGATGCCACTCTGAGTCTTTCCAGGCAAGGTTGATGAACAGTCTGTTTTGGGTAGGTGTTCAAAGAAATTCAACTGCAGAAGCTTCACATAGGTCTTACATCAGGTTGCAGCAGCAGGTCAGTTCTCACACACATTCAATGCAGAAGTCGTTTTTAAAGATGTACGGTTTCTGCAAGCATTCAGGGTTTCTTAAAAATACAGGAGGCAAGAGTACCACTTCGTACAGGCTTTTGCTTTTCACTAGCAGGGATTCTTTAAAGAGAGGGAACAGTTATCTGGTTTTTCTTCAGATCCTGCATGTCCATATGCAGATTCCAACTGCCTGGTTTTAGTCCAAAAACCAGCATCTTTTAACAGTTCAAAGTGAAACTAACTTTTCCGAGCAAGTCTCATGCTAAGTCATAAATTCTCTCTTGTCACAACAAAGGGTAGCTCTTAGGTCAAAACCCCCTGCTATGTTTACTGGAAATCATATGCTTTCCAGAAAAACTTGTCCACAGGCCAGCCTTTTTTTAAAAAAACCCCAAATGTCAGCCTCTTCAGTTTTAAAAATACATATTCCAAGTTTTAACAAAAAATATATGAAAATTCTGTCATAAGGTGGACAAGAAAGACCTCACGACCGTTATTGAAGAACAGGGAGATTTCCTGGTCAACATTTCTTCCTCAACCACCACCACCTAAACAGAATAATTGCTTCAATTGAGTTCCGAAAAAGGGTCACTGACCCGAAACGTTAACTCTGCTTCTCTCTCCACAGATGCTGCCAGACCTGCTGAATATTTCCAGCATTTCTTGTTTTTATTTCAGAATAATTGCTCGTTTATCTGTGCAGTTTCTGGGTTCTTGCTGTGCCCAAATTGACTTGCCAGCATAACTGTGTCTGCTTAAAAGCAGATTGGCTGAGGCAAGGGTGGAGACCAGCAGCGATAGAGGTGGTTGTAGGCAGCCTTTGTAATAGAAGGGGCATTGGGTCAGAAGCTCAACTCGGGGTGAAATAAGATGGCAAGGTTGTGAACAGTATGGCAGGTGTGGCAGCCAAAGATGATGGCTTCTGTAAATGTCTAAATGGAGGGATTTAGAGAACCATAGAATGGTTACAGCACAGAAGGAGGCCATTCTGCCCATCATGTCCATACCAGCTTTCTGTAAGAGCTACTCAGCTAGTCCCGCTCCCCCGCATTTTCCACAACGCCCTGCAAATTTTTTCTCGATAATTATCCAATTCTCGTTTGAAAGCCTCGATTGAATCTGCCTCCACCACACTCTCAGGCAGTGCATTCCAGATCCTAACCACTCGCTGCATAAAAAGTGTTTCCTTGTGCTGCCTCTGCTTCTTTTGCCAATCACCTTAAATCGGTGTCCTCTAGTTCTCGACCCTTCCACCAACGGCAACAGTTTCTCCCTATCTACTCTGTCTAAACCCCTCATGATTTTTGAATCTGGGACAGTGTGTCAGACTAGCAGCTTAACAATACTGAGGCAGTGGAGGGATGAACGAAGCGGGTGAGTGTGGAGAGGTAAAGTTGATTTTCATCAGGGTGCATATGGATCCTGATGTTGTTGAGGGCCAGCATTCGATGAGAAATGGCAATGGGCCAAGAATAGATCCTTGAAGGACTCCAGTGATAATGGTGTTGACACAGGAAGTGAAACGATTGCTTGAGGTTTTTTGCCTATAATTGGATAGGTAAAGTGGAATCAGAGAGGGCAGTCCCACTGAGCCAAACAATGGCGAAGAGGCATTGGAGGAGGATAGTGTGATTAATCAAAGGGAATAAACAAAAACAAGAAGAGGTAGTGCATCATAGGGAATGTAATTTTTAACTTTGATTAAGGCCGTTTCAGTGCTGGGGCAGTGATGAAAACCTGATTGGAGAGATTCAAGCATGGAGTTATGGGAATGACAGACATGTCTTAAGGACACTGGGGTCTGTGCACATACAATGTGTTGTAATACTCCTTTAAACACGCATCTGTGACCAAGCCCTTCCTAATATCTGCAGCTTTGGATCGGTATCCATTTTTACCCTTGTGCCTCTATGAAGCACCATGGGACCTTTTTCTATGTTAACAGTGCAGTTGAAAATTGTTATTGATCTCTATGGGGAAGACACTTCACAAAGAGCAAGATTAGAAATCTTTTGCATGTTAATACATGTTTTCATGAAGTCCAAAGATATTTTTAATTCTGTCACTTGTGGGTGATTTCTTCAAAGGTTCAGTAATGCTATGCATTTGAGTACAGCTGATAATGTTACCATGATTGAATGGGTTGGGAAAAATAGCCCCATGGAGCTATAAATAGAAATGCTATTTTAAACAATGATTTAATTATGCAGAAAAGATTAAAAATAAACTGACTGGGAGAGATCATTTGGCACATGGCCAGCTGCAGTTAGATTAGGACATTGGAGAGTTCCCAGAAATTTCCCTGTGAAAGCTGAGGTTTCTGTTGCAACTTGAAACCTAATTTAAATAGTCACACTAGACCTTGTTTTGGTAGGCGGTGACTGTGACCATGGTAAATTATCCCATCTTATCCTTCTTGAACTGTCTTCAGCCTTTAAGATGGTTGACCACACCATCCACCTCTGAAACCTTTCCTCCATTGTCTAGCTGGGTGGGACTGCCTTCACCTGGTTCCATTCAGATCTGCCTCGTTGCAGGCAGAGAATCGCCTGCAATGGCTTCTCTTCCTGCTCCTGCACTATTGCCTTTGGAGTCCGTCAAGGATGTATCCTGAACCAACCCCCCTCCACCCCCACCCCCAACCCCGTTTTTTAACAAGTTGCTGTCCAATTGCGACATTATCGGAAAATACATCACCAGGTTCCGTATGTACACTGATGACGCCCAGCTCTACCTCACATCTGTCTCTCTTGACACCTCCACTCTCTGATTTGTCACGCTGCTTATCCAACATCCAGTGTTGGATGAGCAGAAATTTTCTCCAGTTAAACATTGGGAAGACCAATCACAAATTCTGTTCCATAGCCATCAATTCCATCCTGCTCCCCAGTCACTGTCTGAGGCTGAACCAGACCGTTCACAACATTCGTATCCTATTTGATCATGAGTTGAACTTCTGATTTCACATCCTCACCATTACAGAGACCACCTGCTTCCACCTCCACATTGCTTGTCTCCGCTCCTGCCTCAGCATATCTGCTGTTGAATTGTGCAGCATTGCATCTAGCCTGGAAGCTGCGGGGTTGGGGGGTGGTGGGGAGGCGGTGGTGGTGGTGGAGGGGATGGTGGGTGCAGAGGGGATGTAGGGGAGAGTGATGGAGTTGGAGTCAGAGGCATGCTTGTTGACACTGGATTAAGGGAAATCCTGATTCACCCAGGAATTTGTGAACCAGTGAACTTAGTGAATGTGGCTTGAATTGGTTGTGAAATATAAACACAGTTAATGTTGTTCTATGCCCAGTTGCACTGCTGATCAGAGAAACAAAACAAACCTGATTATCAAATCATTGTGCTCACAAGATATAACCTCTGGTTAATTGGTTAATTTTTAACTAACTGATCTAACTATAGTCTCATTGGTTTTATATCACTGTATAATTTTTAAAAACCTTTAAAATGAGTACTTTCTAGTAGTGCTTGTAGTGTTCATTCACCAGCGTCATGCAAGGGATGGTGTACACTAGAAGTCTGGAAATGTCATTGGTTATTGTGGAGTTTATCAGCAGTTGTTTTTGGGACTGCTGTATCAATGCATGTGACATGAAAAAAATCAAAACATCTGAATGACCAAACGAGTGTTCAGTTCAGATTGAAGTCTCACAACAAAATGTAAACCGCACCTCAACTCAAAACACCGTGTCCAACATTAGATGTGATTCTGCAATTGGACAACATTTGCTAAACAATCCACAGTGTGCTAAGAATTACACAGACAACCAATTTAAGATTGTCAGTAGGGCTCGCAGTGTGGCACATTTGAGAGTACTGGAAGCTACATATATTAATACACAGGGCCCTGATCTATGCAGGCAGAATATGTACAAACATTGCATCTGTTTCAGCTGAACGGAATAGGTGCCAGCCATTCGCTGGTTCATTCCTCAGGGCAATGCCTTGAACAATCAGAATCAAGCTGCCTGATTTAAATTTCAAACAAGCTTGGCAGATAACTGTCAGTCACCATAGACTGGTGCATTCACCATGGCAATGCCTCTATCAATCAGAGTTCACTTGCCAACCAATCAGTACTCTCTTCTCATGCAGTGTAAGAAGTTTTCCCTTACATTTGTTGGCCAGGGGCTGCAAGAAATACAGAATCAGTTACAAACTGCTGGGATTGTTTGACCTGTAGTAACCTGGAGCTCGGACACTGGCCTGTGCTGGTAAAAACCAGTTTGAACTAATTACTTTATGAGACAAGACAAAGGATCGATCACAGGAAAAGAGCCTTATTTGGACACGGTGTGATACTGGGGTCTTTGGGCCTGGGCCAATTAGGAGAAGATGTGAACGAGGTGAGCAGGCTTAAACCAACCGGAAAGAGACAGCTCAGATTTGGAGAGATAGAGGGAGGATAAGAAGAGAGCTTTTTGGGCATAGAGCCAGCGAAAACTCCGGAGACCAACCATCGTGGAAGTGGAAGACCCTGCGTAAGCAACGCGGCAACGACGTAGAAAAGAGAGAGAGAGAACGGAACGCCTGGCCAGCGTTAACTCTCCCTTTTTTGGGTATTATCCTTAGTTTTCTGTGACTCGGTCAGGGAAAGGTCAGAGGAACCTAGTGGGTGTGCTTATGAATTCTAGCTAGTTTTGTTGTTAACTGTATAACTCAGTTGGAGTTGCATGCTTTTGTCTAACTAAGTGTATAAGCCTTATTCTTACATTGTACAACAATGTGAATAAAGTAAATTGATAGTTAAAGAAAGGACTGAGTTTCCTCCTCTTTGTACTAAGCCATTAACTGTAGCTGTGGATTAAGCTGGAGGGTGGCTCTCTTGTAACTCGATATCCCAAATACCCAGCCTGAGCCTGAATTAAGAGGACCTAGTCCCACGTGACGGCCAGGATCAAGTGGGTATAGGGAATAAAGGGGACAAGAGGGAGTTGACTCCGTGCCACGGTTTACACATTGATAGTCTTGCGGATTGTCCTGATGAGTGCAAGATGAAAATCTTCGACAACATGTCTCTATTTTCAGCAATAGTCAAGTTCTGTACTACTAAATGACTATTTGTATACTCTATAATGTTTCCACCCCTCTGTAATTTCCTTGCAGATTTGTTCCGCTATATCTTTTCCACTAGTTGGCGGCCTAGAGAATACACCCAGCAATATAATGGTACCTCTATTGTTTCTTAGCTCTAACCAAATAGATTCTGTCATTGACCCCTCTGGGACATCCTCTCCAGCACTGTAATGTTCTCAATCAGTACAGCTACTCATTCTCCTTTCCTTCCTTACCCTTTCTTTCCTTCCCTATCTTTCCTGAACACCTTGTATCCAGAAATATTTAGTAGCCAGTGCTGCCTTTTTTGTGCAAGGTCTCTGTTATCGCCACAACACCATATTTCCACATGACGATCTGCGTCAGCCTTAGTTACCCACTCATATACATGCACAGAAAACCTGATTTAGACCTTATTGCATTCCCTCTTACTCTGAACTCACCTAATGCCTTATTATTTCTTACTCTGGCGTTATCTGTCTCACAATTCTCCATCTACCTTAATATTCCTCTGATATTACCTCCTGGTTCCCACACCCTGCCAAGTTAATTTAAACGTTCCCCAATAGCACTAGTGTTGTGACCGAGGCAGGAGGAGTGCACTGTTAATTCAGCTCCACTTCTCCGCAGATCACAATATATCAAATTTTCCCACTTACCGAAACAGTCAATTAGACACTCTATTTGTCCCGAGAATAAAACACACCAACCAGATTTCTTTAATAAACAACAAAATTATCCATTTATTATAAACCAAATCTTAACCAATAATAAAGTAAACATATACGTGAATCAAAATATTAAAGCCCCTTATTCTTTATCCCAGCCCTCTCACACACGCTCATGTACACAACTGGTTAACCAGGAGGGGGAAAAAGGGGATTTTTGTTTACAGCTGTTAAAAAGAAATAGAAGGAATAAAAAAAACTTAGACTGCAGAGAAGATATGGAAGGAAGTCCTTTGTTTTGGCGGTGTGTCCCAAAAAGGTTGCTGCCACTACGAATCTTTCTAGGTAATGTTGATGAACAGTCTGTTTGGGTAGGCGTTCAAAGAAATTCAGCTACTGGAGGCGTCACATAGGTCTTAAATCTTTAAAGATGCAAGGTTTCTGCAAACATTCAGAATTTCTTCAAAATACAGGAGGCAACCGTACAACTTCATAAAGGCTTTTGCTTTTCAGGAGCAGGGATTCTTCAAAGAGAGGTAACAGTTGTCTGGATTTTCTTCTGATCTCCTGGTAGGTCCATAAACAAACTCTAACTTCCTCTTTTAGTTCAAAAACCAGCTGGCTTTTAACAGTTCAAAATGAAACCAACTTTTTCCCAGGCAAGCCCTATGATAATCATAAATCCTGTCTTGTGAATACAAAATAGCTCTTAAGTCAAACACCCTGCTTTTATTTTGCTTTTATTACCCTGCTATGTTTACTTGAAATCATGTGCCTTCCAGTAAAAACTTGTTTACTGCTCAACCTTTGTTGACCTTCCTTTTAAAAAAAAAATCTCAAAGTTCAGCAATCTCCAGATGATTCAATGTCCATGAAATTCTTTTCAGTTTTTAAAAATATGGATTCTCTAGTTTTAACAAAAAAATGGAAACCCACGTAACACTTAGCAAATTGCCCCACAAGGACTTTGATTATGGCTCTGTTGAGATGCTACCCATCCGGCCTGCACACCCCAGATGAACCATCACTCTCAGCGGTATTCAGAACGGAATACTAGTTGGTGAGTGAGATGCACCGGGGATTCCTGCACTAACTGCCTGGTCCTCCTTGAGTATCTAGCGGCAACTCATTCCCTGTCTGCATACCCTAATGCTGCGGGGTGACCGCATCTATAAACGTGCCTACCATGAAACTCTCAGCCTCACAAATGCACCACAGTGACACCAGCTGCTGCTCAAGCTCTGAAATATGGAGCTCAAATTGCTGCAACTGATAACACTTCCTGCACATATGGTTACCCAGGACGTGAGAAGTAACCTGGAGTTCCCACACAAAACTGGATTCGCATTCAACGGTCTGAGCCGCCCAGCCATGCTTCTATTTATTGGACTATTAAACTTACTGCTTCATAAAAAAGACTCACCAGCTACTCCCCAATCAGTTGCTTCTCTTGTGCTGTGCTTTAATTTATAGAGGATTAACTGAAATGTTTTTACTTAATTAACTCTTATTACCTCGGAACCTTAAATTTCAATTTCCTGAAAAATTCAGACTTCTTTGGTTTTACTATCCCTATTACTTTATTTAACTTTATCATAGAATCATAGAAAGCTTAAGGCACACAAAGAGACCACTTGGCCCTTCGTGTCTGTACCGGCTGAAAAACAATCCACCCATTCTAATCCCACCTTCCAGCATTTGGTCCGTAACCCTGTAGATTACGGCACTTGAGGTGCCTGGACTCCTTTTGAATGAGTTCAGAGTTTCTGCCTCAACCACCCTTTCAGGCAGTGAGTTCCAGATCTCCTCCACCCTCTGGGTGAAAAAAACTTTTTCTCATCTCCCCTCTAATCTTTCGACTAATCACTTTAAATCTATGGTCCCCAGTCACTGACCTCTCTGCTAAGGTAAATAGACCCTTCACATCCACTATCCAAGCCCCTCAAAATTTTGTGCATTTCAATCAGATCTCCCCTCAGCCTTCTCTGTTCCAAGGAGAACGACAGCCTATCCAATCCAAATAGGAGCAGGAGTCAGCCATTCAGCCCTTCGGACCTGCTCCGCCATTCAAAAAAGATCATGGCTGATCGTCTAATTCATCACCCTGTTCCCGCTTTCTCCCCATATCCCTTGATCCCTTTGGCATTAAGAAATATATCTAGCACCTTCTTGAATATATTTAATGACTTGGCCTCCACTGCCTTCTGCGGTAGAGAATTCCACAGGTTCACCACCCTCTGAGTGAAGAAATTTCTCCACATCTCGGTTCTAAATGGCATACCCCATATCCTGAGACTGTGGCCCCTGGTTCTGGACTCCCCAGCCATCGGGAACATCGTCCCTGCATCTAGCCTGTCCAGTCCTGTTAGAATTTTAGAGGTTTCTATGAGATCCCCTCTCATTCTTCTAAACTCCAGTGAATATAGGCCTAGTCGACCCAATCTCTCCTCATACGTCAATCCTGCCATCCCAGGAATCAGCCTAGTAAATCTTTTTTGCACTCCCTTTATGGCAAGAACATACTTCCTCAGATAAGGACACCAAAACTGCACACAATACTCCAGATATGGTCTCACCAAGACCCTGTATAACTGCAGTAAGACATCCTTGCTCCTGTACTCAAATCCTCTTGCAATGAAGGCCGACATACTATTCGCCATCCGAAATGCTTGCTGCGCCTGAATGCTTCCTTTCAGCGACTGGTGAACAGGGACACCCAGGTCTCGTTGCACCTCCCCCTTTCCCAATCTATCACCATTCAGATAATCTGCCTTTCTGTTTTTACAGCCAAAGTTGATAACCTGACATTTATCCATATTATACTGCATCTGCCATGCATTTGCCCACTCACCCAACTTGTCCAAATCACACTGGAGCTTCTTTGCATCCTCCTCACAACTCACACTCCCACCCAGCTTTGTGTCGTCAGCATACTTGGAAATGTTACATTTAATTTACTCACCCAAGTCATTAAGATATATTGTGAATAGCTGGGGCCCAAGCACTGATCCCTGTGGTACCCCACTAGTCACTGCCTGCCATGCAGAAAAAGACCTGCTTATTCCTACTCGGTTTCCTGTCTATCAACCAGTTCTCAATCCATGCTAGTATATTACCCCCAATCCCATGTGCTTTAATTTTGCACACTAACCTCTTATGTGGGACCTTATCAAAAGCCTTCTGAAAATCCAAATACGCCCCATCCACTGATTCTCCCTTATCTAACCTACTAGTTACATACTCAAAAAACTCCAATAGACTTGTTGAGCATGATTTCCCTTTCATTAAACCCATGCTGACTTTGTCCAATCCCGTTTATGCTTTCCAGTTGTTCTGCTATCACATCCTTTATAACAGACTCTAGCATTTTCCCCACTACTGATGTAAGGCTAACTGGTCTGTAATTCCCGTTTTCTCTCTCCCTCCCTTTTTAAATAGTGGGGTTACATTTGCCACCCTCCAATCTGTAGGAATTGCTCCAGAGTCTATAGAATTTTGGAAGATGACCACCAATGCATCCACTATTTCCAGGGCCACTTCCTTTAGTACTCTGGGATGTAGATTATCAGGCCCTGGGGATTTGTCAGCCTTTAACCCCATTAATTTCCCGAACATTTTTTTTTTACTAATACTGATTTCCTTCAGTTCCTCCCTCTCATTAGACCCTTGGTTCCCCAACATTTGTGGGAGGTTATCTGTGTCCCCCTTTGTGCAGACAGAACGTGTTTCATTGTTCTGCCATTTCTTTGTTGCCCATTATAATTTCCCCCGTTTCTAACCGTAAGAGACCTACATTTGTCTTCACTAATCTTTTTCTCCTCATATATTTATAGAAGTTTTTACAGTCAGTTTTTATGTTCCCCATAAGTTTACTCATACTCTTTTCCTCCACTTAACCTCTTTGTCCTCCTTTGCTGAATTCTAAACTGCTCCCAATCCACAGACTTGCTGCTTTTTCTGGCAATTTTATATGCCTGCTCTTTGGATTTAATACTATCGCTAATTTCTTTTGTAAGCCACGGTTGAACCACCTTTCCGGTTTTATTTTTGCACCAGACAGGAAGGAACAATTGTTGTAATTCATGCACACATTCTTTAAATATTGTCCATTGCCTATCCACTGTCAACCCTTTTAGTAAAGTTCCCCAATTTACCATAGCCAACTCGCGCCTCATACCTTTGTAGTTTCCTTTATTTAGATTTAGGACCCTCGTTTCGGTTTCAACTACTTCACTCTCCATCTCAATGAAGAATTCTATCATGTTATGGTCGCTCCTCCCCAAGGGACCCCGCAGAACAAGATTGTTAATTCTTTCTCATTGCACATTACTATCTTTGAGGTCCTACTTTTTAATTTACGTCCTAACTCCCTATATTCAGCTTGTAGGACCTCATTCCTTTTTTTTTTTAACCTGTGGTTGTTGGTACCAATATGTACCACGACAACTGGCTGCTCGCCCTCCCCCCTCAGAATTCCCTGCAGCCACTCCGAGACATCCTTGACCCTAGCACCAGGGAGGCAGCATACCATCCTGGAGTCTCTTTTGCGGCTGCAGAAACACCTGTCCGTTCCCCTTAAGATTGAATCTCCTATCATTATAGCCCTGCCACTCCTCTTCCCTCCTGTGTAGCAGAGCCACCTATGGTGCCATGAACTTGGCTCTTGCTGCTTTCCCCTGAGCCATCTCCCCCAACAATATCCAAAGTGGTTTATCTGTTATAGAGTGGGATGGCCACGGGACTCCTGGACTACCTGCCTTCCTCCACTCTGCCTGGTGGTCACCCATTCCCTTTCTGCCTTTACAGCATTTGCCTGCAGTGTGACCACCTCGCTAAACGTGCTGTCCATGATGATCTCGGCATCGTGGATGCTCCACAGTGAATCCACCCGCAACTCCAGCTCCGTTTTGCGGGTAGCCAGTAGCTGCAGATGGATACACTTCCTGCACACATGGTCTTCAGAAACACTGGAAGCGTCCCTGATTTCCCACACAGCGCAGGAGGAGCATATCATGGGTGCGAGATTTCCTGCCATGACTTAACCTTTAGATTACTTAGTTACACCCTTTAATTAAAAACTACTAATTATGGTAGGGGCCTTGTTCTACTCCAAACACTACCCACTACAATCTAAAGTCCTTGACCTGTGGAGCTAATGGACTGCAATCGTATAAATAGTAGAAAAACTCAACTGAACCTACTTACCAATCAGCTGCTTCCCTGCGCCCGCGTCACTTTTTGAATCCTGACCTCACTTGGAATTCCGCCGCCTGAAGGTCCGAAGGCATGTCTCTCCTCAGCTCCTCTCGGGTCTTTGCATCTCTGCGTCTGTTCATGTCCTTTATCTCTATTTATATCTCTCTCTCTCTCTTTATTTCGCTCCGCCTCTCCTCAGCTCCTCTCAGCTCTCTGCCTCTCAGCCTTTGTTTGCGCCTTTTATCTCTCTCGCTCCACCTCTCCTCAGCTCCTCTCGGAGGGGCAGGTGACCCAGTACTGAGCCCTGCAGAATGCCACTGGAAACAGCCCTCCAGTCGCTAAAACACACGTCGATAATTACCCTTTGTTTCCTGCCACTGAGCGAATTTTGTATCCACCTTGCTGCATTTCCCTCGATCCCGTGGGATTTTATTTTTTTTAACCAGTCTGTCATGTGGGACCTTGTCAAAAGCCTTGCTAAAATCCATGTAGACCACATCAACTGCACTACCCTCATCTATCTTCCTTGTTACTTGTTCAAAAAATTCAATCAAGTTGGTCAGACAAGATTTTCCTTTAAATCCATGCTGACTAACCTATGCCTTTCTAAGTGACAGTTTATCCTGTCTCTGAGTAGATTCCAATAATTTGCTCACTACTGAGGTTAGACTGACTGGCCTGTAATTATTCAATCTATCCCTCGCTCCCTTTTTAAACAGAGGTACAATGTTAGCAGTCCTCCAATCCTCCGGTACCACAGCTGTATCCATTGAGGACTGGAAAATGATGGTCAGACCTTCTGCTATTTCCTCTCTCATTTCATTTAACAGCTTGGGGTACATTTCATCTGGCCCTGGTGATTTATCAACTTTCAAGGATGCTAATGCCATGAATACGACCTCTCTCCCTGTGTTGATCACATCCAATACTTCACACCCTTCCTCCTTAACTACAATATCTGCATCGTCCCCATCTCTTGTGAAGACAGAAGCAAAGTATTCATTAAGATCAATACCAACATCTTATGCCCCTCCATGTCGGTTACCTTTTTGTTTTTGTATGGACCCTACTCTTTCCTTACTTTTCCTTTTACTCTTAATATATTGATAAAACATCTTTGGATTCACCTTGATTTTGCTTTCCTAATTTCCTTTTTGATTACACCCCTCTACTTTCTATACTCCTCTCGGCTTTCGAGAGTATTGTTCTCAGTGTTGGGCATTAATTTTCCTTTACTGCCTTATCTTACCCTGTAAGCTCCTTGACATCCATGCAGCTCTAGATTTGTCCGTCCCACCCTTTTTTTTTCATCCTGATCTGATTAATTGGGACTGATTTTAATTGTATGATAAATTATCAAATTGGCTTTAGTTTTTATAATGAATCGATCCAATCTGTCTTCATGGTTGATCATTTAGATTATATTTTTATAAAGCTGACCAGTATACTCCCATGAAACACATTTTGAAAAAAAGTCTCCCAAGACTCAGTCTGTAGTATAAAAGTTCTTTGTGATTCAGGTTGAAATGAGAAAAAGTTTTAAAGGGTGAGGTGCTGGGAACAATTTATACCAGCTAATTTCTCCATGTATTGTTGAATCAAAATTTTTTTTAAATCACAATATCTTTGCCCCACAGACACTTTGAGTTATGACATCCTTGGGTCTAATAACCATATTTAAAGTGCAACACCCTATAGACGTACGATCATGCAAAACCTTCTCATTATATGTGGTTATAACAATCTCTCCCTATGTAATATATTAAAATGTTTGCGTACAACAGGTATTTCCTGTGTTCCTCTAAAGTCACAATTAATCCTGTTGTGCATCCTTGTTGTCTTTCAACTACCGATATAATATACTGACAGTCCAAGTCCCAACTCCCAATTTGTATTTCCGGTGTCCTGTTCTCCACAGCCCCAT
The DNA here is from genome assembly GCF_036365525.1 of Heterodontus francisci. NCBI lineage: Eukaryota > Metazoa > Chordata > Chondrichthyes > Heterodontiformes > Heterodontidae > Heterodontus > Heterodontus francisci. The sequence continues at coordinate 2,473,951 of NC_090387.1, forward strand.
TTGTGTCGCAACTTCCAAAATTGAGTTGCTTTTACTCCACCAATCTACACTTGCTCATCCGTGCTGCACACCACTAGAGGAAACTCAATTTCTAGTGTTAATAACAGTGTTTTCCCACAGAGAAAACCTGTTTTTACAATTCTGGAAATTGAAAGCAATCCATTCTCTTTCATCCAAAACCTTCCCATTCCTTTCTGCTGCTTCTCAGGCACGTCTGCTTCCAAGCCCTGATTGGTCCCAGTCCTTTCAGCATTCTCTTTCCCCCCCCCCAACCCTGCCCCCTCTACCCTAACCAAAATCATGTTATTTATGACTCCATTGTTATATTTGATCATTGTATTTATTAAAAACAGGGTTCAAAGTTAATATTTTCTATCGGTGCTACAGAGAATGAAAGTTAGTAGGAAATTCTATCTGGAAGTGTACTGCTGTAAAGCAGCAGATCAGCTTTGCTTACCAATGGTCTATCACTAATGTAGTTGGACAAGCCTAATTTAACCACCATATCCTTGATTCAGGATGAGACTGCAATGGAACAGCAACGGAGTATGTTTACAATGTCGCGCACTTCAGTTACATTGCAAAACCATTTTTATTGGAAGTATTTCTGAAATATTACCCTGTTCCTATTAACCCAAATGTATCCCTCAGTCTACTCTCACATGCGTTCAAGTCTTCAGAAGAAGGAATTTTCCTCCACACAAGATCAGGTGCCAGGTTGTTCAAATTTGCCCATCTAAGAGCGAAGATCAAAGTCTGGAAAGTCCTCATCAGGGACCTCCTATTTGCTGACGATGCTGCATTAACATCTCACAATGAAGAGTGTCTGCAGAGTCTAATCGACAGGTTTGCGGCTGCCTGCAACGAATTTGGCCTAACCATCAGCCTCAAGAAAACGAACATCATGGGACAGGATGTCAGAAATGCTCCATCCATCATGGGACAGGAGGTCAGAAATGCTCCATCCATCAATATCGGCGACCACGCTCTGGAAGTGGTTCAAGAGTTCACCTACCTAGGCTCAACTATCACCAGTAAACTGCCTCTCGATGCAGAAATCAACAAGCGCATGGGAAAGGCTTCCATTGCTATGTCCAGACTGGCCAAGAGAGTGTGGGAAAATGGCGCACTGACACGGAATATAAAAGTCCGAGTGTATCAAGCCTGTGTCCTCAGTACCTTGCTCTACGGCAGCGAGGCCTGGACAACGTATGTCAGCTAAGAGCGACGTCTCAATTCATTCCATCTTCGCTGCCTCCAGAGAATCCTTGGCATCAGGTGGCAGGACTGTATCTCCAACACTGAAGTCCTCGAGGCAGCCAACATCCCCAGCTTATACACCCTACTGAGCCAGCGGCGCTTGAGATGGCTTGGCCATGTGAGCCACGTGGAAGATGGCAGGATCCCCAAGGACACATTGTACAGCGAGCTCGCCACTGGTGTCAGACCCACCGGCCGTCCATGTCTCCACTTCAAAGACGTCTGCAAACGCGACATGAAGTCCTGTGACATTGATCACAAGTCGTGGGAGTCAGTTGCCAGTGATCGCCAGAGCTGGCGGGCAGCCATAAAGGCAGGGCTAAAGTGTGGCGAGTTGAAGAGACTGCAGTTGGCAGGAAAAAAGACAGAAGCGCAAGGGGAGAGCCAACTGTGTAACAGCCCCGACAACCAATTTTATCTGCAGCACCTGTGGAAGAGTCTGTCACTCCAGAATTGGCCTTTATAGCCACTCCAGGCGCTGCTCCACAACCACTGACCACCTCCAGGCGCTTACCCATTGTCTCCCGAGATAAGGAGGCCAAAGAAGAAGAAAAAAGAACTCCAAGACAGATTTGCCAATGCTGGAACCATATGTGTGCAGCTGATCTGTGCATGTGTGAACTTGCACATGTGTAGATGGTAAAGCTGCAAAACACTGTGCCCTGTCTAACCACAGATCTTTCCTAATACTAAAGGAAAGTCTGTATTGGCGAGTGATTTCCAATGCAAGGAACAAAACTACCTATTTGTACAATTCTGCAGTATAAATAAGATATCAGTTTTGTGGTGTACTGTTGAAAGTAAACTGCGCCTGCTAGTTCAAGCAGATGTGTACTAAGAGTATTCCTCACTTTCATCACTGAAAAGATAAAGATTTGGTTTGGGTGCTTGGAACACCAATGTTTGTTCCAAGAACCAGACTGCATTTCTCAAACAGACCTCATAACTCACAAGCAGACATTACATTTATGAACTTTTCTTCTCAGAGATTGCCAGGGTGATTCGATAGAGTTCAAAATTGCAAGTGGAATGGGACAGAGTAGATAGTTTACAGTGATTGTGAGGTCAAGAATGAGGGAACATAAGTACAAGGTCAGCCTTTCAGGAGCCAGGGAGAAAGTTTAAAAAGTAGGACCTCGAAGGCTGTAATCTCTGAATTACTTCCAGGGTCGCATGTTAGTGAGAGAAGAAATAGGAAGATAGTGAGGAACAGTATGTGGCTTGAGGCATAGTGCAGAGGGAGGGCTTCAGATTCTTGGAGCAGTGAGACCAGCTCTAGGGTAGCGGGCATCTATTCAAAGGAGATAGGTTGCACCTCAACAGGACTGGGACCAATGTCCTCGCAGGGAGGCTCACTAGTGTGGTAGGGGAGGATTTAAACTAAATTGCCAAGGGAATGGGCGCCAGCTTATAGAGGTAGAAAAGAGAAAGGTAAGTAAAGGAGTGGGAGTCTTGGATAGTACTAGAGAAGGAAGTAGTACCGTATTAGTTAGGGACAGTTTGGGGCAGCACAGTGGTTAGCACCGCAGCCTCGCAGCTCCAGCGACCTGGGTTCAGTTCTGTGCGGAGTTTGCAAGTTCTCCCTGTGACCGCGTGGGTTTCCGCCAGGTGCTCCGGTTTCCTCCCACAGCCAAAGACTTGCAGGTTGATGGGTAAATTGGCCATTGTAAATTGCCCCTAGTGTAGGTAGGAGAATGGTGGGGATGTGGTAGGGAATAAGGGGTTAATGTAGGATTAGTATAAAATGGGTGGTTGTTGGTTGGCATTGATTCGGTGGGCCGAAGGGCCTGTTTCAGTGCTGTATCTCTAAATAAAAAATAAATAACGACTATGAGGAATACAAACACAGGTTTAGAATACATGTATGTAAATGCACAAAGTCAGGTGAATAAGGTTTCTGAGTTGCAAGCATAAATAACCGTGAGGGAATATGATGTAGATACAATAACGGAAAAGTGCCCTGAAAATGGTGAGGACTGGGCACCTGAATATTTAAGGGTACAAAGTGTTCAGAAAAGATAAGGAAGGACAAAAGAGGCGGCGCAGTGGTTAGCACCGCAGCCTCACAGCTCCAGCGACCCGGGTTCAATTCTGGGTACTGCCTGTGTGGAGTTTGCAAGTTCTCCCTGTGTCTGCGTGGGTTTCCTCCGGGTGCTCCGGTTTCCTCCCACAGCCAAAAAGACTTGCAGGTTGATAGGTAAATTGGCCATTATAAATTGCCCCTAGTATATGTAGGTGGTAGGGGAATATAGGGACAGGTGAGGATGTAAAGGGGCAGGTGAGGATGTGGTAGGAATATGGGATTAGTGTAGAATTAGTATAAATGGGTGGTTAATGGTCCGCACAGACTCGGTGGGCCGAAGGGCCTGTTTCAGTGCTGTATCTCTAAATCTAAAAAAACTAAAAGTAGTGGCAGTACTGGTTGGGAAGACATTGTAGTGTTGGAAAGAGAGGATGTCCTTGAGTGGGGGGCAAGGACAGAATTTATTCGGTTAGCATTGAAAAGCAAGAAAACTATGATTACGTTAGGGGCATTCTATAGGCCTCCAAATAGCGGGAGAGAGAGAGATACATATTATCATACGAATTAGGAGCAGGAGTAGGCCATTTGGCCCATCGAGCCTGCTCTGCCATTTGATAAGATCATGGCTGATATGAATGTGGGCTCAACTCCACTGCCCCCCATTACACTTGACTCCCTTGTCTATCCAGCTCAGCCTTGAATATTTTCAATGGCACAGCCTCCACTGCTCTCTGAGGAAGTGAATTCCACAGACTAATGACCCTCAGAGAAAAAAAATTCTCCTCCTTTCCATCTTAAATGGGAGATCCCTTATTTTTAAACTGTGTTCCCCTAGTTCTAGTCTCGTCCATAAATGAAAACATCCAGCATCCACCCTGTCGAGTCCCCTCAGGTTCTTATATCTTTCAATATGATCACCTCTCATTCTTCTACACTCCAATGGGTATAGGTCCAATCTGTTCAACCTTTCCTCATAAGATAACTCCTTCATCCCAGGAATCAGTTGAGTGTACCTTCTCTGAACTGCTTCTAATGCAATTTTATCCTTTATTAAGTAAGGAGACCAAAACTGTATACAGTACTCCAGAGGTGGTCTCACAAGGCCCTGTACAGCTGCTGCAATACTTCCCTACTTTTACATTCCATTCACCTTGTAATAAACGACAACATTCCAATATAGCAAATCTGCAGGGAAATCACAGAGATGTGCAAGAACTATTGAGTGGTGATACTGGAGGACTTTAATGTTATCCCAATAGATATTTGGATAATTAGAGAAAAGGGAAAGGAGGGGGCAGAATTTCTGAAATGTGTTCAAGAGAACTTCCTCGGTCCATTGAGGAAGAAGGCGTTGCTGGATCTGGTGCTGAGAAATGAGGTGGACCAAGTGTCTGAGGGAACATTTGGGTAAGAGTGATCATTGTATCATAAGGTTTAGATTAGTAATGGAGACGAGAAAGGAACAATCTAAAGGAGAACTTCTAATTTGGAAGAGGGTAACTTCAGTAGGATCAGAGGGGATCTAGCCAAGGTAAAAAGGAACCAAAGATTGACAGGAAAAACTAATTCAAGAATGGATGATCTTTAAGAAGGAGATGCTTCAGGTACAAGAGGGAAGGCCAGGACTCCTTGGATGTCAAGGGAGGTAAAGAGCAGAGATAAAACAAAAAATGACGGTGCATGATGCATGTCCGGTGAATTCAAGAACCAGGCCAAATACCATAAGCTGAGAGGGGAAGTGAAGGGGAAATAAGACTGGCAAAGAGAGAATATGAGAATAGAATGGCAGTTAACATAAAAGGGAACCCAAAAATCTTCTACCAGCATGTAAATAGTAAGTGGTATTAAGAGGTGGGCCTATAAGGGGCAAAGTGGGTGATGTATGTTTAGAAGCACAGGGCAAGGCTGGAATACTTCATGAGTACTTTGTATCAGTATTCACTAAGGAAGAAGATGCTGACAAAATATTGGTAGAAGCGGAGATGGTAGAGGAAATGGATGGGGTGAAATTGATAGGCAGGATGTACTGGAAAGCTTAGAGTGGATAAGTCACCTGGTCCGGATGGATGTCTTGTATTTTAATGTTAACGGTCTCACTGAGGTCGTAACACTAAGCTCTGGAATTCCATCTTTAAACTTTTCCACCTCTCCAACTCACTTTCCTCCTTTAAGACACTCTTTTAAACCTACCAAGCTTTTAGTTACCTGCCCTAATATCTCCTTATGTGGCCTGCTGTCACATTTTGTTTATAATGCCTCTGAAGCGCTTTGAGACCTTTTATGTTAAAGGCACTATATAAATACAAGTTGTTGTAAAAGCTTACATACACTGCACCTAACATCTCCAACACAAAGGTTTCTTCTAAAAGATTAAGTGTGAGATTCTGTCAGTATTTATTCCAAGGTATTAAATGATGATTACATGTTATCTGCACAGTTCCATGTATGGAGAAAAGGCCTATTCCTTTTACTTGTTTTATTGGAACTTTTTCAATCTGAATTCAGAATCAGCCAAGAACTTCACTGTCACTTAAGACATAAGCACAAAAAAATGTTAATGCTTTCGTGATTACGACACATTTCACCCCCATCGTCCACACCACCCCTGCCAAGATTTCCTGTGATTTGTGTATTTAAATTGTAAACTGGTTTGTAAAGTATGATTTTGCTACAATAACAGAAAATTTCTACCTCTGTACTTGACAATTGGGCTCTCACTTCACAGAAGCAAATGGCCATCCTTCATGTGTGAGCCCAGCTTATTTCTGAACTGTGGTGTGCATCATAAAAATGCAAAATCCTTGTTTCATTAGCCACGTGCATGCTATAGCAGGCTTCGGTAGACACTGATCATAGCAGAAATCATGACTGATTTACCGTCCAATCTGAGGAACACTATTGTCAATATAGGAACATAGGAACAGAGCGCCATTCAGCCTTTGAGGCTGCTGCACCATTCAATTAGAACATGGTTCATCACCTCAACTCCATTTACCTGCTGCTGCTCAATATCCTTGAAATCATCAGTAAAGTGATGGAAGGTGTCATCAACAGTGCCATCAAGCGGCACTTGCTTAGCAATAACCTGCTCAGTGACGCTCAGTTTGGGTTCTGCCAGGGCCACTCAGCTCCTGACTTCATTACAGCTTTGGTTCAAACATGGACAAAAGAGCTGAACTCGAGGTGAGGTGAGAGTGACTGCCCTTGACATCAAGGCAGCATTTGACTGAGTATGGCATCAAGGAGCCCTAGAAAAACTGAGGTCAATGGGAATCGGGGGGAGAACCCTCTGCTGGCTGGAGTCATACCTAGCACAAAGGAAGACGGTTGTGGTTGTTGGAGGTCAATCATCTGAGCTCCAGGACATCACTGCAGGAGTTCCTCAGGGTAGTGTCCTAGGCCAGCCATTTTCAGCTGCTTCATCAATGACCTTCCTTCAATCATAAGGTCAGAAGTGGGGATGTTAGCTGATGATTGCACAATGTTCAGCACTATTCGTGACTCCTCAGATACTGAAGCAGTCCATGTAGAAATGCAGCAAGACCTGGACAATATCCAGGCTTGGGCTGATAAGTGGCAAGTAGCATTTGCGCCACACAAGTGCCAGGCAAGGACCATCTCTAACAAGAGGGAATCTAACCATCTCCCCTTGACATTCAATGGCATTACCATCGCTGAATCCCCCACTATCAACATCCTAGGGGCTACCATTGACCAGAAACTGAGCTGGAGTATCCATATAAATACCGTGGCAACAAGAGCAGGTCAGAGGCTAGGAATCCTGCGGCGTGTAACTCACCTCGTGACTCCCCAAAGCCTGTCCACCATCTACAAGGCACAAGTCAGGAGTGTGATGGAATACTCTCCACTTGCCTGGATGGGTGCAGCTCCAACAACACTCAAGAAGCTCGACACCATCCAGGACAAAGCAGCCCGCTTGATTGGCACCCCATCTACAAACATTCACTCCCTCCACCACCGACGCACAGTGGCAGCAGTGTGTACCATCTACAAGATGCACTGCAGCAACGCACCAAGGCTCCTTAGACAGCACCTTCCAAACCCGCGACCTCTACCAACTAGAAGGACAAGGGCAGCAAATGCATGGGAACACCACCACCTGCAAGTTCCACTCCAAGTCACATACCATCCTGACTTGGAACTATATCACCGTTCCTTCACTGTCGCTGGGTCAAAATCCTGGAACTCCCTTCCTAACAGCACTGTGGGTATACCTACCCCAAATGGACTGCAGCAGTTCAAGAAGGCAGCTCACCACCACCTTCTCCAGGGCAATTAGGGATGGGCAATAAATGCTGGCCCAGCCAGCGAAGCTCACATCCCATGAATGGAAAAAAAACTCATTTTTATGTTAACTCATTCAAAACTCACTCAATTACACAGTTAAAATTGGGCCCACAGGCATGAATTTTACCCAATGAGTCAAGCTGACAAAGTATTTAAATTAGCACAATGTAATACACTTTGTTTATAGAACAGCCCTGAAAAATAGTTTAAATATTGCATAGGGCACCAATAATGTACGTTACATCAAGTGGGTCTATACAAATGTTTTAACTGCTCAAGTTGATTGCAACATCAATACTAGGAGGGACTTTACCAACAAACAGAATGGCTCCCATGAAGTAAGAGGGCTTTCCACTTCCATTGGTACCCAACTATTGCATGTGGTTTATAGTGATAATACCTTCTCCTCCCTACAGCTGTGATCCTCCAGTCAATGAGTTCACATGATACTTTCCTGTAGAAACTATGGCTGCCACTTTATTTATTTTGTTTATTTATTCAGAGATATAGCACCGAAACAGGCCCTTCGGCCCACTGAGTCTGTGCCGACCAACAACCACCGGTTTATACTAATCCTACATTAACCCCTTATTCCCTACCACATTCCCACCATTCTCCTACCTACACGAGGGGCAATTTACAATGGCCAATTTACCTATCAACCTGCAAGTCTTTGGCTGTGGGAGGAAACCGGACCACCCAGTGGAAACCCAGGCAGTCACAGGGAGAACTTGCAAACTCCACACAGGCAGTACCCAGAATTGAACCCGGGTCACTGGAGCTGTGAGGCGGCGATGCTAACCACTGCGCCACTGTGCCGTCCACTGAGCCGCCCTTCTTACAATGTATTTTGGGAAACGGTGATTGTAGCCAATCTGATGTTTCGGTCCATCAAATCCATGCTGGCTCTCTGTAGAGCAATCCAGTCAGTCCCATTCCCCTGCTCTCTTTCCGTAGTCCTGCAAGTATACTTCCCTCAAGTGCTTATCCAATATCCTTTTGAAATCATTGATTGTCTCCGCCTCCACCATCCTCGTAGGCAGAGTGTTCCAGGTCAATATCATACATTGCGTAATAAAGCTCTTAATAGCATTTCCCCTGTCTTATTCCCCAAAACCTTAAATCTGTGTCCTTTGGTACTTGTACCATCATCTAGTGGCAACAGCTTTTCCTTGTCTACCTTATCTAAACCTATCATAATCTTGTACACCTCTATCAAATCTCGCTCAACTTCTTTTGCTCCACGGAGAATAACCCCAGATTCTCCAACGTAACCTTGCAGCTAAAATCCCTAATACCTGGAACCATTCTGGTAAATCTCGTCTACACCCTCTGAAGAACTCTCACATCCTTCCTGAAGTGTGGTGACCAGAATTGGATGCAATACTCTAGTTGTGGTCTAACCAGAGCTTTATAAAGGATCTGTATAACTTCCCTGCTTTTGTACTCAGTATCTCTATGAAGCCCAAGATCCCATATGCTTTACTAAACACTCTCTCAATATGACCTGCCACTTCAAAGATCTATGCACATGCACCTGGTCTCTGTCCCTGCACACTCTTTAGAACTGTGCCATTAAGTCCATATTGCCTCTCCACATCTCTTCTGCCAAAGTGCATCACTTCACACAGCTCTGTATTAAATTCCATTTTCCACTTGTCTACCCATTCTGCTAGCCTATTTATGTCTTGTTACAGTCGATTTGGATCATCCTCACTGTTTGCCACACCTCCACGTTTGGTATCATCTGCACATTTTGAAATTGTACTCCAGTATCCAGGTCACACATTCGTAGTCTAGCACTGACCCTTGAGGAACGCCACTCAGTGTCTACCATCCTCCATTCTGAAAAACAACCATTTACCATGATTCGCTGTTTTCTGTCCTTAAACGAATTTTTTTATCCAAGTTGACACCAACTGTCCTATTCCGTGAGCCTCAATTTTGTTAACCAGCCTTTTATGTGGTACTTCATCAGACGCTTTCTTAAAATCTGTGTAGATAACATCCATTGCATTCTACTCATCAACCTTCTCTGTTACTTGGTCAAAAAATACAGTTAGTTCAGTCAAACTTAATCTTCCGTTTACAAATCTGTGCTGGCTCTCCTTAATTAACTCGAATCTTTCCAAGTGCCTGTTTTTTTTAAAAATTCATTTCATGGGATTTGGGTGCACCTGGCCAGGCCAGCATTTATTGCCCATCCCCAATATTTCCTTTTTCCCTTAGTGGAGGGGTCAATAACCAGGGGGCATAGATTTAAGTTAAGGGGCAGGAGGTTTAGATGGGATAAGAGGAAAAAAAAATTTCACTCAGAGGGTGGTTGGAACGCACTACCTGAAGGGGTGGTAGAGGCAGGAACCCTCACAACATTTAAGAAGTATTTAGATGAGCACTTGAAACGCCATAGCATACAAGGCTACGGGCCAAGTGCTGGAAAATGGGATTAGAATAGATAGGTGCTTGATGGCCAGCACGGACAAGATGGGCCGAAGGGCCTTTTTCTGTGCTGTATAACTCTTTGACTCTAATTGCCCATGAGAAGGTGATGGTGTGTTGCCTTCATGATCCGTTGCAGTCCAGGTGGGGTAGGTACACCTACAGTGCTATTAGGAAGGGAGTCCTAGGATTTTGACCCAGTGACAGTGAAGGAATGGCGATATAGTTCCAAGTCAGGATGGTGTGGGACTAGGAAGGGAACTTGCAGGTGGTGGTGTTGCCATGCATCTGCTGCCCTTGTCCTTCTAGGTGGTAGAGGTCACTGGTTTGGAAGGTGCTGTCTAAGGAGCCTTGGTGCGTTGCTGCAAGTGCATCTTTTAGATGGTACACACTGCTGCCACTGGGCATCAGTGGCGGAGGGAGTGAATCTTTAGGGACGGGATGCCAATCAAGCAGGCTGCTTTGTCCCAGATAGTGTTGAGTTTCTTGAGTGTTGTTGGAGCTGCACTCATCCAGGCAAGTAGAGAGTATACCATCACACTCCTGACTTGTGCCTTGTAGATGGTGGACAGGCTTTGGGGAGACAGGAGGTGAGCTACCCGCTGCAGGATTCCTAGCCTCTGACCTGCTCTTGTAGCCACGGTTTTTATATGGCTACTCCAGTTCAGTTTCTGGTCAATGGTAACCCCCAGGATGTTGATAGTGGGGGATTCAGTGATGGTAATGCCATTGAATGTCAAGGGGAGATGGTTAGATTCTCTCTTTTTGGCAATCGTCATTGCTTGGCACTTGTGTGGCGCCAATGTTACTTGCCACTTATCAGCCCAAGCCTGATTATTGTTTCTAAAACCTTACCCACCACTGATATTAAACTGACCAGCCTGTAGTTATTAGGAATATCCTCACCCTTTCTTGAACAAGGGTGAACACACAAGAATTAGGAGCAGGAGTAGGCCATTTGGCCTTTCGAGCCTGCTCCACCGTTCGCTAAGATCATGGCTGATCTGATTGTAGCCTCAACTCCACTTTCCTGTTTGCCCCCATAACCCTCGACTCCCTTGTTGATCAAAAATCTATCTAACTCAGCCTTGAATATACTCCATGACTCAGCCTCCACTGCTCTCTGGGGAAGAGAATTCCACAGATGAACATCGCTCAGAGAGTAAAAAAAATTCTCCTCATCTCAGTCTTAAATGAGAGACCCCTAATTTTTAAACTCTGTCCCCATAATTCTAGAGTCCCCCACAAGGGGAAAGCATCCCCTCACCAACCACCCTGACATGTCCCCTCAGAATCTATAATCTTTCAATAAGATCAGCTCTCATTCTTCTAAACTTCAATGGGTATAGGCCCAACCTGCTCACCCTTTCCTCATGAGATAACCCCTTCATCCCAGGAATCAGTCAAGTGAACCTTCTCTGAAATGTTTCTCACGCAATGATATCCTTTCTTAAGTAAGGAGACCAGAACTGCACACAGTACTCCAGATGCGGTCTAACTAAGGCCTGTAGAACTGCAGTAACACTTCTGTACTTTTATACTCGATTCCCCTTCCAATAAATGCCAACATTCCATTTGCCTTCTTAATCATTTGCTCTGCAGTTTCTCTTCATTCAAATAATGTACTGCTTTTCTATTCTTTCTGTCAAAGTGGACAAGTTCACATTTTCCCACGTGATATTCCATCAGCCAAATCCCTTTGTAGACTCTTTATTTCCACTTGACAGCTTACTTTCCTACCTATCTTTGCGTCATCAGCAAATTTAGCTACCATACATTCGATCCCTTCATCCATGTCATTGATATAGATTGTAAATAATTGAGGCCCCAGCACTGATCCCTGTGGCACTCCACTGGTAACAGCTTGCAACCTGAAAATAACCCATTTATCCCAACTCTCTGCTTCCTGTTAGCTAGCCAATCCTCTGTCCATGCTAATATGTTACCCATTGCACCATGAGCTCTTATTTTGTATAGTTACCTTTGATGTGGCACCTTATCGAATGCCTTTTGGAAATACAAGTACTCCACATCTACAGGATCCCCTTTATCCACCTTGCTTGTTACTTCCTCAAAAAACTTTAATAGATTAGTCAAACACGATTTCCCTTCACAAAACTGTGTTGGCTCTGCCTGATTGCATTATGATTTTCTGAATGTCCTACTATTACCTCCTTCATAATGGATTCTAGCATTTTCCCTCTTACAGATGTTAGGCTAACTGGCCAATAGTTTCCTGCTTTCTGCCTCCCTCCTTTCTTGAATAGAGGTGTTACGTTTGCGATTTTCCAATCCGTTGGGACCTTTCCAGAATCTAGGGAATTTTGGAAGGTTAGAACCAATGCATCTACTATCTCTGCAGCCCTTCCTTTTAAGACTCTAGGATGCAAGCCATCAGGTCCAGGGGACTTGTCAGCCTTTAGTTCTAATAGCTTTCCCAGTACCTTTTACCTGGTGATTGTGATTGTTTTAAGTTCCTCCCTCCCTTTTACCTCTTGATTTTCAAGTATTCTTGGGATGTTTTTTGTGTCTTCTACAGAACGCAGACACAAAATATCTGTCAACACTTCTGCCATTTCCTTGCTTCCCATTATTAATTCCCCAATCTCACCCTCAAAGGGACCAACGCTCACTTTAGTTGCTCTCTTCCTTTTTAAATCCTTGTAGAAACTCTTGGTTTCTTTTTATATTTCTAGCTAGCTTTCTCACTCTAATTTCTCCATTTTTTTGTCATTCTTTGCAAAAATTTCTAAAATCTGTCCAATCTTCTGACTTACCACTAATTTTTGCAGTATTGTACACCTTTTCTTTCAATTTGATACTATTCTTAACTTCCTTAGTTAGCATGGATGGTGCATCCTTCTCATAGACACTGCTTCTCTACTGTCCTACATTTTAATCTATTTTCCCAGTCCACTTTAGCCAACTCTGTCTTCATACCCTTGTAATTGCCTTTATTTAAGTTTAAGGCACTAGTCTTAGACCCACACTTCTCACCCACTGAATGTGAAATTCTATCATGTTTTGAGCACTGTTGCCTAGAGACTCCCTTACTATGAGATTCTTAATTAATCTTGTCTCATTGCACATTACCAGGTCTAAAATAGCCGCCTCCCTGGTTGGGTTTAGAACATATTGTTCTAAGAAACTGTCCCTAATACATTCTGAGTTCATCCTTCAGGCTATCTTTGCCAATTTGATTTGTCCAATCTATATGAAGATCACCCATGATTATTGCAGTTCCTTTCTTACAAGCCCCATTATTTCTTCCTGTATACTCTGTCATAGAGTCATACAGCACCGAAATAGGCCCTTCGGCCCACCGAGTCCGTGCCAACCATCAACCACCCATTGATACTAATCCTACATTAATTCCATTTTCCCTCTCATATCCTCACCTTCCCTTCAATTCTCCTACCACCTACCTACACTAAGGGCAATTTTTTTTTTACAATGGCCAATTTACCTATCAACCTGCAAGTCTTTGACATGTCCTACAGGCTAGCTACTTTTAGGGGGCTTATAAACTACTCACACAAGTGACTTGTTACCTTTCCTATTTCCTATCTCTACCCAAATCGATTCTACATCTTTATCTTATGAATTAAGGTCATCTCACACTACTGTACTAATGGCATCCTTGATTAACAGGGCTACCCCACCACCTTGTCCTAGCTTCCTGTCCTTCTGAAATGCCAAATACCTTTGAATATTTAGGTCCCAGCCTTGGTCACCTTGCAACCATGTCTCTGAAATGGCTATCAGGTCATACATATTTATTTCTATTTGTGCTATTATTTCATCCGTTTTGTTACAAATGTTGCTCACATTCAGATACAGAGCCTTTAATTCTGTCATCTTACCATGCCTGCAAACTCTGGCCTTAACTGCTGGTGTGCTCTTCAGTTTATATGCTCCGTTGCTTCCTGCCACACTCTGGTTATCATTACCCATATCGCTGCCCTGCTCTATTGGCTTGTCCTTTCTCTTTAACTTACCACATCTCCGCTCAGGTGATCTCTTCCCCCACGATTTAGTTTAAAGCCTCCTATCCCGTCCTAATTATACGGCTCATCAGAACACTGGTCCCATGTGAAGACCGCCCCAGTGGTATAGCTCCCTCTTGCCCCAGCATTGGTGCCAATGCCCATAAATCAAAACCCATTTCTCCTACACCAATCTTTGAACCACACTCTCTAATATTTACCCAATACCACTTTGCTCGTGGCTCAGGTGGTAATCCATGGATTATTACTTTTGTGGTTCTTTTTAATTTAGCCCCTAGCTGCTCATAATCCCAAAGCAGAACCTCTTTCCTTGACCTAACTATGTTGTTAGTACCCTCATGGACCAGGAGAACTGGATCCTACCCCTCCCACTGCAAGTTCATTTCCAGTCCTGAGCAGATGTCCCAAATGCTGGTCCAGGGTAGACAACAAAGCCTTCTGGATTCACACTCTCAGCTGCAGAGAACAGAGTCCATCCCCATGATTATACTGTTCCCTACTACCACTACATTTCTATTTACTCCCCCGATTTCAATGGGTTCCTGCACCACGATGCCATGGTCAGTTTGCTCATCCACCTTGCAGCCCCGCTCTCGTCTCTACAAGCTGCAATAATCTTGAACCTGTTGGACAATTGCAAGGGCTGAGGCTCCTCCGCTTCTACCTTATCACTCCCCATACCTGCTTCACTTATAGTCACACTCTCCTGTCCCTGGTTATATACCCTAGCTACAGACCCTATCCTATGGGGTGTGACTGCCTTCTGGAACAAAGTGTGCAGGTAACTTTCCCTTTCCCTGATGCCTTGCAGTGTCCGAAGCTCAGCCTCCAGCTCATTAACTCTGAGCTGAAATTCCCTGAGGCACAGACACTTAGTGAAGATGTGTTTGCTGTGGATCACACTGGTGTTCACCAGCTGCAGCACATCACCTGCCCTGCCATCCTCATTGTGCTCTAATTAATTATTTTCTTAATTACTTTTTATTATTGCTTCTAGTCTTGCTTGTGCCTATATTCTGATGCTGATTATTTCAATTAATGTTATACTTACCCTGATTAAAATTCCCTCATTAAGAGAAAAAGAGAAAATGCTCACCAACCAGTCAGTTGTTTTCTTTTCTGTAATGCCACACATTGATTTTCTTTAGAATGCTCTGAACCCACAGATTCAGCACTCCCCCAGCTCTTCAAACTCTCACCACAATCCTTCACTACTGCACTGGAGTATCAGTATAGACTTTTAGCATTGGAACTTCAACCTGAACCAACATGGCCTAGAAAATCCATTCACAGTGGTTGGAAGTGCTGGAAAGAAAAATGAGTGCTTTTATTTAATAGCAGCTTATTTTGTCTTAGAAATATTGGAGAGTACTGCAGATATAGTTAAGCACTTTGAGTGCATTGACTATTATGTATGCAAACTTAGCACATAGCAGGGTTTTACAAGCAGTTATGTAGTGAATGATCCTTTAATCTGATTTAGGGAGAAATAGTGATATGGTATCTTGTACCAACTAAAATCACTGGGGCAATTAGGGATGGGTAATAAATGCCTTTCTAGTGAAAATTACATCCTGTGAATGAAAAGAAATGCAGAAGGGACCTTTTAAGGGCTTATCCAAAGGATGGCATCTCTGATAATGCAACACTTACTCAGTATCAGTTGAGGCTGAGCTAAACTTGTACTTAAGCTTGGATCTCTCAACCTTCTAACTTGAGGCAGTAATCCTACTAAGCTTGACCTTACTTTGAGATGGGAGGGCTGAAATGTTGGAAGAGTGAAGTATGGTTGATTTTAAGGGCCTGTGGGTTCTATATCAGCTGCCCCTTTAGGGTAGTGCAGTTTCATATGTGTAACACACAATAACTTGTACCTAGCAGGTCCAGGACTTTGACCTTGTGATTAAGTAAATATAGCACAGTAACTCACTCTTGTTTTTGACCATAAACTAGGCCCATGACATGCTCAATGATAGATTGTAAATTTTTATTTATTTATTTTGAGATACAGCACTGAAACAGGCCCTTCGGCCCACCGAGTCAGTGCTGACCAGCAACCATCCATTTATACTGAACCTACATTAATCCCATATTCCTACCACATCCCCACCTTCCCTCAATTCCCCTACCACCTACCTATACTAGGGGCAATTTATAATGGCCAATTTACCTATCAACCTGCAAGTCTTTGGCTGTGGGAGGAAACCGGAGCACCCGGCGGAAACCCACACGGTCACAGGGAGAAGTTGCAAACTCCGCACAGGCAGTATCCAGAATTGAACCCGGCTCGCTGGAGCTGTGAGGCTGCGGCGCTAACCACTGCGCCACTGTGCCGTCCATAACCCTAACCCTAACCCATAAAGTTTAAGAATCTGACAACACTTCACTCACAACATCTAAGCAAGTATTATTTTCATTATACTAGTATTCCAAACCTATTATGGCAAGTTTAAAGTCTGAAGGTTCATAATTATCACTTCCTTCTATCATTCAAAAGCAATTACATCATTGTGTGTGCTGTCTAGGTTCATCCAATATTTCCAATGCAGATTGAGGAAGTGCAAACTTTACCTCACCATTAATGGAATGGATGATTAACTCAGTCACTTATTAGCTTTCTCCATTGTTTTTAGGTTCTGTTTGCATGCCACAAGTTACAATCCGTGGCAGCAGTCCAAACCGCTTTCTTAAGAACTTGCTTTGGAATTAACCCCCTTGCTGTTGCCTTTTTACCTGCATGGGTGTTGCATGCCTGGGAACGTGCTAGAGGCAGGTTCAATTGAAGCATTCAAAAGGGAATTAGACAGTTATATGAAAAGGAAGAATGTGCAGGGTTATGGGGAGAAATCAGGGGAATGGGCATGAGTGAATTGCTCTTTCAGAGAGCTAGTGTGGACTCGATGGGCCAAATGGCCGCCTTCTGCAATGTAATGATTCTAGTGTATTTAACTCGATCAAAATCAAGTCATTGGTTCAGTTTCTGTTTTTTTTAATAGCTCAATGAAGGTATGAAATCCTCCTCACCTCCAATCCTCTCGAGGACTGAATTACGCATGTGAAGCTTGACACAGAAATGGGCATTTGACTTTCTCTTTAGACTGTATCAGTGCTGTTCTGTGTGAGCTATTTCCTTCAATTTCCCATACTCCAGTTGAGATTAGGAGCACCACATTGAAGATTAGCTTTGATTGAGGTTAGCGGTGCATGAGGAGGTGCTGTTTACCCAGTGTGAGATCACAGATACATGTGTTTAAAAAGCTTAACTTTGTGCAGTACTCTGAAATTTTATGTAGAAAGTGCAAAAAGTGCCAGATGTGGAAAGTTACAGTAGCACCACAGCTTGTTTTTATTTTCTGGGCAGAGTTGAGATGTTGTACCCTGGAAGCTTCCCATTTCCACTAACTCCATCAGTGAGATTTGCCTTTATTCTATACATTGCTGTTTTTAGAGCTCCAGACTAAAGGCCTGCTCGGGTCTGCAAAAAAACCGCAGACCTGAGCTCAACAGAACCACATGCAACCCAGCCCGAGTCCTTCCATTTTTTTCCCATGCTCGACCTAACCCAACCATCAGTTAACTTACCTTCCGTTTTTCACTTTGTTGCTGATCTGCACAAGCTTAAAATAACTGTTACAAAACGACCTTTCTAGTCCAAAAATTCAATTAACAGTGGAGCCACTTACCTGTGATGGAGCGGGTCCGACCCGACTCGAGCCCGAATGCCAGACCTGGAAACCCGACCCGAACCCAACACATTTTGTCAGGTCCCGTCGGGTTCGGGTCGAAGGTCTTTACTCCAGACCCAATCCTTTCCTTTTCACTGGAGAAGTGTTTCAGGTGATACAAGATATTTTGGTTTTAAATAGTTTGAATATGATTGTCCATTTCCACAGTCTTCTCTGAATTGGGCAAAAATTACCCTGTAGAGGTTTCAGGCTTTCTTCCTGCTTTTGTCAGTAAAGGGTGAGTGAGCAAACTTCCTCTTCAGCTGTCAGTACGCAGTCTCTCGTACATCACAGAGTTGGCTGAGTAATGTGTCAAGCAACATCAATCTACATTAGGGGTAAAAGATTTTCTTATAATACAAAAGCAAATACTGTAGCTGCTGGAAATCTGAAATATGAAAACAAATGCTGGAAATTTTATTCAGGCAAAATCTGTGGCAAGGGAGAAGCAAAGTTATCATTTCAGGTCAGTGACCTTTTGTTAAACCCTTTCTCTCTCAAGAGATGCTGCCTGACCTGAGTTTTTCCAACATTTCCTGTTTTGATCTCTTTTCCTTGTTCACTTTCTTGAAGGTGAAGCCTCCCTCAGGTACCGCAGGCACAAGCTGCCCTCCATCTCCTTGCACAAGGGATCATATTTTGTGTGTAAACCTAAATGCCTGATAGATGATATTCTATAATGAGCTGAAGCTTGATGAACTTTCTTGTGGTCAGCTTAAATGATATAACGATTGCCTGATGACCAGTCTAATGAAATGTGGCATTAACTGATACTTGGGAACGTTGATACTTGTGACTGGAAAAAGTAGCAAAAGATAATTCACAGTGGTACTAAAGGAGGAGTAGTGTGAAATATTAGGTGGAATAAACATAGTGAGAGAGGAAATAGTAAGGGGTTTAGCATCTTAGAAAGTAGACAAATTGCCAGGTCTCGAAATGTATCCCAAGCTGCTAAGAGAAGCAAGGGAAGAAATAGCAGAGGCTCTGACCACATTTTCCAAACCCCTCTGGTTGCAGGCATGGTGTCCGAGAACTGGAGAGCTGCGAAAGTTGTACCTTTGTTTAAAAAGAGAGGATGTGATGACAGGCCAGTCAGCCTAACCTTGGTGGTGGGCAAGTTATCAGAAGAAATTCTGAAGGGCAGTATTTATTGTCATTTAGAAAGCACAGATTAATCAAACGTCATCAGCATAGATTTGTTAAGGGAACATCTTGCCTGACGTTTTGAGGAAGTAACGAGGAGGGTCAATGAGGGTAGTGCATTTGATGTAGTCTACATGGACGTTAGCAAGGCTTTGGACAAGGTCCCACATGGCAGATTGGTTAGAAAAATAAAAGCCCATGGGATCCAAGGGAAAGTGGCAAGTTGGATCCAAAATTGGCACCCTGGCAAGAAGCAAAGGGTAATGGTCAGGTGTTTTTGTGACTGGAAGCTTGTTTCCAGTGGGGTTCTGCAGGACTCTGTACTAGCTAGGTTCCTTGTTTTTTGTCGGACTTGGACTTAAATGTAGGGGGCATGATTAAGAAGTTTACAGATGATATAAAAATTGGTTGTGTGGTTGACAGTGAGGAGCAAAGCTGTCGACTGCAGAAAGATATCAATGGACTGGTCAGGGGAGTAGAAAAGTGGCAAGTGCTTTTCAGTCCATAGAAGTGTGAGGTAATGCATTTGGAGAGGACAAAAAAGGCAAGGGAATACACAACAAATACCAGGAGACTGAGAAGTGGAGAGGAACAGAGGGAACTTGGAGAGCACGTCCACAGATCCCTGCATGTAGATGGACATGTAGATAAGGTGGTTAAGAAGGCATATGGGATACTTTCCTTTATTATTCGAGGCATAGAGTATAAGAGCAGGGAGGTTATGCTAGATGTGCACAAAATACTGGTTCGGCCACAGCTAGAGTGTAGTGTACATTTCTGGTCACCGCATTACAGGAAGGATGTGATCGCACTAGAGAGGGTGCAGAGGAGATTTACAAGGATGTTGCCAGGAATGGGGAATTTTAGCTATGTGGAAAGATTGGATAGGCTGGGGTTGTTTTCTTTGGAACAGAGGAGGCTGAGTGGAGATTTAATTAAGTTGTATTCATTTATGAGGTGCCTAGAAACAATAGATAAGAAGGACCTATAGCAGAGGGGTCAATAACCAAGGCCTAGGGTTAAAGTATTGGCAGAAGGATTAGAGGGGAGTTGAGAATTTCTTTTCACCCAGTGGTAATGGGCATCTGGAACTCACTGCCTGAAAGGGTGGTAGAGGCAGAAATGCTCATCTCATTTAAAAAACACTTGGATATGCACTTGAAGTGCCATAACCTACAGGGCTATGGACCAAGAGCTGCTAAGCGGGATAAGGTTGCAGAGCTCTTTATCGGCTTGCATAAAGGCTATGGACCAAATGGCTTCCTTCGGTGGCATTTTTCTGTGTTCTGTGACAAAGCTTGAGATAAGTCATATCCAGCTAGCCAAAGAAAGGAGAGGGCAAATGAAATCGAGGGAAAATCAGACCTGAGGCTATCTGACATCCAATGTCCTGTGTGAGGGAAAAACATTCCTTGTGGAAATTGAATGTTAGTCAGATGAGAGCCCACAAACTCTTTTAATTACTGAACTATAGGCTGTCCTCATCAACAATGATAGACAAGCACCACCATTTGAGTGTACTACAGGCCTCCAAACAGTCAGGGAGAGATAGAAGAGCAGATATGTGGGCACATCACAGAGAGGTGTAAAAATAATAGGGTAATAATAGGGGATTCAACTTCCCCAATATCAACTGGGATAGTCTTAGTGCAAAAGGCTTAAAGGGGGCGGAATTCTTAAAGTGCATAGAGGAGAACTTTTTGAGCCAGCACGTAGAAAGTCCTACAAGAGAAGGGGTGGTACTGAACCTAATCTTAGGGAATGAATCTGGACAAGTGGTAGAAGTGTCAGTGGGGGAGCATTTCGGGGATAGTGACCATAACACTAAGATTTAAGGTAGTTATGGAAAAGGACAAAGATGGACCAGAAATAAAGGTACTGAATTGGGGGAAGGCCGATTTCAATATGTTAAAACAGATTCTGGCCAAGGTGGACTGGGAGTAGCTACTTGTAGGAAAGTCTACATCAGACCAGTGTGAGTCATTCAAAAAGGAAATAGTGAGAGTTCAGGGCTAACATGTTCGCGTAAAGATGAAGGGTAGGACCAACAAGTCCAGGGAACCATGGATGTCAAGGGATATAGAGGCTTGGATAAGGAAAAAGAAGGAGGCTTATGGCAGATTCAGAGTACTAAAAACAGCGGAGGCCCTACAGGAGTATAGAAAGTGTAGGGGGTACTTAAGGGCAAGAGGATAACCAGGGAAAGAGTAGGGCCTATTAGGGACCAAAGTGGCAATCTGTGTGTGGAACCGGAGGACGTAGGTGAGGTTATAAATGATTACTTTTCATCTGTGTTCACTATGGAGAAGGACGATGTAGGTGTAGAGATCAGGGAGGGGGATTGTGATATACTTGAACATATTAGCATTGAAAGGGAGAAAGTATTAGCAGTTTTAGCAGGCTTAAAAGTGGATAAATCCCCAGGCCCAGATGAGATGTATCCCAGGTTGTTCTGTGAGGCAAGGGAGGAGAGAGCAGGGGCTCTTGACACAAATTTTCAAATCCTCTCTGGCCACAGGGGATGTGCCAGAGGACTGGAGGACAGCGAATGTGGTGCCATTATTCAAGAAGGATAGAAGGGATAGACCAGGTAATTACAGGCGGTGAGTCTAACATCAGTGGTTGGGAAACTATTGAAAAAATTCTGAGGGACAAGATTAATCTCCACTTGGAGAGGCAGGGATTAATCGAGGATAGTCGGCATGGCTTTGTCGGGGGAGATTATGTCGAACAAATTTGATGGAATTTTTTGAGGAGATGACTAGGTGTGTAGATGAGGGTAAAGCAGTTGATGTAGTCTACATGGACTTCAGTAAGGCTTTTGATAATGTCCCGCGTGGGGGATTGGTCAAGAAGGTAAGAGCCCATGGAATCCAGGGCAGTTTGGGAAATTGGATCCAAAATTAGTTTAGTGGCAGGAGGCAGAGGGTAATGGTCGAGGGTTGTTTTTGCGATTGGAAGCCTGTGACCAGTGGTGTACCGCAGGGATCGATGCTGGGATCCTTACTGTTTGTCGTGTACATTAATGATTTAGACATGAATATAGGAGGTATGATCAGTAAGTTCGCAGATGACACGAAAATTGGTGGTGTCGTAAATAGTGAGGAGGAAAGCCTTAGATTACAGGACGATATAGTTGGGCTGGTAAGATGGGCGGAGCAGTGGCAAATGGAATTTAATCCTGAGAAGTGAGGTGATGCATTTTGGGAGGACTAACAAGGCAAGGGACTATACAATGGATGATAGGACCCTAAGAAGTACAGAGGGACCTTGGTGTATTTGTCCATAGATCACTGAAGGCAGCAGCACAGGTAGATAAGGTGGTTAGGAAGGCATATGGGATACTTGCCTTTATTAGCCGAGGCATAGAATATAAGAGCAGGGAGGTTATGATGGAGCTGTATAAAATGCTAGTTAGGCCACAGCTGGAGTACTATGTACAGTTCTGGTCACCATACGATAGGAAGGATGTGATTGCACTGGAGAGGGTGCAGAGGAGATTCACCAGGATGTTGCCTGGGCTGGAGCATTTCAGCTGTGAAGAGAGACTGAAAAGTCTAGGGTTGTTTTCCTTATAACAGAGAAGGCAGAGGGGGGACATGATTGAGGGATACAAAATTATGAGGGGCATTGATAGATTAGATAGGAAAAAACTTTTTCCCTTAGCAGAGGGGTCAAGAACCAGGGGGCATAGATTTGAGGTAAGGGGCACGAGGTTCAGAGGGGATTTAAGGAATAATCTTTTCATCCAGAGGGTGTTTGGAATCTGGAACGCACTGCCTGAAGGGATTGGTAGAGGTCGGAACATTCACAACATTTAAATATTTAGATGAGCACTTGAAACGCCATAGCATACAAGGCTATGGGCCAAGTGCTAGAAAATGGGATTAGAATAGATAGGTGCTTGATGGCCGGTACGGACTCGATGGGCCAAAGGGCCTGTTTCGGTGCTGTATAACTCGATGACTATTTAAATCTTATGTCTGAATGCACTTCTGTCAGTGTTTTCCATGATAAGTTCCTATGTATACATTTATATTTAAAAACCACTGGTGGAGGGTGTAATTAGACAGTGACAAGTTTCAATAGGCAGTTAACATTACAGATATGGGCAAAAGAATTTATAATGGAAATACAACCGTAAGAACAGAATGTGTGACTTGAAAATGAGGACTGAAATATGTCAGTATTCTGATTCAATTATCCCCTTGCCTGCCCCCCCCCCCCACCTCCACCATTTGACCTGAAAATTACACTTGGATTCTCATTTCCCATACGTAATGACATGATGACTGAAACTGTTAACATTGGCAGAAGGGTCAAGAACCAGAGGATATCGATTTAAGGTGAATGGCAAAGAACCAAAGGTGACATGAGGAACAACATTTAACACAGTGAGTGGTCAGGATCTAGAATTCACTGCCTGATCGTGTGATGGAGGCAGATTCAATTGTGGCTTTCAAAAGGAAATTAGATAACTGTCTGAAGAGAAAAAAAATTGCAGGGCTATGGGGAAAAGGCAGGGGAGTGGGAATAGCTGAATTGCCCTTGCAATTATAGAGTGCAGTTATAGAGTGACCTCATTCTTGCTGATTGATGATCTCTATATTCATTAACATAAAACTGACTCCCCATCTTGCAGTGTGACTGCTATGGCAAGGAATATGTGATGATAGCATGTTGGCTCAGGGCATTAACAAGCCTGGTGATACTATCAGCCAGCCAAGTGGTTCTGTCCTATAGTTGAAGGGGAAAGTTAGGAAGTAAAAAGGAGGTTGAGTAAATCTAATAGAACTGGCTGGCAATGTGATTTTATGGGAGTTCCGAAGAAGGGTCACTGACCCGAAACGTTAACTCTGCTTCTCTTTCCACAGATGCTGCCAGACCTGCTGAGTGAATCCAGCATTTCTTGTTTTTGTTTCAGATTTCCAGCATCCGCAGTATTTTGCTTTTATTTTAGTGATTTTATGGGACTTCTTTTGTGTACTGCTGAGAATGTGAGGATTTGCTAAGGCACTGAATCAGACGAGAGGGAGAGCGAGGCCAAAGTGCTTCTGATTGCTGATCTATGTTGCAATGTTCTACAAACACAACATCCCAGAAATTGTCTTGAAAATAACATATTCATGTGCATACAAGCTGCATTTTTTTCAAAACAAAATTCATGTTCAGTTGGAGCTATATAGTTTTTTTAGTTCATTCACAGGATGTGGGCATCACAGTGGTAAGGCCAACATTTATTTCTCATCCCAAATTGCCCTTGAGAAGGTGGCAGTGAGCTGCTTTCTTTCATACAACTGTGTGGCTTGCTCGGCCATTTCAGAGGGCAGTTCAGAGTCAACCTTGTGGGTTTGGAGTCACTTAAAGGCCAGACTGGGTAAGGACAGCAGATTTCCTTCCCTAAAGGACATAGAACAAAGAACAAAGAAAATTACAGCACAGGAACAGGCCCTTCAGCCCTCCAAGCCTGCGCCGATCCAGATCCTCAATCTAAACATGTCGCCTATTTTCTAAGGGTCTGTATCTCTTTGCTTCCTGCCCATTCATGTATCTGTCTAGATGCATCTTAAAAGACGCTATCGTGCCCACGTCTACCACCTCCGCTGGCAACGCGTTCCAGGCACCCACCACCCTCTGCGTAAAGAACTTTCCACGCATATCCCCCCTAAACTTTTCCCCTCTCACTTTGAACTCGTGACCCCTAGTAATTGAATCCCCCACTCTGGGAAAAAGCTTCTTGCTATCCACCCTGTCTAGACCTCTCATGATTTTGTACACCTCAATCAGGTCCCCCCTCATCCTCCGTCTTTCTAATGAAAATAATCCTAATCTGCTCAATCTCTCTTCATAGCTAGCGCCCTCCATACCAGGCAACCCTCTCCAAAGCATCTACATCCTTTTGGTAATGTGGCGACCAGAACTGCATGCAGTATTCCAAATGTGGCCGAACCAAAGTCTTATACAACTGTAACATGACCTGCCAACTCTTGTACTCAATACCCCGTCCGATGAAGGAAAGCATGCCGTATGCCTTCTTGACCACTCTATTGACCTGCATTGCCACCTTCAGGGAACAATGGACCTGAACACCCAAATCTCTCTGTACATCAATTTTCCCCAGGACTTTTCCATTTACTGTATAGTTCACTCTTGAATTGGATCTTCCAAAATGCATCACCTCGCATTTGCCCTGATTGAACTCCATCTGCCATTTCTCTGCCCAACTCTCCAATCTATCTATATTCTGCTGTATTCTCTGACAGTCCCCTTCACTATCTGCTACTCCACCAATCTTAGTGTCGTCTGCAAACTTGCTAATCAGACCACCTATACTTTCCTCCAAATCATTTATGTATATCACAAACAACAGTGGTCCCAGCACGGATCCGTGTGGAACACCACTGGTCACACATCTCCATTTTGAGAAACTCCCTTCCACTGCTACTCTCTGTCTCCTGTTGCCCAGCCAGTTCTTTATCCATCTAGCTAGTACATCCTGGACCCCATGCGACTTCACTTTCTCCATCAGCCTACCATGGGGAACCTTATCAAACGCCATACTGAAGTCCATGTATATGACATCGACAGCCCTTCCCTCATCAATCAACTTTGTCACTTCCTCAAAGAATTCTATTAAGTTGGTAAGACATGACCTTCCCTGCACAAAACCATGTTGCCTATCACTGATAAGCCCATTTTCTTCCAAATGGGAATAGATCCTATCCCTCAGGATCTTCTCCAGCAGCTTCCCTACCACTGACGTCAGGCTCACCTGTCTATAATTACCTGGATTATCCCTGCTACCCTTCTTAAACAAGGGGACAACATTAGCAATTCTCCAGTCCTCCGGGACCTCACCCGTGTTTAAGGATGCTGCAAAGATATCTGTTAAGGACCCAGCTGTTTCCTCTCTCGCTTCCCTCAGGAACCTGGGATAGATCCCATCCGGACCTGGGGACTTGTCCACCTTAATGCCTTTTAGAATACCCAACACTTCCTCCCTCCTTATGCCGACTTGACCTAGAGTAATCAAACATCTGTCCCTAACCTCAACATCCGTCATGTCCCTCTCCTCGGTGAATACCGATGCAAAGTACTCGTTTAGAATCTCACCCATTTTCTCTGACTCCACGCATAACTTTCCTCCTTTGTCCTTGAGTGTGCCAATCGTTTCTCTAGTTACCCTCTTGCTCCTTATATATGAATAAAAGGCTTTGGGATTTTCCTTAACCCTGTTTGCTAAAGATATTTCATGACCCCTTTTAGCCCTCTTAATTCCTCGTTTCAGATTGGTCCTACATTCCCGATATTCTTTCAAAGTTTCGTCTTTCTTCAGCCTCCTAGACCTTATGTATGCTTCCTTTTTCCTCTTAGCTAGTCTCACAATTTCACCTGTCATCCATGGTTCCCTAATCTTGCCATTTCTACCCCTCATTTTCACAGGAACATGTCTCTCCTGCACGCTAATCAACCTCTCTTTAAAAGCCTCCCACATATCAAATGTGGATTTACCTTCAAACAGCTGCTTCCAATCTACATTCCCCAGCTCCTGCCGAATTTTGGTAAAGTTGGCCTTCCCCCAATTTAGCACTCTTCCTTTAGGACCACTCTCGTCTTTGTCCATGAGTATTCTAAAACTTACGGAATTGTGATCACTATTCCCAAAGTAGTCCCCTACTGAAACTTCAACCACCTGGCTGGGCTCATTCCCCAACACCAGGTCCAGTATGGCCCCTTCCCGAGTTGGACTATTTACATACTGCTCGAGAAAACCCTCCTGCATGCTCCTTACAAATTCTGCTCCATCTAGACCACTAACACTAAGTGAATCCCATTCAATGTTGGGAAAATTAAAATCTCCTATCACCATCACCCTGTTGCTCCTACATCTTTCCATAATCTGTTTACATATTTGTACCTCTATCTCACGCTCGCTGTTGGGAGGCCTGTAGTACAGCCCCAACATTGTTACCGCACCCTTCCTATTTCTGAGTTCTGCCCATATTGCCTCACTGCTCGAGTCCTCCATAGTGCCCTCCTTCAGCACAGCTGTGATATCCTCTTTGACCAGTAATGCAACTCAACATAGTTGAACCAGATGGGCTTTTACAACAATCCAGTAGTTTCCTAATCACCATTATTGATGCTAGATTTTCATTCCAGATTTTATTTAATTTTTGAATCTAAATTCTCCAGTTGCTATGGTGGAATCATTAGTTCAGGCCTCTGGATTACTTAGTTCAGTAACATAACCACTACTGTGTTATCTCTAGTTGTGCCATACTTTCCAAATATAAATGAGACAGGTCCATCTGGGAGAAAGGAATAGAAGGATATGCTGATAGGGGTAGGAGCATAAACATCAGCATTGACCTGTCGGACCGAATGGCCTGTTGCTATGCTGTACATTCTTTGTAGCCATTGAGTAAATTTTTCCAATGGTATAGGTGGAAGTGAGAAGTATCCACTGACTTAAATAGCTTCCCTGTTGGAGTTAGAACTTTGCTTTCTCTGTGTGATGGGGCCAGGACAGCATTTGGTGTGTCAAAAGCTGTTTGTTTCCATGTGTCTCGTGCTTCATACAAGGACTGGAGAAAACAATTCATTAAATTTCCTACTGCAGTTTCTTTCTCCTGGAAGGTGATGACTGATCCTTCAGCTGGGCAGCCCCTAGCCACTCACCTCAAGTGTGTGACCCCAAGACTGGCTCGATGGGCAAAATGGCCTCCTCCTGTGCCATAAGTGACACTCTGACTTTTTGGTTGTATGTTTATTTGAATGGCTGCATATCAAAGTGACACTAGAAGCTAATTCCTTACTTAAGTGTTGTCAATTATTTCTAGTTCCTCCACTCTAATCCATCCAGTTCCATTCTTTTCTCTCTTCACTATTGCACTTATGGAGATGAAATGCTAGCTGAACCCAATCCAGTTCTTTTAAAATAAAAGCAAAATACTGCGGATGCTGGAAATCTGAAATAGAAACAGATAGTGCTGGAAATACTCAGCAGGTCTGGCAGCATCTGTGGAGAGAGAAAAACAGAGTTAACGTTTCGAAATGGATATGACTCTTCTGAAGACTCTCTGTTTTTCTCTCTCCACAGATGCTGCCAGACCTGCCTAGCATTTCCAGCACTTTCTGTTTTTATTCTGTTTTTCACTCAGCACCCATCCCACACATTTCTGTAGGACTCACTGTTAACAGGAGGCAGAATCTTGGTCTTCTGTCCTCCTTCGTCCTTCTGAAATGCTCGGCATTACTCAGGCAGCTGGAGCATCCCCACCACCACTGTCTAGCTCGGGTTAGTCTGTCCATGGTCTCTGTACCTTAATGCCATGCTGGGTGGTGCAGTTTCCCACCAGGTCCCAGTGTCCTTCAGAATGTTTTTAGAACAGTTTAAGCTTGCAGTGCTAGTTGTAAATATATGGTTTACGTTGCTTGTACAGAGAGTAGACCATAAAATATTTCAGCAGGTAGTTACTACCCTTAGTATTAAAGTTAAGTATTCCATGAGCTATGAAGTCTTAGTGTGGAGATGTGGAAGAATAGAACTAGACTGGAGAGATCAGTATTCAACAATTGAGATGGTGCATATTTAATCAGAATAATTTTACAAGTGTATGTGTCCTGCATCGGAATTTACTATGGGGTGCATTGCACATTAATGAGTTGCTTTGCTGTCTTGATCAAAGTGACATCATGACAGGTTTTGTGGCGTTTTGGATTGACTTGATTGCAGACTTCTCTGCTGCACTGCAATGGTAAGAGATGCAAATCACCTGTGACGACGATGACTGAATAAACAGTAAATGATTCCTTGTACTGCTATTGTGTAATGATGTATTTAGGGAGATTTGTAGACTCTAGTTTTTGTTGAGGTTAGAGACATGTAATCTCTCTGATGTCTGACGTAACATAGTACAAAATTCCCCTAACCTTTTTTTGACTTGCAGGTTGGCATAGACAGTACCATGCTTGAACATTTGCCTTACAGTCCTTGGAGCAGTCATGTGTTTTTTTAAGATTTCTGTTGCAACTTGCCTTGAAATTTTCATGTGTTTGCAATGACAGTTCAGTGACGGCGCACAAAAAGTACTTAATAGCATGCTTCAGTGTAATTCCTCTTTAACGTATTCACTACATAGAATCATAGAATGGTTACAGTACAGAAGGAAGTCATTCGGCCCGTCATGTCCATGCCCGCTCTCTGCAAGAGCAACTCATCTAGTCCCACTCCCTGCCTTTTCCCTGTATCCCTGCAATTGCAGATCCTAATCACTCACTGTGTAAAAAAAGTTTTTTCTCATGTCACTGTTGCTTCTTTTGCCAATCACCTTAAATTGGTGTCTGGTTCTGGATCCTTCAGCCAATGGGATCAATTTCTCCCTATCTACTCTGTCCAGGTCCCTTGTGATTTTGAACACTTGTATCAAATCTTCTCTCCTCCAAGGAGAACAGACCCAGCTTCTCAAATCTGTCATGTAACTGAAGTTCCTCATCCCTGGAACCATTCTCATGAATCTTTTCTGCACCCTCTCTAATACCTTAACAAGCATTGCAAAACTGGGCATCCATGAAGCGCTGTGGACCATCAGCAGCAGCAGAATTGTACTCAACCACAATCTGTAACCTCATGGCCTGGCATATTCTCCACTCTACCATTAACATCAATGCCAGGAGCAGCACCAAGCATACCTCAAAATGCTGCTCTCTCATGCGTTCAAGTCTTCAGAAGAAGGAATTTTCCTCCACACAAGATCAGGGGGCAGGTTGTTCAACCTTGCCCGTCTAAGAACGAAGACCAAAGTACGGAAAGTCCTCATCAGGGAACTCCTCTTTACTGACGATGCTGCTTTAACATCTCACACTGAAGAGTGTCTGCAGAGTCTCATTGACAGGTTTGCGGCTGCCTGCAATGAATTTGGCCTAACCATCAGCCTCAAGAAAACGAACATCATGGGGCAGGATGTCAGAAATGCTCCATCCATCAATATTGGCGACCACGCTCTGGAAGTGGTTCAAGAGTTCACCTACCTAGACTCAACTATCACCAGTAACCTTTCTCTAGATGCAGAAATCAACAAGCGCATGGGAAAGGCTTCCCCTGCTATGTCCAGACTGGCCAAGAGAGTGTGGGAAAATGGTGCACTGACACGGAACACAAAAGTCCGAGTGTATCAAGCCTGTGTCCTCAGTACCTTGCTCTATGGCAGCGAGGCCTGGACAACGTATGTCAGCCAAGAGCGACGTCTCAATTCATTCCATCTTCGCTGCCTCCGGAGCACACTTGGCATCAGGTGGCAGGACCGTATCTCCAACACAGAAGTCCTCGAGGCGGCCAACTTCCCCAGCTTATACACACTACTGAGTCAGCGGCGCTTAAGGTGGCTTGGCCATGTGAGCCGCATGGAAGATGGCAGGATCCCCAAAGACACATTGTACAGCGAGCTCGCCACTGGTATCAGACCCACCGGCCGTCCATGTCTCCGCTTTACAGACGTCTGCAAACGCGACATGAAGTCCTGTGACATTGATCACAAGTCGTGGGAGTCAGTTGCCAGCGATCGCCAGAACTGGCGGGCAGCCATAAAGGCGGGGCTGAAGTGTGGCAAGTGGAAGAGACTTAGCAGCTGGCAGGAAAAAAGACAGAAGCGCAAGGGGAGAACCAACTGTGAAACAGCCCCGACAAACAAATTTTATCTGCAGCACCTGTGGAAGAGCCTGTCACTCTAGAATTGGCCTTTATAGCCACTCCAGGCGCTGCTCCACAAACCACTGACCACCTCCAGGCGCTTACCCATTGTCTCTCGAGATAAGGAGGCCAAAGAAGAAGCAGGAGAGCATGCCAGGAGCAGCACCAGGCATACCTCAAAATGAGGTGTCAACCTGGTGAAGCTACAACCCAGGACTATCTGCATGCCAAACTGCGTAAGCAGCATGCAATAGACAGAGTTAAGCGATCCCATAACCAACGGATCAGATCTAAGCTCTACAGTCCTGCCGCATCCTGCCACGAATGGTGGTGGACAATTAAACAACTAACTGGAGGAGGTGGCTCCACAAATATCCCCATCCTCAATGATGGGGGAGCCAAGCACATCAGTGCAAAAAGTAAGGCTGAAGCATTTGCAGCAATCTTCAGCCAGAAGTGCTGACTTGATGATCCATCTGGGCCTCCTTCTGAGGTCCCCAACATCACAGATGCCAGACTTCAGCCAATTCGAATCACTGCATGATATCAAAAAACGACTGAAGGCACTGGATACTGCAAAGGCTATGGGCCCTGACAATATTCCGGCAAGAATACTGAAGACCCCCTGTGCTCCAGAACTTGCCGCACCCCTAGCCAAGCTGTTCCAGTATAGCTAACACTGGCATCTACCCTGCAATGTGGAAAATTGCCCAGTTATGTCCTGTGCACAAAAAGTAGGACAAGTCCAACCCGGCCAATTACCGCCCCATCAGCCTACTCTCAATCATCAGTAAAGTGATGGAAGGTGTCATCAACAGTGCCATCAAGCGGCACTTGCTTAGCAATAACCTGCTCAGTGATGCTCAGTTTGGGTTCTGCCAGGACCACTCAGCTCCTGACCTCATTACAGCCTTGGTCCAAACATGGAGAAAAGAGCTGAACTCAAGAGGTGAGGTGAGAGTGACTGCCCTTGACATCAAGGCAGCATTTGACTGAGTGTGGCATCATGGAGCCCTAGCAAAACTGAGGTCAATGGGAATCGGGGAAAACCCTCCGCTGGCTGGAGTCATACCTAGCGCAAAGGAAGATGGTTGTGGTTGTTGGAGGTCAATCATCTAAGCCCCAGGACATCACTGCAGGAGTTCCTCAGGGTAGTGTCCTAGGCCCAACCATCTTCAGCTGCTTCATCAATGACCTTCCTTCAATCATAAGGTCAGAAGTGGGGATGTTCGCTGATGATTGCACAGTGTTCACCATTCGTGACTCCTCAGATACTGAAGCAGTCCGTGTAGAAATGCAGCAAGACCTGGACAATATCCAGGCTTGGGCTGATAAGTGGCAAGTAACATTTGCGCCACACAAGTGCCAGGCAATGACCATCTCCAACAAGAGAGAATCTAACCATCTCCCCTTGACATTCAATGGCATTACCATAGCTGAATCCCCCACTATCAACATCCTAGGGGCTACCAGTGACTAGAAACTGAACTGGAGTTTCCATATAAATACCGTAGCTACAAGAGCAGGTCAGAGGCTCGGAATCCTGTGGCACGTAACGCACCTCGTGACTCCCCAAAGCCTGTCCACCATCTACAAGGCACAAGTCAGGAGTGTGATGGAATACCCTCCACTTGCCTGATGGGTGCAGCTCCAACAACATTCAAGAAGCTTGACACCATCCAGGACAAAGCAGCCCGCTTGACTGGCACCCCATCTACAAACATTCACACCCTCCACCACCAACGCACAGTGGCAGCAGTGTGTACCATCTGCAAGATGCACTGCAGCAACGCACCATGGCTCCTTAGACAGCACCTTCCAAACCCACGACCTCTACCAACTAGAAGGACAAGGGCAGCAAATGCATGGGACCATCCCCACCTGCAAGTTCCCCTCCAAGTCAAACACCATCCTGACTTGAAACTATATCGCAGTTCCTTCACTGTCACTGGGTCCAAATCCTGGAACTCCCTTCCTAACAGCACTGTGGGTGTACCTACCCACATGGTCTGCAGTGGTTTAAGAAGGCAGCTCACCACCAGCTTCTCAAGGGTAATTAGGGATGGGCAATAATTGCTGGCCTAGCCAGCGACGCCCACATCTCATGAATGAATTTTTAAAAATTGTTAACAAAAGTGTGTTGCCTGAAACTGGACACAATACTCCAGTTGAGACCAAACCAATGTTTTCTACAGGTTTAGCATAGCTTCCTTGTTTTTGTACTCCATGCCTTTGTTTATAAAGCCAAGGATCCCGAATGCTTTTTTAACTGCCTTTCTCAACCTGTGCTGCAGCCTTCAATGATTTTTGCACATACAGCGTCAAGTCCCTCGACCTCTGAAGCGGTAGATTTTAAGCCAAGTCTTAAAGGAGAAGAGAGAAGCACAGGTCTGGGGAGGGAACTCTGTAGCCCAGGCTTCAGATGGTATGGCCATCAATGGTTGTGCCTAGGACCTGGAGGGTCGGGGGAGAGGGTGCACAAGAAGTCAGAGTTGAAGGACCATAGAATTCTTGATGGGATTGGAGAGGGTCACAGAGATAGCCATGGACGACGCCATGGAGGGACTCAAAAACAAGGATGATTTTAAAATCAAGGCATTAGTTAGTATTTTGTGGGTGTACGTAATAACATGGCACTGGGTGTGAACTGTACAGTAATAATTACTGTGGAGATTAAGATAAATGCACCATTTCCACACTCTCAGGAATCACACTTGATGGGAGCATGGGTTAAAGACAGCTCTAATACTGCAACAGTTGAGATCGAACTATACTGCTAGCAACTGAGATGCGGCTATAAGAGTATAGCATCGGAGATGGGGACATACTCTACCGACCAAGAGAGGGCTATGACGCCACTACCTGGGTGAGGGCTGCGCTGCTGCTGCCCGAGAGAGGGTCGTGCTGCTGTAAAGTGGGACAAGTGGAGCATGTTTCAGTGGGAGAGCATGTGGGCAACCGTGATCACATATCATTAGGGTTAGGGTAGTTATGGAAAAGGATGAGTAAAATCAAATGCGCAAAAATTCTCAACCTGGAGGAAAGCTAATTTCAGTGAGTTGAAAAGGGATCTGATCTCGTACATGAGGAAAAAAAAGGCATCAAAAGCTTGAGCTGCTTGGGTGACAAAATGTTAGAGATTAAAATGAAGCAGAGCAAGGGAGTTTATGATAAATGACAAGTTCATAATCCAGTAAAGGACCAAGCTGAAGACAAACTGTACAGGGAAAACTAAAAAATGAAATATAATGAGCAAAAGAGCGTGTAGAGTAGATTGGCAGCAAACATAAAAGGGTTGATGCGTATATAGATTTTCAAAAGGCATTTGATAAAGTACCACATAATAGACTTTGTTAGCAAAATTAAAGCCCATGGGATTAAAGGGACAGTGGTAGCGTGGATACAAAATCGGCTAAGGGGCAAAAAGCAGAGTAGTGGTGAACAATTTTTTTTAGATTGGGATGAGGTAAACAGTGGTGGTCCCCAGGGGTCAAGATTAAGACCACTTGCTCTTTTTGATATTGACTTGCGTATGTAGACCATAATTTCAAAGCTTGTCGGTGATAGAAAACTCGGAACTGTAGCAAACAGTGAGGAGGATTGTAGCAAACTTCAGATGGACACAAATAGATTGGTGGTTTAAGCAAACACATGGATGAAATTTAATGCAAAGACATACGAAGTGATTCATTTTGGTTGGAAGAATAAGGTGAAGCAATGTAAACTAAATGATACAGTTGCAAAGGGTTGAAGGAACAGAGACACCTTGGGGTACTTGTGCACAAATCTTGGAATGTGGCAGGACAAGTTGAAAAGGCTGTTACGGATTTTAAAAAGAAGACTTGTATTTATATAGCGCTTTTCACGACCACTGGACATCTCGGCACTTTACAGTCAGTGAAGTAATTTTGCAGTAATGTAGGAAACATGACAGCCAGTTTGCAAACAGCAAGACCCCACCCACAGCAAATAATAATGACCAGATAATCTGTTTTTGTGATGTTGCTTGCGGGATAAATATTGGCCAGGACGCCGGGGTTAACTCTCCTTTTCTTTGAAATAGTGCTGTGGGGTCTTTTACATCCACCTGTGGGGGCAAACAGGGCCTCAGTTTAACACCTCATCTGAAAGATAGCACCTCTGACGGCGCAGCACTGGAGTATCAACCTCGGTTTTTGTGCTCAAGTCCTGGAGTGGGACTTAAACCCGGAACCTTGTGACTCCGGCAAATATGCTACCAACTGAACTACAGCTGACACTAATAGTGGCATTGAATACAAAAGCAAGGAAGTTGTGCTAAACCTTTATGAAACACTGGTTAGGCCTCAGCTGGAGTATGTGTCCAACTCTGGGCATCACACTTTAGGAAGGTCAAGACCTTAAGAGAGGGTGCAATGGGGATTTACTAGAATAGAACCAGACTGAGGGGCGCCAGTTCAAAATCATGAAATGTTTTTTCTCCTTTCTTTGCAGCCCCCAGAAGTCAGGTGTTAATTTAGTTTTATAGCCTCAGTTATAACTTGAGTGATTTTTGGCAGGTTATTCTCAGGGCTTGTGTACTTTGCATTATTAAGTCTCTGATTTTTAGGCAGACACAGTTTAAAATTTAAAGTTGATGCTTTAGTACAGGTAGCAGATGGAGACCAATTATATGTTCTGTAGATTTTTGTTTTTTATAGAACTATTATAGAGTGATACAGCACTGAAACAGGCCATTCAGCCCACCGAGTCTGTGCCGACCATCAACCACCCATTTATACTAATCCTACATTAATCCCATATTTCCTACCACATCCCCAATTTCCCTCAATTCTCCTACCACCTACCTACACTAGGGGCAATTTACAATGGCCAATTTACCTATCAATCTGCAAGTCTTTGGCTGTGGGAGGAAACTGGAGCACCCGGCGGAAACCCACGCGGTCACAGGGAGAACTTGCAAACTCCGCACAGGCAGTACCCGGAATCAAACCCGGGTCACTGGAGCTGTGAGGCTGCGGTGCTAACCACTGTGCTTAGTTACAGTAACATCCTCCCGCTCCCTCTTGATCTTTAAGGCAGTGCATAATTAAATAGCAGAATTAGTATGAAGGTCAAAAGTTACTCAACTTAATTTTTGAATTTTCTGCCTTTAGGCCTTTCAGGTAAATATGCACCAGTTTGACGTACAAACCAACTGAAGCTGTGGGGAGAAGTTAAATGCCCAGGGCTTTGAGGGTGTCATCTCACCATTCATATTAGGCGGCAGGCCCATTTAATTTGTCTCCACCCTATACTTTGAGGAGAATGCACATATACAGACAGTTTTACCCGATTTAAGATAAATCTTCAAATAAAAACATTTTTCAATTGATGCCGAAAAATTAAATATTCTGATGCACTGCGTGCGAAGGATGCACGGAATTCATCTGGCCAATTATTATAATGTGTAGTTTTTGTCTGTCCACTCTGTTTTGATTGGTCGGTGGATTGATTTGGTGGGCAGTGCCTAGCTGCACCTGTGGGCTGACAAATAAACTACTTAGATATTTCAAATCTTTGTAACATTTGGGTACTGAGTATTATACCGGGTATAATAATTTTTTATTCCACCTGTGGAACCTTGCTGTGCACAAAACAGTTGCCACTTTATTGCACAGAACTGCACCAGTTAATTAATTAAATGCGAGATTCACTGGGACATTCGAAAGACATGAGAGTGCTGAATAGCTCAAATCTTTTTGTGTCTTTAGGGAGTGTCAGCAACAGTGCAAACTACAGGGGATTAATGGCCTTTTCTTGTTACATATACTGTCGTGCAGCTGAGAATCTTATAAGGAAGGCACTAACGGGCCAGCTGAGTGCAAAAGCTGTAGAATTACTTCAGAGTAATGCGTTAAACTGTTGCAGGTGAAAAAGTCCGCAGTGTTTTGATTAGTCAGTGGGCGGTGTCTGGCGCACGCAGAGGCACATGGGGTGGGGGAGGACTGGAGTGTGTGATGTACATGCGGCTGCGCTGCTAACGTTTGTATGTCATTGCCCCCATGCAAAGGTGAATTCTGTGTGTGAGAGAAGTGGTGTGGATTTGAACCCATGTCCCCAGAGCAATACCCTGGGTCTCTGGGTTACTAGTCCAGTGATAATGCCACTACGCCACTGCCTCCCCGTTTCCATTGTAGCTGCACTTTTTTTTTTGTATGGCTTAATGTCCAGGATTTGAAATGAGATTTTACCTGTGCATTCTAAATACTTAATTAATCTCAGTATGCTTGTAGTTTGCTCTCCTGGGCTGTCTATCCCAGTATATTTTTAGCAATTTATAGCTTTATTACATTGAAAGTGACATGTTTAGTCTCCCTGTGCTCATTCTATTCCACTTATATATTTATGGCACATAATCTTTGACCACTATATTTTATTGTTCTCAGTTAAATGTCATTTGTCTGCCCAATTGCATAAGTAAGCTAAATTCTTCTGCAACTTATTATCTTATTTTGGTGGTAGCTAGGGCAAAGAGAATCAGAGGATAAATTAATCTTTTCTCCTTTTTGCACTAATCTGAAGCATAAAATGTGCATTAGGCCACAATCCTTTCAGAGAAATTGCGTACAAGGATCTGGAAAGGAGGGAAAAGAAAAAAAATCTCTTTGATAAGGGGGGAAGGAATATTATTTTAAATAGAGGAAGTACTTGAATTAAAATTTCCCTGTTTTCCAACAAAGCACTGGAAGTTCCTGTGGCCAACTTTCCAGCAATAAGAAAGCCAACAATCCAAAAGCTAGTGGTGTAATTGGCTTATTTTAAGTACAGTATAGAATCATAGAGTCGTACAGCATAGAAACAGGCCCCTCGGCCCACCGCGTCCATGTTGACCATAATGTCTATCTATACTAATCCCACCTGCCTGCATTAATTCCATATCCCTCTATGCCTTGCTCATTCAAGTACCTGTCCAGATGCCTCTTAAATGTCGCTACTGTTCCTGCCTCCACCACCTCCTCAGGCAGTTCATTCCAGATACCCACTATTCTTTGTGTGAAAAATTTACCCCTTTCATCCCCTTTAAACCTCCTCCCTTTCACCTTAAATCTATGCCCTCTAGTTTTAGTCACCCCTACCATGGGAAACAGACTCTGGCTATCTACCCTATCTATGCCTCTCATAATTTTATATACCTCTATCATGTCCCCCCTCAGCCTCCTTTGCTCCAGGGAAAACAGACCCAGCCTATCCAATCTCTCTTTATAACTCAAGCCCTCCAAACCAGGCAACATCCTTGTGAATCTTTTCTGCACCCTCTCGAGCTTAATCACATCTTTCCTGTAGTGCGGCGACCAGAACTGCACACAGTACTCCAAATGCAGCCTAACCAACGTTATGTACAACTGTAACATGACGTCCCAACTCTTGTACTCAATGCCTCGGCCGATGAAGGTAAGAATGCCATACGCCTTCTTCACTACCCTGTCTACATGTGTTGCCACTTTCAGGGAATTATGTACTTGCACCCCAAGGTCTCTCTGCTCAACAACACTCCCCAGGGCCCTGCCATTCACTGTATATGTCCTGCCCTGGTTTATCTTCCCAAAATGCATCACTTCACACTTGTCTGCATTAAATTCTATTTACCACTCCCTTGCCCACTTTCCCAGTTGATCTATATCCTATTGTAACCTTAGACAACCTTCTTCACTGTCCACTATACCACCAATTTTGGTGTCATCTGCAAACTTACTAATCATGCCCCCTACATTCACATCCAAGTCATTAATATATATGACAAACAACAGAGGGCCCAGCACCGATCCCTGCGGCACACCACAGGTCACCGGCCTCCAATCTGAAAAACAACCCTCCGCCTCCTATCACCAAGCCAATTTTGTATCCAATTGGCCAGCTCACCCTGGATCCCATGTGTTCGAACCTTCTGGATCAGCCTACCATGCGGGACCTTGTCAAAGGCCTTGCTAAAGTCCATGTAGACAACATCCACCGCCCTGCCCTCGTCAATCCTCCTGGTCACTTCCTCGAAAAATTCAGTCAAATTTGTGAGACATGATTTCCCACGCACAAGGCGATGCTGACTATCCCTAATCAGACCATGCCTTTCCAAATGCATATAAATCCTGTCTCTCAGAATCCCTTCCAATAACTTTCCCGCCACTGATGTAAGGCTCACCGGCCTGTAGTTCCCTGGCTTATTCCTGCTGTCCTTATTAAATAAAGGCACAACATTAGCTATCCTCCAGTCTTCCGGTACCTCACTCTTGGCTAACGATGATACAAAAATCACTGCCAGGGCCCCAGCAATCTTCTCCCTCACTTCCCAAAGCATCCTAGGATACACCTGGTCAGGCCCTGGGGATTTATCCACCTTAATGTGCTTCAAAACCTCCAACACCACCTCCTTTGTAATGTTGATATGCTCCAGGATATCGGTGTTCCCTCCCTTGAACTCACTCGCTTCCATGGCCACCTCCACGGTAAATGCAGACGAGAAGTATTCATTTAAGACCTCGCCCATTTCCTGTGGCTCCACACATAGATTACCACAGTGATCCTTAAGGGGACCTACTCTCTCCCTAGCTACCCTTTTACTCTTAATATACTTATAGAATCTTTTAGGATTCTCCTTTATCTTATCTGCCAGGGAAATCACATGGCCCCTTTTCACCTTCCTCATTTCCTTCTTAAGTGTACTCCTACATCCCTTATACTCGTCGAGGGACTCGCTTGATCCCAGCTGCCTATACCTGACATATGCCTCCTTCTTTGTCCTGACCAGACCCTCAATATCCCTCATCAACCAAGGTTCCCTAAACTTGCCAGCCTTGCCCTTCAATCGAACAGGAACATTCCGGCCCTGAACTCTACCTATCTCACTTCTAAAAGCCTCCCACTTGCCAGACCTCCCTTTACTTGCAAACAGCCTCCCCCATTCAACTTTTGAGAGTTCCTGTCTGATGCCATCGAAATTAGCCTTCCCCCAATTTAGGATTTCAACTTGAGGACCAGTCCTGTCCTTTTCCATAACTATCTTGAAACTAATAGAGTTATGGTCACTGGTCCCAAAGTGATCCCCCACTGACACATCAACCACATGCCCAGCCTCATTTCCTAAGAGGAGGTTCACTAGTAGGGCTATCCACATACTGCTTCAGAAAACTATCCTGGACAAACTTAACAAATTCTTCCCCATCTGATTCCTTAGCACTAAGGCAGTCCCAGTCAATCTTAGGGAAGTTAAAAGCACCTACTATTACAACCCTGTAATTCCTACACCTATCTGTGATTTCCCTACATATATGCTCCTCCACTTCCCTCTGACTGTTGGGGGGCCTATAGTATAACCCCATCAAAGTGATCACCCCTTTTCTTATTTCTAAGTTCTAACCATATGGCCTCGCTGGACATTCCCCCCGGGATATATTCTCTAAGTACTGCATGATGTCCTCCCTAATCAATAGTGAAACTCCCCCCTCTCTCTTACCTCCACCTCTGTCATGCCGGAAGCATCGGTACCCCGGAACATTGAGCTGCCAGTCCTGCCCATCCCTCAACCACGTTTCCATAATAACTATAATATCACAATCCCATGTACCGATCCATACTGTGAGTTCATCTGCCTTACCTGTAAGACTTCTTGCATTGAAGTAAATGCAGTTTAACCTACCAGACCTTCCACGCTTCCTGTCCTGGCCTGCCTACTGGACTTGCTTTAACCTCTACATTAGCTTCAACTATCTCATCGGAGAGACTACTACTTTGGGTCCCACCCCACTGCCAGACTAGTTTAAACCCTCCAGAGTAGTACGAGCAAACCTCCCCGCAAGGATATTGATCCCTTCCAGTTCAGATGCAACCCGTCCCTCTTGTACAGGTCACTTCTGCACCAGAAGAGATCCCAATGGTCCAAGTAGCTGAAGCCCTCCCACCTACACCAGCTCTTCAGCCACGCATTCATTTCCCTAATCCTCCTATTCCTACCCTCACTGGCATGTGGCACAGGGAGTAATCCTGAGATTACAACCCTAGAGGTCCTGCTTTTTAACCTTCTGCCTAACTCCCTATATTCACTTTGCAGGACCTCATCTCTCTTCCTGTCTATGTCTTTCGTACCAATATGGACCACGACCTCTGGCTGCTCACCCTCTCCTTTCAGAATGTCCTGTGCCTGTTCAGAGACATCCTTGACCCTGGCACCAGGGAGACAACGCACCATCCTGGATTCTCGCTCATGGCCACAGAAACGCCTATCTGTGCCTCTGACTATGGAGTCCCCTATCACTACCGCTCGCCTACACTTTGACCTTCCCTGCTGTGTAACAGAGCCAGTCGTGGTGCCGTTGACCTGACTGCTGCTGCTTTCCCCTGAGATGCTATCCCCCCCCAACAGTATCCAAAACAGCATACTTGTTATTGAGGGGAATCGCCACAAGGGATTCCTGCACTACCTGCCTGCCCCTTCTGGCGGTCACCCATCTATCTGGCTGAACCTGCAGTGTGACCACGTCCCTGAAACTCCGATCTATGATACTTTGTGACTCCTGTCGGCTGCTCAGTGAGTCCAACTGCTGCTCCAACCGATCCAACTGCTGCTCCAACCGATCCATGTGATCTGAAAGGAGCTGCAGCTGGACACACTTCCTGCAATGTAGTCGTCAGGGACCTTTGACTTCTCCCTGATCTCCTACATTTCACAGGAGGAGCAAACTACCCCACTGACTGCTATTTCCACCTCTCACGTTACTATTGGCTTAAAAGAAAGAAAAAAAGACAGAAATTGGGAATAAAAAGATACTAAGCCTTACCTGGTCGGTACTCACCCTCCTCACCGAAGCCCGACATACACCAAAGCCCGCACTTTGACCTTACCAGCAGCACTGCGACCTCGCAGCCCCTCCCAAAGATGACCGCTCTCTGATATTTAATCGCACTTTCGGATTTTACCTCAGGGAAGAAGCAGCTGTCGATGCTGACGTCGATGTGAGTCGCTGATTCCGGGAATCTCCAACTCTGAGCTCTGCCGATCCCAGGCCTGTAACCAGTCCTCGGGCCCACACACCCACCGCGCCTCTGCGATGTCCCTGGGTGTGCAGCACTGGGCTAATCTCCGACTGCAGCCCCGTGCTATGACCCAGCCGGGGCGGGTAGGCCTCTCCACGGGCCCCGGCGACTGCTTCTGTTGGTATTGTCCGACTGCTGGCTGTCTGCAGGTAGTCCGGTGCCGGCTCCCTGGTGCTGATGGTAGTGTCAGTGCGGGAAGTCTCTCCGCTACGCTGGGACCAGAGCCTGGAGACGGCACCGGGGCTTAGTTTAGTTTAGAGATACAGCACTAAAACAGGCCCTTCGGCCCACCGAGTCTGTGCTGACCATCACCCACCCATTTATACTAATCCTACACTAATCCCATATTCCTACCACATCCCCACCTGTCCCTATATTTCCCTACCACCTACCTATACTAGGGGCAATTTATAATGGCCAATTTACCTACCAACCTGCAAGTCTTTCTGGCTGTGGGAGGAAACCGGAGCACCCGGAGAAAACCCACGCAGACACAGGGAGAACTTGCAAACTCCACACAGGCAGTACCCAGAATTGAACCCGGGCTGCTGGAGCTCTGAGGCTGCCGTGCTAACACTGCGCCACTGTGCCGCCCTAGCTGCTCCAAGCTGTGGACAATCCCAAACTTGAGCCTGACAGCCCAGTGCGATCCACGCTTCGATACTTGGACCATGCTGCATTTGCTTGCCTGAGGTGATCTGCTGGAGACCTGTGAGTCATAACAGCACAGGAGGAGGCCATTTGGCCCATCGAGTCCATGCCAGCTCTCTCTAGTGCATTGCAGCCAGTCCCATTCCGCTGCTCTATCCCCAGAGTTCTCAAAGTTTATTTCCCTTAAGTGCCCATCCAATTTCCTTTTGAAATCATTGATTTTCTCTGCTTCCACCATCCTCATGGGCAGAGTTTTCCAGATCATTACCACTCGCTGTGTTTTTAAAAAAAAGTTCTTCCTCGCATTCCCCCTGTATTTCTTCTCCAAATCCTTAAATTGGTGTGTCCCCAGTCCCTGTACCATCAGCTAATGGAACCAGCTTTTCTTTGTCTGCCTTATCTAAACTGTCATAATCTTGTACACCTCTATCAAATCTCCCCTCAATCTCCTTTGCTCCAAGGAGGACAACCCCCAGCTTCTCCAACCTAACCTTGTAGCTAAAATCCCTCATCCCTGGAACCATTCTGGTAAATCTCTCTGCACCTTCTCAAGGACCCTCACATCCTTCCTAAATTGTGACCAGAACTCGACGCAATACCCGAGTTTGTCCTAACCAGAGCTTTATAATTGTTCAGCATAACTTCCCTATTTTTGTACTCAGTACCTCTAATTATGAAGCCCAGTATCCCATGTGCTTTGCTAACTGCTCTCTCAAGATGCCTTGCCACCTTCAAAGAGTTATGCACACGAACCCCATGTCCCACTGACCTTGCACATTCTTTAGAACTGTGCCATTAAATCTATAGTGCCTCTCCCTATCCCTTCTGCCATCACTCCCCTCATCAACCTCCTCTATTACTTCATAAAAAACTTCAATTAGATTAGTCAAACTTAATCTATCTTTTACCAATCTGTGCTAGCTCTCCTTAATTAACTCAAACCCCTCCGAGTGCTTGTTGATTTGTCTCTGATTATTGTTTCTAAAAACCTTATCCAACACTGGTGTTAAAATGACTGGCCTATAGTTACTAAGAATGTCCTTACACCTTTTCTTGAACAAGGGTGTTATATTTGCCACACACTAATCCTCCTGCACCTCCCCCATACCGAGGGAAGATTGGAAGATTCTGCAAGCCCTTCTACCTCTATCCCCACTTCCCTTACCAATCTGGAATGAAGTCACCTGGACAAACCAACTTATCCATTCTAAACATAGCCAGCCTTTCTAGCACACCCTGCCTATCTATTTTTGCCTCATCCATTAACTCTACCATCTCCGCTTCTACTGATATTTTGTCAGCATCCTCTTCCATCGTAAACATCAATGCAAAGATTATTGGGTTCCCTTTTATTTTAACTTCCATTCTGTTCTCGTATTCTCTCTTTGATAGTATTATTTTTCTCTTCACTTCCCCTCTCAACTTATAGTATTTGGCTTGGTTCTCACTTGAAGAATTCACCTGACATGCATCCTTTTTTGTTTCATAATATTCTCTATCTCCCTTGTTGTCAAAAGAGCCCTGGCTTTGTTCCCTGTCCTTTTCCCCCTTGTTGAAATATGCCTAGCCTGTACTTAAAACAGCTTCTCCTTAAAGATCACCCATTGTCCCATACAGTTTTTCCTTTCAGTATTTGGTTCCATTTTACTCTGGCCAGGTCTGCTCTCATTCCATTGAATTTAGCCCTCTTCCAATTTACAAGTTCTGCTTTAGGTTGTTCCTTGCTCTTCTCCATTACTAATCTAAACCTTATATGATGTTCGCTGTTACTCATATGTTCCCCCACAGTCACTTGATGCACTTGGCCCAACTCATTCCCCAGCACCAAATGCAGCAGTACTTCCTTCCACGTTGGACTGAGAACATATTGGCCAAGGGAGTTCTGCTGAAAATACTCCATAAATTCCTGCCCCTCCTAATCCTTTATTCTAATATTATCCAATGGATTTTGAGTAATTCAGTCTCCCAATATCCCCTCTTCATCGTTCTTGGATATCTAGAACCATGGAAAGATTACAGCACAGAAGGAGGCCATGCAGCCCATCGTGTCTGTTCCGGTCGAAAAAACTAGCCGTGTAATCTAATCCCACCTTCCAGCACCATGGCCTTGCAGGTTCCAGCACTTCAGGTACCTTTTC
Source organism: Heterodontus francisci (assembly GCF_036365525.1). Classification (NCBI taxonomy): domain Eukaryota; kingdom Metazoa; phylum Chordata; class Chondrichthyes; order Heterodontiformes; family Heterodontidae; genus Heterodontus; species Heterodontus francisci. The sequence continues at coordinate 2,518,383 of NC_090387.1, forward strand.
AAGGAGTTGAGGGTTTCTGCCTCCACCACCGTTCCTGGCACAGAATTCCAGACACCCGCCACCCTCTGGGTGAAAATGTTTTTCCTCATGTCCCCTCTAATCCTTCTACCAATCGCCTTAAATCTGTGCCCCCTGGTAATTGACCTCTCCGCTAGGGGAAGCAGGTCCTTCCTGTCTACTCTATCTAGGCCCCTCATAATTTTGTATACCTCAATCATGTCCACCCTCTGCCTTCTCTGTTCTAAGGAAAACAACCCTAGTCTATCCAGTCTCTCTTCACAGCTGAAATGCTCCAGCCCAGGCAACATCCTGGTGAATCTCCTCTGTACCCTCTCCAGTGCAATCACATCCTTCCTGTAGTGTGGTGATCAGAACTGTACAGAATACTCCCAACTGTGGCCTAACCAGCGTTTTATACAGTTCCAGAATTACATCCCTGCCTTTGTATTCTATACCTCGGCCAATAAAGGAAAGCATTCCATATACGAATTAGGAGCAGGAGTAGGCCACTCGGCCCCTCGAGCCTGCTCCGCCATTCAATAAGTTCATGGTTGAACTGATTACTCCACATTCCCACCTACCCCCGATAACCTTCCATCCCCTTGCTTATCAAGAATCTAACCACCTCTGCCTTAAAAATATTCAAAGACTCTGCTTCCACTGCCTTTTGAGGAAGAGAATTCCAAAGACTCATGACTCTCTGAGAGAAAAAAATTTCTCCTCATCTCTGTCTTAAATTGGTGACCCCTAGTTCTACTTTCTCCCACAAGGGGAAACATCCTTTCCACATCCACCTTGTCAAGACCCCTCAGGATCTTATATGTTTCAATCAAGTCGCCTCTTACTCTTCTAAATTCCAGTGGATACAAGCCTAACCTGTCCAATCTTTCCTCATAAGACAGCCCACCCATTTCAGGTATTAGCCTAGTAAACCTTCTCCACTGCCTCCAATGCAATTACATCCTTCCTTGGTTGGCTTGGGCTCACCAATGCCCTGTATAGCTGAAGCATAACCTCCCTACTTTTGTATTCCGTTCCCTTCGCGATTAACAATGACATTCTGTTAGCTTTCCTAATTACGTGCTGTACCTGCATACTAACCTTTTGCGATTCATGCACGAGGACATCCAGATCCCTCTGCATCTCAGAGCTCTGCAATCTCTCAATCAATCATTTAGATAATATGCTTATTTTTTATTCTTCCTGCCAAAGTGGACAATTTCCCACTTTCCCACATTATACTCCCATTTGCCAGTTCTTTGCCCACTCACTTAACCTATCTATATCCCTTTGTAGCCTCGTTATGGTATGTTTTCTTCACTTTATCTACCTGTCCTGCCACCTTCAGGGACCTGTGGACATGCACTCCAAGGTCTCGAACTTCTTCTACCCGTCTCAATATCCTCCCGTTTATTGTGTATTCCCTTGTTCTATGTACAAACATACGAATTAGGAGCAGAAGTAGGCCATTCGGCCCCTCTAGCCTGCTCTGCCATTCAATAAGGTCATGGTGATCTGTTTGTGTCTCGCAATCCACGCTTCCATCTACCCCCGATAACCTTTGATTCTCTTGCCTATCAAGAATTTATCTACCCCCACCTTAAAATTATTCAATGAACTCGCCTCCACCACCTTCTGAGACAGAGTGTTCCAAAATCGCACAACCCTCAGACAAATAATTTCTCATCTCTGTCCTAAAAGGGTGCCCCATAGTTCTGGACTCCCCCACAAGAGGAAACATTCTTTCCACATCCGCCTTGTCAAGACCATTCAGGATTTTATAAACTTCAATCAACTCTCCCCTCACTCTTCTAAACTCCAGTGAAAACAAGCCCAGTCTGTCCAACCTTTTCTCATAAGATAGCCTGCTCATTCCAGGAATCAATCTAGTAAACCTCCTGTGAATCGCCTCCAACGTATTCACATCCTTCCTTAAATAAGGAGACCAAAACTGCACACAGTATTCGAGATGTGGTCTCACCAATGCCCTGTATAACTGAAGCATAACATCCTTTATTTTCAATTCCTCTCGTAATAAAATATAGCATTCCATTACCCTTCTTTATTACTTGCTGTATCTGGCTACTAACTTTTGTGACTCATGTACTCGAACACCTAGATCCCTCTGCACCACAGAGTTCTGCAGTCGTTCTCTGTTTAAGTAATATTCTGCTTTTTTATTCTTCCTGCCAAAGTGAACAACTCCACATTTTCCCACATTACACGCCAAGCGCCAGATTTTTGCCCACTCACTCAACCTATCCATATTGGTCTGCAAGCTCCTTATGTCCTCTTCACATCCTACTTTCCTACCTATCTTTGTGTCATCTGCAAATTTAGCTACCATGCCATCGCTCCCCTCATATAAGTCATTGATATAAATTGCAAAAAGTTGAGGCCCCAGCACAGACCCCTGTGGGACTCCATTCGTCACATCCTGCCATTCAGAAAAGGGCCCACTTATGCATACTCTGTTTTCTTCCAGCCAGCCAATCTTCTCTCCATGCTAATATGTTACCCACTGCACCATGAGCTCCTACTTTGCACAATAACCCCCTATGTGGCACCTTGTCAAATGCCTTCTGGAAATCCAAGTACAGCACATCAACAGGCTCCCCTTGATCCACGGCACATGTTACTCCTTCAAAGAACTCCAATAAATTGGTCAAACTTGATCTCCCTTTCACAAAGCCATGCTGACTATTCCTGATTACCCTGAGTTTTTCGAAGTGCCCAGCTATAGCCTCCTTAATGATCGATTCTGACACCTTCCCCAGATGTCAGGCTAACTGGCCTATAGTTACCTGTTTTCTGTCTCCTCCCTTCTTGAATAGAGGGATTATATTTGCTTTGTTTGCCCTCCCCAAATGCATTACCTCAGTTCTCCAGATTGAATTCCTTTTGCCACTTTTCCGCCTACTCAACCAAGCCATTGATATCATTCAGGAGTCTACAGCTATCCTCTTCGCTATCAATTACACAGTCAATTTTTGTGTCATCAGCAAATTTCCCAATCATGCCTCCCACATTTAAGTCCAAATCATTAATATATGCCAGAAATAGCAGGGGACCCAACATTGAACCCTGTGGAATGCCACTGGAAACCGCTTTCCATTTGCAGAAACATCCGTTGACTACTACCCTTTGTTTCCTGTCACTGAGCCAATTTTGGATCTAACCTGCCACATTCCCCTGTATCCCTTGGGCTTTCATTTTTCTAACCAGTCTGCCATGCGGGACCTTGTCAAATGCCTGACTAAATTCCATGTAGACAACATCCAATGCACTACCCTTATCAATTCTCCTTGTTACTTCAAAAAACTCAATCAAGTTTGTGAGACATGACCTTTCCTTAACAAATCCATGCTGACTATCCGTGATTAATCCGTGCCTTTCTAAGTGGCGGTTTATCCTGTCTCAGAATTGATTCTAATAATTTACCCACCACCGAGGTCAGACTGACCAGCCTCTAATTATTTGGCCTATCCCTCGCATCCTTTTTAAACAATGGTACAACGTTTACAGACCTCCAATCCTCTGGCACCTCGCCTGTATCCAGTGAGGATTTGGAGTTGATCCTAAGCGCATCTGCTGTTTCCACCCTGGCATCCTTTAACAACCTGGAATGCAATCCATCCGGCCCTGGCGATTTATCCATTTTTAAGTATGTCAGACCCTCTCATACTTCCTCTCTCATTATGCTGATCATGTTTAATATTTCACACTCCTCTTTTACTACAGCCTTTTCCTCAATTATCCTTTTTCCTTAGTTATCCGCTTGCTCTTAATGTACTGATAAAACCTCTTCGGATTTTCCTTGATTTTACCTGCCAATAATTATTCATGTCCTCTCTTCGCTCTCCTAATTTCTTTTCTTTACTTCATCCCTGCACTTTCTATACTCCTCCAAGCTTTCTAAAGTATTAAGTTTTTTATAACTGTCATTAGCTTTCTTTTTCTGCTTTAACTTACCCTGTATGCTTCTAGATAACCAGGGGGCTTTAGATTTGGCCGTACCACCTTCTATTTTTATGGGGACATGCCTACACTGTGCCTGTAGAATCTCGCTTTTGAATGCCTCCCACTGGTTTGCCATTGATTTTCCTTCAAGTGGTTGTATCCAGTCCACTTTCATCAGATCACCTCTCAGCTTCGTAAAATTTGCCTTCCCCAGTTCAGAACTTTTACTCCTGTTTTATCTTTGTCCTTTTCCATGATTGTGCTAAAACTAACTGTATGATGGTCACTATCTCCAAAATGGTCACCCACTGTTACTTCCTCTACTTGCCCAGCTTCATTACTGAAGACTAAATCTAGAATTGCGCCCCATCTCGTGTTGTTACGTGCTGGCTAAAAACGTTCTCTTAAATGCAGTTCAAGAATTTTGTCTCCTCTGTGCCTGTCACACTGTTTGTATCCCAGTTGTTTTGGGGTATTGAAATCTCCAACTATTATTGCCTTATAGTTTTTGCACTCAGAAATTTGCCTCCATATTTGTTCTTCTGTCTCTCTCGCTGTTTGAGGGTCTATAGTACACTCCTAGTAGTGTGGCTACCCCTTTTTTATTTCTGAGCTCAACCCATATGGCCTCATTTGATGATTCATTTAGCATATCATTCCCTCCTCACAGCTGTTATTGATTCCTTAACTAATAATGCTACACCCTCTTTTTTTATCCCTTTCTCTATCCCGCCTGAAAACACTATATCCAGGGATGTTGAGCTGCCATTCTTGTCCCTCTTTAAGCCAAGTTTCTGTTATAGCAATGATGTTATGTTGCCATGTGTCTATCTGTGCCCTCAGCTCATTGGCTTTATTTGCAATACTCCTGACATTTAAAGAAATACCTTTTAACACTGCCGAATTCCTGTGCTACGCACTTTTTAACCTTTGCTTCTTCTGTCTTTCAGAGTCACTCACTAATTTTCTGCCTCCCATTCCCTGCCCTGAAATTGTCCTGTCTGAAACTGCCCTCAGGTTCCCATCCCGATGCCAAACTAGTTTAAACCATCCCCAATAGCACGAGCAAACCTTCCTGCAAGGATATTCGTCCCAATCCTGTTCAGGCGTAGACCGTCCGGCTTGTACAGGACCCACCTTCCACAGAACTTGTCCCAATGCGCCAGAAGTCTGAAGCCCTCCCTCCTGCACCATCTCTCCAACCACCCATTCATCTGATGTACTCTCCTATCTTTCTGATTTCCCTGCAGGTTTGCTTCTCTGCCTCTCACTCACTATTTGGAAGCCTATAGAATACCCCCAATAGTGTGATCATACCCTTTTTGCTTCAGAATTATAACCAAATGGATTCTGCCCTTGCCCCCTCAAGGTTTTCCTCTCTCTCCAATGCTACAATGTCTTCCTTAATGACTGCTGCCACCCAACTCCCTTTTTCATTTCCTTATCTTTTCTGAACACTTTGTATCCTTGAATATTAAGCACCCAGTCCTCAACATTTTTAAACCACGTTTCTGTACTTGCCACTACGTAATATTCCCACACTGTTATTTGTCCTTGTTGGTCACCAACCTTATTAACCATACTTTGTGCATTTACATACATGCATTGTAAACGTGGCTTTGTATTCCATATAGTCCTCCTTAGTCTGCTTCTATATAATATGGTACTACGTCATTCTCCAGTGCAATCTGATGCACTCATTCCTTTATGCACCTTTTTCCTCTTTTTACTTCCATCCTCCTGCCAATTTAGTTTAAACCCTCCCTGACCACAGCAGAGAACCTCCCTGTGAGGACATAGGTCCCAGTCCTGTTGACATGCAACCTGTCCCTTTTGAATAGGTGTCTCCTGCCACAGAAATGGTTCCAATGCCCCTAGAATCTGAAGCCCCAGCTCTTGCACCATGCTGCAAGCTCGGGAGAGGAGGCAGGACAATATTGCTCTAGTCAGCCATCTTTTAATGCCCAACAGTAGTGTGGAACTGATCTTTAAAACTAGGATCTAAATACTAACCAATTTTATTGTAATTTCTAGCCGGCAAGTCGAACCACCCAAGAAAGAAGCTGCTCCCACAACTGCTGTAAAACGAGCGGATGAATGGAAAGACCCCTGGCGCCGATCGAAATCGCCCAAAAAGAGACCAGTTTCGACAACGTCACCAGGCCGTGGGCGCAAGCGACGAAGAACGTCTGGGTCTTCAGTTTCAGTCTCTGGCTCATCAAGGTACGTTGGATCTCGGAACCTACTGCGTTTCAGGACACCTTTATTAGGTGTCTTCAAATCTGATCGAAGGCCATCAGCAAAACAGATTTTAAAAATAGGCGGGTCCAATTTTCATGACTTCTCCGCCCCCATCCCCCCTTCCCCCCCAGTCTCCCTTGCAGGAATGCTCAGTTGCCTTGGCACAAAGGTCAGAGGGGAAAGTGTTGGAGAGTGGACTCTTACTTTGAATAATGCTTAGAGATTACAGGGTTTCCCTTACGAGGTGGAAGTTTGCTCGTGTCTGCTGAAAATTTAGCCCCAACCATGCTATTTAAATGTGGGTGGGGTAGGTGGCAGGGGAAGCGGTGTGGGTGCGTACTCGCAATTTCCCGTATCATTTTCTATCTACACTGTTGACTGGACACCGCAAAGCATTAGCATGCAGAAAAGATGACAGGGTGGCCTACCCTGAATGTCCACTGGCAGAATTTCAGCTAGGCTTTAAATACATGGGTGAAGTGCATTCAGGACCTATTGGCTGCCCTTTAAGGTCCCATCTTTTGTGAAGACAGACGCAAAAGATCCCATGGTTCTATTTTGAAGAAGAGTGTACTAGCCAATATTTAATCCTCAATCAACATCACAAGAACAGATTATCTGATCATCATATTGCTATTTGTGGGAGCTTGCATTGCTCAAATTGGCTGCCACGTTTCCTACATTGCAACAGTGTTTACACTTCAAAAAGTACTTAATTGGCTGTGAAGTGCTTTGGGATGTCCTGCCTGAGGTCGTGCAAGGCGCAAGAGAAATGCAATTTTTTCGCTACTATTGATGTTCAGCCTCACTAAGGACCAGGCCAACTTCCAGACCATGTAACTGACCAGGAGATAAAATTCCAGGAATCCTGGGACTAGGCAAGATCAATGCATTTTGAGTGTACTGCTCCAGTCTTATACCGGGGATGGACACCAGTCAGTGCACAGATATCTCCCTGACTTGAAGGTAAATCAGTGTCAGAACAGTGGGAGGCACTCAAAGGGAGATTCAAGGGATTCAGAATAAACATGTTCCCACAAAGAAAAAGGGTGGGACGGCCAAATCTAGAGCCCCATGGATGTCAAGGAGCCTACAGGATATGATGAGGCAGAAAAGGAAAGCTAATGTCCGACACAGAGAACTCAATACTACAGAAAGCCGAGAGGAGTATAGAAAGTGGAGGGGTGAAATCAAAAAGGAAATTAGGAAAGCAAAGACCTCAAGAATATTGGCAAGAAAAATCAAGGTAAACCCAAAGATGTTTTATCTATACATTAAGAGTAAGAGGATAACTAAGAAGAGAGTAGGGCCCACAAGATCAAAAAGGTAACCCATGTGTAGTGGCGGAGGATGTCGGTATGGTTCTTAATGAATACTTTGCGTCTGTCTTCACAAAAGATGGGGACGATGCAGATATTGTCGTTGAGGAGGAGGGGTGTGAAGTATTGGATGTGATAAACATAAGGAGAGAGGAAGTATTAATGGGATTAGCATCCTTGAAAGTTGATAAATTACCAGGGCCAGATGAAATGTATCCTAGGCTGTTAAAAGAAGCAAGAGAGGAAATAGCAGAGGGTCTGACCATCATTTTCCAGTCCTCCCTGGACACAGGTGTGGTGCCGGAGGATTGGAGAACTGCTAATGTTGTACCTCTGTTTAAAAAGGGAGCGAAGGATAGACTGAATAATTACAGGCCAGTCAGTCTAAACTCAGTAGTGGGGAAATTATTGGAATCTATTCTGAGAGACTGGAAAAACCGTCACTTGGAAAGGCACAGATTAGTCAAGGATAGTGTCAGCATGGATTTGTTAAGAGAAGATCTCGTCTGACCAACTTGATGGAATTTTTTGAAGAAGTAACAAGGAAGATAGATGAGGGTAGTGCAGTTGATGTGGTCTACATGGATTTTAGCAAGGCTTTTGACAAGGTCCCACATGGCAGACTGGTTAAAAAAAAATAAAATCCCATGGGATCCTGGGAAATGCAGCAGGTGGATACAAAATTAGCTCAGTGGCAGGAAACAAAGGGTAATTGTTGGGTGTTTTAGTGACTGGAGGGCTGTTTCCAGTGGCGTTCTGCAGGGCTCAGTACTGGGTCCCCTGCTTTTTGTGGTATATATTAGCGATTTGGACGTAAATGTGGGAGGCATGATCAAGAGGTTTGCAGAAGACGCAAAGATTGGCCGTGTAGTAGACAGCGAGGAGGATAGCTGTAGGCTGCAGGAAGATATTGATGGTCTGGTCAGATGGGCAGAAAAGTGGCAAATGGAATTCAGCCCAGAGAAGTGTGAGGTGATGCATTTGGGGAGGTCAAACAAGGCAATGGAATACATGATTAACGGGAAAATACTGAGAAGTGTAGAGGAAGTGAGGGACCTTGGAGTTAATGTCCACAGATCCCTGAAGGTGGCAGGACAGGTCAATAAGGTGGTTAAGAAGGCATATGGAATCCTTTCCTTTATTGGCTGAGGTATAGAATATAAGAGCAGGGAGGTTATGCTGGAACTGTGTGACTCATTGGTTAGGCCACAACTTGAGAACTGTGTGCAGTTCTGGTCACCTCATTACAGAAAGGATGTAATTGCAGTAGAGAGGGTACAGAGGAGATTTATGAGGATATAGACATAGACATAGAACATTACAGCACAGTACAGGCCCTTCAGCCCTCGATGTTGCGCCGACCTGTGAAACCATCTGACCTACACTATTCCATTTTCATCCATATGTCTATCCAATGACCACTTAAATGCCCTTAAAGTTGGCGAATCTACTACTGCTGCAGGCAGGGCGTTCCACGCCCTTACTACTCTCTGAGTAAAGAAACTACCTCTCACATCTGTCCTATATCTATCACCCCTCAACTTAAAGCTATGTCCCCTCGTGTTTGCCATCACGATCCGAGGAAAAAGACGCTCACTATCCACCCTATCTAACCCTCTGATTATCTTATATGTCTCTATTAAGTCACCTCTCCTCCTCCTTCTCTCTAACGAAAACAACCTCAAGTCCCTCAGCCTTTCCTCGTGAGACCTTCCCTCCATACCAGGCAACATCCTAGTAAATCTCCTCTGCACCTTTTCCAAAGCTTCCACATCCTTCCTGTAATGCGGTGACCAGAACTGCACGCAATACTCCAGGTGCGGCCGCACAAGAGTTCTGTACAGCTGCAGCATGGATGTTGCCAGAACTGGAAAAATGCAGCTATGAGGAAAGATTAGATAGGTTGGGGTTGTTCTCCTTGGAACAGAGAAGGCTGAGGGGAGATTGAAGGGTCAGTTATGAGGGGACACAAGTTTAAGGTGAGGGGCAGGAGGTTTATGGGGGATTTGAGGATGAACTTTTTTACCCAGAGTGTGGTGACGGTCTGGAATGCACTGCCTGGGAGGGTGAGAGAGGTGGGTTGCCTCACATCCTTTAAAAAGTACCTGGATGAGCACTTGGCACGTCATAACATTCAAGGCTATGGGCCAAGTGCTGGCAAATGGGATTAGGTAGATAGGTTAGGTGTCTTTAATGCATCGGTGCAGACTCGATGGGCCAAAGGGCCTCTTCTGCACTGTATTGTTCTGTGATTCTGTGAGATCTGATTGAAATGTACAAAACTGTGAGGAGCCTGGATAGAGTGGAGGTGAAGGATCTGTTCACCTTAGCAGAGAGGTCAGTGACGAGGGGGGCATAGATTTAAAGTGATTGAGAGAAAAAATTAGCGGGGAAATGAAGAAAAACTTTTTCACCCAGGGTGGTGATGGTCTGGAACTCACTGCCTGAAAAGGATAGTTGAGGCAGAGACCTTCAACTCATTCAAAAGGAGTCTGGATATGCACAAGTGCTGTAATCTGCAGGGCTACGGACCAAATGCTGGAAGGTGGGATTAGAAGAGATGGATCATTTTTTGGCCTGCACAGACATGATGGGCCAAGTGGCCTCTTTCTGTGCCTTAAACTTTCTTTGATTCTATTCCACGTAACGAAATGATTCAACAGCAGGCAGAGTAAAGAATTTTAAATACATCACACTAATTTGGTATTTAGATAAATACAGACAGACCAATGTCCTTGCAGGGAGGGTCACTAGTGTGGTTGGGAAGGGTTTAAATTAAATTGGCAGGGGCTTGGGCACCAGCATATAGATGTTAGAAAGAGAAAAAAGGTGCATAAAGGAAAGAGTGTGTTGGATGGGACTAGAGAAGGAAGTAGCCCCTTATTAGATATGAGAAGACTCAGAAGGACTACGAGAAATACAAAAACAGGTTTACAATGCAGGAGGTAAATGCACTAAGTGTGGTTAATAAGGTTGGTGACCAACAAGGACAAATTATCATGTGGAAATATGATATGAAATGTGGCTTTACAATGTTGAAGACTGGGTGCTTAATATTCAAGAATACAAAGTGTTCAGAAAAGATAAGGAGGGAGAAAAGGGAGGTGGGGTGGCAATACTGATTAGGGAAGACATTGTCACATTGGAAAGAGAGAATCTCCTTGAGGGGGTAATGACAGAATCCATTTGGTAAAAGTTGAGAAGCAAAAAGAGTATGATCACGTTACTGGGGGACTTTATAAGCCTCCAAATAGTGAGAGAGTGAGATAGAGAAGCAAACCTACAGGGAAATGACAGATATGTGCAAGAACTATAGAGTGGTGATGGGGAAATGGCGTAGTGGTAATGTCACTGAACTAGTAATCTAGAGGCTCAGGCTAATGCCCTGGGACACTGTTCAAATCCCACCATGGCAACTGGTGAAATTTAAATTAAATTTAATAAAAGATATTGAAAGCTAGTCTCAGTAATGGGTGCCATGAAAACTATCACCGATTGTCATAAAAACCCATCTGGTTCACTAATGTCCTTTAGGGAAGGAAATCTGCCATCCTTGCTGGTCTGGCCTACATGTGACTCCAGACCCACAGCAATGTGGTTGACTCTTAACTGACCTCTGAAATGGCCTAGCAAGACACTCAGTTGCCAAGGGCAATTAGGGATGGGCAAAAAATGTTGGCCTTGCCAGCAATGCCCACATCCCATGAAAGAATTTAAAAAAAACTATAGAGTGGTGATATTGGGGACTTTAATGACCCGAATATCATTTGGGGTAATGTTAGAGCACAGGGTAGGGAGGGGTTGGAATTTCTGAAATGTGTTCAGACTTCCTTGACCAGAATGTTCTCAGTCCAACTAGGAAGGAGGCATTGCTGGATCTAGTGTTGGGAAATGACGTGGGCCAAGTGTCTGTGGGGAACATTTGGATAAGTTTGATCATCATGTCATCAGGTTTAGATTAGTAATGGAAAAGAGCAAGAAACAACCTAAAGGAGAACTTCTAAATTGGAAGAAGGCTAACTTCAGTGGGATGAGAGGGGATCTAGCTAAGGTAAAATGGAACCAAAGAGTGATGGGAAAAACTCTGAAAGAACAATGGGTGATCTTTAAGGAGGAGATGTTTCAGGTACAGGCTAAGTACCAATAAAGGGGAAAGGTAGGGGAACCAAAGCCAGGGCTCCTTGACAACGAGGGAAATAGATAATATGATGAAACAAAAAAAATAGTGTGTGATGCATGTCAGGTGAATAAGTTGAGAGGGGCAAACGAAGAAGAAAATAAGACTAGCAAAGAGAATATGAGAACAGAATGGCAGTCAACATAAAAGGGAGTCCAAAAATCTTCTACCGGCATTTAAATGGTAAGCAGGTAGTAGAAGTGGGGTGGGGCCTATTACAGAATCGTTACAGTGCAGAAGGAGGCTATTCGGCCCATTGTGTCTACACCGGCTCTCTGAAAGAGTAATTCACTCAGTACCATTACCCCGCCTACTCCCCGTAACCCTGCACATTCTTCCTTTTCATATAACAGTCTAATTCCCTTTTGAATGCTTCAATTGAATCTGCCTCCACCACACTCTCAGGCAGTGCATCCCAGATCTTAACCACTCGCTGCATGAAAAAGTTTTTCCTCATGTCACTTTTGCTTCTCTTAGCAATCATTTTAAATCTGTGCCCTCTTGTTCTCGATCCTTTCCTGAGTGGGAGCAGTTTCTCTCCATCTACTCTGTCCAGACCCCTCATGATTTTGAATACCTCTATCAAATCACCTCTCTGCCTTCTCTTCTCCAAGGGAAACAGTCCTAACTTCTGCAATACATCTTCATAACTGAAGTTCCTCATCCCTGGAACCAATTTCATCAATCTTTTCTGTACTCTCTTCAATGTCTTCATGTCTTTCCTAAAGTGCGGCACACAGAACTGGACACAATACTCCAGCTAAGGCCGAACTAGTGTCTTATACAAGTTCAACATAACTTCCTTGCTCTTGTACTCTGTGCCCCTATTAATAAAGCCCAGGATACTGTATTATTTATTAACCGCTCTCTCAACCTGCCCTGCTGCCTTCAATGACTTATGCATATATACACTCAGGTCCCTCTGCTCCTGCACCCCCTCTAGAATGGTACCCTCTCCATGTTCTTCCTGCCAAAATGAATCACTTCACATTTCTCTGCATTGATCTTCATCTGCCACCTGTCTGCCCATTCCACCAACTTGTCTCTGTCCTTTTGAAGTTCTACACTATCCTCCTCACAGTTCATAATACTTCTAAGTTTCATATCATCTGCAAACTTTGAAATTGTGCCTTGTACACCAAGGTCTAGGTCATTAATATACATCAGGAAAAGCAAGGGTCCCAACACTTCCTTGGCCTCCTTATCTCGAGAGACAATGGATAAGCGCCTGGAGGTGGTCAGTGGTTTGTGAAGCAGCGCCTGGAGTGGCTATAAAGGCCAATTCTAGAGTGACAGGCTCTTCCACAGGTGCTGCAGAGAAATTTGTTTGTCGGGGCTGTTACACAGTTGGCTCTCCCCTTGCGCCTCTGTCTTTTTTCCTGCCAACTACTAAGTCTCTTCGACTCGCCACACTTTAGCCCCGTCTTTATGGCTGCCTGCCAGGGCAACACTGACCCCTGGGGAACTGCACTACAAATCTTCCTCCAGCTATCTATCTCCTCCAGGCCTGCTAAGATTTTTTTTTTATTCGTTTTTTTGTGGGATGTGTGCATCGCTGTCTAGGCCAGCATTTATTGCCCATCCCTAATTGCCTTTGAACTAACTGAGTGGCATTTAAGAGTCAACCACATTGCTGTGGGTCTGGAGTCACATGTAGGCCAGACCAGTAAGGATGGCAGATTTCCTTCCCTAGAGGACATTAGTGAACCAGATAGATTTTTACAACAATCGACAATGGTTTCATGGTCACCATTAGACTAGCTTTTAATTCCAGATTTATTGATTGAATTCAAATTTCACCATTTGCCGTGGTGGGATTCAAACCCATACACCCAGAGCATTAGCCGGGCTCTGGATTACTTGTCTAGTGACATTGCCACTAGGCCACCGCCTCTCCCTGCAACCTATCCATCTTGTAGAGTTCCCACCTGCCCCAGAACTGGTCCCAATGCCTCAGAAATCTGATGCCCTCCTTCCTGCACCAGATTTTCAGCCACATGTTCAAACGCTCAATTTTCCTATCCCAATGCTCACTTGCACATAGGACTGGGAGTAATCCTGAGATTACTGCTTTTGAGGTCCAATTTTTTTAATCTCCTTCCTAGCTCCCTAAAACCTGCTTTCAGGACCTCATCCTCTTTCCTATCTATGTCATTGGTTCCAACGTGGACCACGACATCTGGCTGTTCACTCTCCGCCAGAACAGTGTCCTGCAGGCCCTCTGTGACATCCTTGACCTTGGCACCAGGAGGCAACACAGCATCCTGGAGTCACATCTGTGGCCGCAGAAATGCTTGTCTGTTCCCCTAATTAATGAATCCCCTATCCCGACTGCTCTTTCACTCTTCCTCCCCTCCTGTGCAGCTGAGCCACCTGTGGTGCCACAAACTTGGCTCTGACTGCACTCCTCTGAGGAACCATCGCCCGCACCAGCATCCAAAATGAAAAACTGATTAGCGAGTGAGATCATATCAGGGGATTCCTGCACTACCTGTCTGGTTCTCTTCGACTGCCTGGCAGTCACCCATTCCCTATCTGCCTTCATGCTCCTAATCTGCGGTGTGACCACCTCCCTAAACGTGCTATCCACGTAGTTCTCTGCTTCGCGGATGCACAACACTGACTCCAGCCACCGCTCGAGTTCCGAAACTAGGAGTTCAAGCTTGTGCAGCCGGTGACACTTCTTCCAGATGTGTTTGTCCGGAACACATGGTGCATCCATGACTTCCCACATGCCACAGGCAATACATTCCACTCAGCCAAGCTGCCCTGCCATACCTTAACTTTACAGACTATTTATTGTAAGTAGAATAGCTTACCAGTTACTCACCAACCAGCTCCTTCCACTGCACTGAAGTAAGAACCAAATACTGAAGGGTGAAAAAAGGAGCACCTCCTCCCCGCCCTTCACCGAACTTCCCACTCACCAAATTTGTATCTCCGCACATTGTTTGCCAGTCTGCACTCCATTTAGGTACAAAGAGGGTGATATGTGCTTAGAGACACAGAGCAAGGCTAGAATGCTTAATGAGTGCTTTGTTTACTAAGGAAAAGGATGCTAAAATATTGGTAAAAGCAGAGTTGGTAGAAGTAATGGATGGGGTGAAAATTGATAGGCAGGACGTACTGGAAATGCTTAAAGTGGATAAGTCGTCTGGCCCAGTTGCTAAGAGAAGTGGGAGTGGAGATAGTGGAAGGGCTTGTTATAATCCAAACTTCCCGCGATATGGGGGGAGGTGCCAGTGGATTGGAAAGTGGTAAATGGTTGTTTTTCAGAATGCAGGATGGTAGATAGTGGTGTTCCCCAAATATCAGTGCTAGGACCATTGCTTTTTTGATGTATATAAATGACTTGGACATTGGAAAACAGAGTAAAATTTCAAAATTTGTCTGATACCAAATAGTGGGGATGATGCCAGTTGACTGCAATTGGATATACATAGGCTAGCAGAATGGGCAGACAAGTGGCAGATGTAACTTAATACAGAAAAGGGCGAGGGCAGGGGTATCCAACCTTTTCAAGTGGGGGCCGCATTACAATATTTGTCTTACATGGGGTGGCCGGTGAGCTAATTTTGGAAAGATAAAGGCATTAAAAAGTTATCTTACAACAACAATCAAAACAACAACAAATAGGCATTTTTGTGAACAAGCATTAAATGAGAATATTAATTTATTGCCTTATTTCCTCATCACTTTGGGCACTGATTTAGTGCAATTCCTGGCATTTTGTTGCTTGCACTGTCTGCCTGCATGTTTTTCGTAGCGAGGCAAGAGTATTCTGGATAGATATCCACCTGTCAGGAGTGATCTTGATGTGTGTCTTTGTCTCTGTCCTTCTCTCTCTCCCTGTGTTCCTCCCTCTCTGTGTTCCCACCCCTCCGTGTTTTCCTCGCTCTTTGTGTCCCTCCTTGCCCCCGTTTCTCTCTCTGCCCCCTCCGCCCACCCGCGCTCTCCGCCCACCCACGACAAAGAAAAGCTGTTTCCATTAAGCCTATGATACAAGGACCAGGGGACACAGATTTAAGGTTTGGGCAATAGGTACAGGTGGGATGTGAGGAAGAACTTTTTTATGCAGCAAGTGGTAATGGGCTGAAACCCGCTCCCTGGTAGGGTGGTGGAAGTGAGGCGACCAATGTTTTCCAAGGGAGATTGGATTGACAATTGAGGGAAATAAATTTGCAGACTCTGGGGATAGAGCAGGAGAACGGGACTGACTGGATTGCTGTATGGAGAGGCAGCATGGACTTGATGGGCCGAATAGCCTCCTTCTGTAAAATTATGATTTTGACTTTATGACCTCAAAATGACTTGTAGATCTGTTCATAGTAAGTAAGAATAAATTCTGTATTCCACAACTCTCTTTTGAATATCCCCCATTATGGAAGGGGAATTTGCTTTAAATTTAGCTGTGAAATCATTAGGCATGTGCCATATTGGTTGTTTCAAACAGGGACTTGAATCATAGAACAGATCTGAGAAACTTTGGGGTCATCCTGGTATCTGTGACACTGTGTACTGCACTAAGCTATGATGTTGTTGTTTTGAGGTCAACATTGCTTTTTTAAAATCTTTTTCAGGTCTTCGTCTCATTCTTCTTCCTATTCAGGATCTGGCTCATCCAGGTCACGGTCAAGATCGCACTCGAGATCTTCCTCTTACAGCTCCTATTCCAGCCATTCCTCCAGACACACCTCCTATTCTGGCAGCAGATCAAGGTGGGAATCAGATCCCCATTCTATCAGCATGAAATGGCCTGTGTACAGATGCATCTGCTCTGCCCAGCTTTTATCCTGCACTCAGCTCAACGGATTAACTCTTTCGCATTCACCCCTCCCCCACCAGTAGAGTGTGAGGTGTCATGAGATAGCACAACAGTCTGAGTGTGGGCAACAGTCATTCTGGAGTGCACACCTGACACGTTCACTTTGTATTATCCACAGGGGAGTCCATGAGCTTGACCTACTTTTGCGTTAACCAAGGATTTCACTGTGGGGTAAGGGGAGTTCAAAGATGCAGTTGGATGCAGATATTTGGAAGTCAAATTTAGCTTGGTGTTCCATTATTGCTGTTGAATTATTGTGCATACACAGAGACAACTAGTCAAATCACATGATGGTGGGCGGGGGACCTTGTGGTTTCACTACAACTTCCTCATCTTTTTACATACAAAAGGAAGGCCTGCAGTTTGATTGCAATTTGAAATGCCTTTTTTTGAGAAGGGAGTGCCTATGAGGAAGTGTCCAGTTCCTCTTTTATACATAAAAGAATTTTTAACAATGAACATAATTAGATAGTGGGTTCTCTTAATGGAGCAAATTATTCTTTTCTGATGCAAGAACTGCAGAGTGGTGATACTGGGGGACTCCAATTACCTAATATCATTTGGAATAGTGACTGTGTAAAGGGCAAAGAAAAGGAGGAAATCCTGAAATGGATGCAAGAGAATTTTTTTGAGCTTCCAGCCTAATGAAGGAGAAAGGAGTGCTGAATCTAGTTCAGGGAGTGAAGTTGGACAATTGGAGAATGTTTCAATGGGAAAGCATTTAGGAACAGTGATGATAATGTCATTAGGATTGTTATGGAAAAGAACAAGGAGCAGTCAAGTGTAAATATACTTCACTGGTGGAGGGCTAACTTTTGTGAACTGAAAAGGGATTTGGCCAGGTGGATTGGAATGAAAAATTGGTAGGGAAAACAGTCATTGAACAATGGGAAGCCTTAAGAGATGGTTCAGGTACAGAGTAGCCACATTCCCCTAAGAGGGAAGGGAAGGGCATCCAAAGTTGAAGCTTCCTGGATGACTAAAGACATGGAGGTTAAAATTAGTCAGAAAACAGGAGGCTTATGACATATGTAAGCTTCAGAATACATGGAGAATCAAGCTGAATATAGGAAGTACAGAGGAGATCTAAGAAAGGGAATAAGAGAGTAAAAGAGAGCGAATAAGAGAATAGATTAACAGCTAACATAAAAGGAAACCCAATAGTTTTTATACGCAAATAAGTTGTAAAAGGGTAGTCAAAGGAAGGATGAAGCCAATTAGGATCCAAAAGGAAGACATTCTGTGGCAGCGCAGCGCATGGCTACGGTATTGCATTTTTTTTTTGCATCTTTGCATTTGTCTTCACTAGAGAAGAGAGTGCTGCCAATTTGGTAAAAAGGAGGCAGTAATGATATTAGAATAGAAATAAAGAGGAGGCGAGTACAGCTAATTGAATACTGCTACCAAAAAGCCAACACAGGCACAATGGGCCGAATGGCCTCATTCTGTGCTGTATTACTTTAAGCTTTGCCCTAATGCAGTTCATGCTCCAACAGTACTCTGTATATTGAGACTGTTCAAATTTGTTGCATTGACTCTGGTTCCATTTTAGACTGTCCTCAAAGGACATGTATTACACTGCTGTTGTCAGATTCTTTCCAAAAATAATCTTTAGGTCACATTACAGGACACTCTCCTAACAAGGTTGGGGCAGTGCAGAAGGAGTCATCTTTTCTCCATGATGTGTCCCTTATTTTCTTGTATCATAGCAATGGTGGGAAAGAAAGTGTAATTTGTTTAAGCATTACATGAGAGGAACATCTGTAATTATGGGTGACTTTAATCTGCATATAGATTGGACAAATCAAATTAGTCACAATACTATAGAGGAGGAATTCTTGGAGTGTATACGGGATGGTTTTCTGGACCAATACGTTGAGGAACCAATTGGAGAACAGGCCATCCTAGACTGGGTATTGTGAAATGAGAGGAATAATTGACAGTCTAGTGGTGCGAGACCCCTTGGGGATGAACGACCATAATATGATAGAATTCTTCATCAGGATGGAGAGTGACGTAGTTGATTCTGAGACTAGGGTCCTGAATCTTAGTGAAGTAAACTACGAAGGTATGAGGTCCGAGTTGGCTATGATGGATTGGGAAACGTTACTTAAAGGGATGACGGTGGATAGGCAATGGCAAACATTTAAAGAGCGCATGGATGAACTGCAACAATTGTTTATCCCTGTCTGGCGTAAAAGTAAAACGGGGAAGGTAGCCAAACCATGGCTTACAAGGGAAATTAGAGATAGCATTGCATCCAAGGAAGAGGCATATAAATCAGCCAGAAAAAACAACAGACCTGAGGATTGGGAGCAGTTTAGAATTCAGCAAAGGAGGACCAAGGGATTGATTAAGAAGGGGAAAATAGAGTATGAGAGCAAGCCTGCGGGGAATATAAAAACTGACTGTAAAAGTTTCTACAGATATGTGAAGAGAAAAAGATTGGTGAAGACAAATGTAGGTCCCTTACAGTCAGAAACGGGGGAATTTATTATGGGGAACAAAGAAATGGCTGACCAACTAAATGCATACTTTGGTTCTGTCTTCACAATGGAGGACACAAATATCATACCAGAAATGTTGGGGAACACAGGGCTTAGTGAGAGAGAGGAACTGAAGGAAATCAGTATTGGTAGAGAATTGGGATTGAAGGCCGATAAATCCCCAGGGCCTGATGGTATGCATCCCAGAGTACTTAAGGAAGTGGCCCTAGAAATAGTGGATGCATTGGTGGTCATCTTCCAAGATTCTATAGACTCTGGAACAGTACCTACAGATTGGAGGGTAGCTAATGTAACCCCACTATTTAAAAAGGGAGGTAGAGAGAAAGCAGGGAATTATAGACCTGTCGGTACTGGGTGAAATTCTAGAGTCCATTATCAAAGATTTTATAGCAGAGCACTTAGAGAACAGTGGTAGAATCGGGCAGAGTCAGCATGGATTTACGAAAGGGAAATCATGCTTGACAAATCTACTAGAATTTTTCGAGGATGTAACTAGTAGAGTTGATGCGGGGGAGCCAGTGGATGTGGTTTATTTGGACTTTCAGAAGGCTTTTGACAAAGTCCCACATAAGAGAGTAGCGTGTAAAATTAAAGCGCTTGGGATTGCGGGTAGTGTATTACGATGGATAGAAGATTGTTTGGCAGACAGGAAACAAAGAGTGGGGATAAATGGGTCTTTTTCCGAATGGCAGGCAGTGACTAGTGGGGTACCACAGGGGTCGGTGCTCGGACCCCAGCTATTCACAATATATATGAATGATTTAGATGAAGGAACTAAATGTAATATCTCCAAATTTGCAGATGACACAAAACTGGGTGGGAGGGTGAGTTGTGAGGAGGATGCAGAGAGGCTTCAGGGTGATTTGGACAGGTTGAGTGAGTGGGCAAATGCATGGCCGATGCAGTATAATGTGGATAAATGTGAGGTTATTCACTTTGGTAGAAAAAACAGGAAGGCAGATTATTATCTGAATGGCTATAAACTCAGAGAGGGGAATATGCAACAAGATCTGGGTGTTCTCGTACACCAGTCGCTGAAGGTAAGCGTGCAGGTGCAACAGGTGGTAAAAAAGGCAAATGGTATGTTGGCCTTCATAGCGAGAGGATTCGAGTACAGGAGCAGGGATGTCTTGCTGCAATTATACAGGACCTTGGTGAGGCCACACCTGGAATATTGTGTGGAGCTTTGGTCTCCTTATCTGAGGAAGGATGTTCTTGCTATAGAGGGAGTGCAGCGAAGGTTTACCAGACTGATTCCTGGGATGAAGGGATTGACGTATGAGGAGAGATTGAGTCGGTTAGGATTATATTCGCTTGAGTTCAGAAGAGTGAGGGGGATCTCATAGAAACCTATAAAATTCTAACAGGGCTTGACAGGGTAGATGCAGGAAGGATGTCCCGATGATGGGGGTGTCCAGAACCAGGGGTCACAGTCTAAGGATATGGGGTAAACCTTTCAGGACTGAGATGAGAAATTTCTTCACCCAGAGAGTGGTGAGCCTGTGGAATTCACTACCACAGAAAGCAGTTGAGGCCAAAACATTGTATGTTTTCAAGAAGGAGTTAGATGTAGCTCTTGGGGCGAAAGGGATCAAAGCGTATGGAGTAAAAGCGGGAACTGGTTACCGAGTTGGATGATCAGCCATGATCATAATGAATGAACAGATTTAAGGTAATTGGTAAAAGAAGCAATGGCGCCATGAGGAAAATCTCTTCCTGCAGCGAGTGGTTAGGATCTGGAATACAGTGCCAGAGAGTGCAGTGGAGGCAGGTTCAATCAAAGGGAATTAGATAGTTACCTGAAAAGGAAGAATGTGCAGGGTTATGGGGAGAAGGCGGGGGAATGGCATTAAATGAACTGCTCACTAGGGGAGCCGGTGCAGACATGATGGACCAAATGGCCTCCTTCTGTGCTGTAACAATTCTGTAAATTGGGAGAATAAGACGAGGAGGCACTAATTCAAACTAGTATATGGCAGATTCAAGATCGATATCAGGGAGGTGTTCTTCACACGGTCACTGCGTGGAATGGGTTCCCAGATAGAGTAGTGGAGACCAAAAACATAGAATAATTAATAAACCAATTGAATATTGCAGTGGGGAGAATTTAGGATTCTTCTGGATTCATCAACCATGACGTACCAAATGGCCTTCCTCGTCCATAATCATCTTGAAGGGAAATGCTTCGAGCCCTTACATAATCCGAAGCAAAATTCCTACCAGCCATTTAATTGGTGTTGCTAAGGCATCATCGAATGTAACTGTATCGTCCGCCATAGATTAACTATACAACGTGTAAGATACTTTGAGGATAAAGGGAGGAATTACTACTAGCGTAACTGCATGAAGTAAAAACATTTTTAACGCGTCAGTAGTTGAACTGGTTTGGGCAGGCAGTTTTGAAAGTCAGCTGTGATGTTATGTAAATGACTCCCTTGGCACAGCTGTGAAAGTGTGCCACCCTAGTTCAGTAACTCCAGTAACATAGAGTTCAAACATCCTATCGATTTTTTTCCTTTGGCAAGTTTTGTTGGTGGAGCGAGAAAGGTTTTGGGCTTCTCTTGAGTGATGATATGGGTGGAGTTGACCATCAGTGATGTTTGTAGCAACTAAAACTGGAAAAACCACTGTGCTGCTGGAGAGTCAGAATGGCATTGCACAATAAATGCCTCCAAATGGTTTCTTGCGTTTACAGAGAAAAAATGATAATTTGACTGATAATCATAAGAATGATGACTTCCTGTTTACAGTGCAAGAACTCCGAATAACTGGCTCCAGTATTACAGTTGACCACCAGTATTTACACCTATGTTCACACTTAGTGATGCAATTCAGATGTAGACATTTCTTTATATTACTAAAATTGTAAAAAGGTTTTTCAACCACATTTTGAAATTGTGCTAAATTTTTGAAATGGTTAATGGAGATGAGAAGTTGAAGGTGTCAGTGAAGTCTCTTCTGATGATGGACTATCAGAAACCACATTGGTCTAAAGCCACATGTGCTGTTTCCTACTCTTTTTTAATAAAAGACTTGGCATGGAATATAAGAAATGTTTGGGGAGATGGTTTTGAAAACTGGATCAAGACAATGGTGCAACTCTCACTAAATATTCTGGTTTCTTCAGGTCACGGTCATTCTCATCCTCACCCTCCCCAACTCCATCACCATCACGGGCAAAAGATGCTGCAGGCACAAAGACCAAAGGGGGAGCAGGTAGTGCTGGTGGAGGTGGCGATGCCCCTGCTCCCATTGGAAAAAGGTAAAATCAAGTTACCCCCATTTAGTAAATACAATTTTGTCCATATTCCCAGTTATCTGTCAGAATTTTCACAGATGTTAAAACTTCATAATATTTCTTTTATTCATACATTTGTTTTCATTCCTATACCCAGGGTACCAAAGGTATAAAACCAAACTTTCGCGATTCTCTAATTCTCACGACCCCCACCAATTTTAATAACACAGATAATGATGGTTCCCCTGTAAATTGAAATAGGTCTTTTTCTATGAAAAGAATGTTTCCTCTCAAGGGGGAACCTAGAATTAGGGGGCATAGTTTCAGAATAAGGAGTTGCCCGTTTAATACAGTGATGAGGAATTTCTTCTCGGAGAGGCGGGAATCTTTGGACCTCTCTACCCCCCAGAGAGCTGTGGAGGCTGGGTCATTGTCTATCTCAGCCTTGAATATATTCAGATTTTTGAACTATAGGGGAGACCAAGGCTATGGGGAACAGGCAGGAAAGTGGAGTTGAAGCCAAGATCAATCATGATCCATTACATGATGGAGCAGGCTCAAGAGGCGGTATAGGTTACCCCTGCTCCTCCTCTTGTGTTTACCCAGTGAATAATTTACAAATATGCATCAACAGCTTTTACCCTAGAATGCACTCCCAATTTCCTTCGGGAAGCGCATGTTTTCCCCCAATACCTTTCTCTGTCCACCCCTTCTGACCCTCCATTTCCCCTCTCATGTCCCTTCGTAAATTATGTAGATCTTTCTCCATAACTTAGCCTGATAGGGCTATCAAATTGCGTACAAGAGGGGAAATGGAGGGTGGGAAGGGAAGGACAGGATGGACAGAGAAGGATTTTGGGGGACAACATGCGCTTATCAAAAGAAATTAGCACCATCAGTGCAGAAATAACATGCTGATCAACAAATACAGAAAACTGTAGAGACCAGACTTGTAGAGGCATGCTGTACAGACCCTTGAGTCTAGGGATATCTTTTCAATCAGAGGTCACACCACAGTACACCAGTTCAGCTTTACACGTTAAAGCCTATTGCCACTGCATCCTAGGGTAAAAGCTGTTGAGCAGCAAATATGCACCATATAAATGCTTGAATTGGGATTGCACTTACATGGATTTGACCAGCGTAGAAGGAATGGAAAATCTGATGAGTATGAAATGTAATAATTTGTAGTCCAGGGGTTTGAGTATTTTCACTTTGGATGTTTATCTTCCTGTCTAAAGAGCCAAGTTCTGATGTGACCCAAACACACTGTCCATTCTGCAGGACATATGGATGGAAAGTGTATGGGAAGACAAGATAAATCAGGAAATAGATAAACTTGGGGAATAGATAGATGATTTTCAAGTCAATCGACCCTCTTTATGCCTGTGGTCAGCTGTGTTTGAAGGAGTGCATGGAAGCTATTTTAGTAACTACTCTCCCCAGTTCCTTGGGAGGGTCTCATCTCTGCTCAACATTTGCTGCAGTGGCCCTGCTCAAGGACGCTATGTAGGGAATTCCAGGCATCCACATAATAGACTCAGCAGCAAAATTAAAGCCCATGGAATTAAAGCAGCATCGATACAATATTAGCTAAGGGCCAGAAAGCAATAAGTAGTGATGAACAGTTGTTTTTCAGACTGCAAGGGAATATACAGTGGTGTCCCCCAGGGCACTGTTAGGACCACTGTCCTTTTTGGTATATATTAATGACCTGGTCTAGGCTAGACAGAGTATAATTTCAAAGTTTGCAAATGGCACAGAACATAATGAACAGTGAGGAGGATAGTAACATCAGGAGCGCGTAGAGAGATTAGTGAAATGGGCAGATGCACGACGGATAGAATTTAACACAAATGTGAAGTGAACATTTTGGTAGGGAGAATGAACTAAATTATACAAGTTTAAAGGAGGGTATACCTCATAGAGTCATAGAGAGATACAGCACTGAAACAGGCCCTTCGGCCCACCGAGTCTGTGCCGACCAACAACCACCCATTTATACTAATCCTACATTAATCTCATATTCCCTACCATATCCCCACCATTCTCCTACCACCCACCTACACTAGGGGCAATTTACAATGGCAAAAGTGCCAAAACAAGTTGCGACAGCTATTAAAAGGCATATGAGATCCTTGGCTTTATATGTAAGGTATAGAGTACAAAAGCAAGGATGTCATGCTAAACCTCTGTCACACACTGGTTAGGCCCCAGCTGAAGTATGGTGTCCAATTCTGGAAACCACACTTTAGAAAGGATGTCAAGGTATTAGGAGAGGGTGCAGAGGAGATTTATTAGAATGGTACCGGGCATGAGGGGCTTCAGTTACATGGAGAGGGAAACTCTTTTTTTTCTCCTATCAGCAGAGAAGTTTAGGGGAAATTTAATCATGAAGCATTTTGATTGAGTAAATGATTGAAACTCTATCCAATGGCAGAAAAGTCAGTAACCAGAGGCCACAGATTTTCAGTAATTGGCAAAAGAACCAGAAGCAACATGAGGGGAGGGTAAATTTATGCAAGTTGTTATGATCTGCAATGCGCTGCCTGAAAGTATGGTGGGAGCAGTTTCAATAGTAACTTTCAAAGGGCAATTGAATAAATATTTGAAAAGGAGACATTTACAGGGTTATGGGGAAAGAGCCTGGAAGTGGGGTTAATTGGATAGCTCTTTCAAAGAGCTGGCACCAGCTTGATGGGCCGGTTGGCATCTTTACATGGTGTTTCATTCAATGGTTCGGCTTGTCCTCAGCATCTTGGAGCAACAGTAATACTGTGAATTGGAATGACTTCATCACTAGAGAAATTATACTATTATGTAATTCTGTTGGATATTCAGGTTTCACAACCCGAAACTGTTAACGCATTAAATTTCAACATTGGAGATGTAATGGTAATTCATGTGAATTATCCAGTTCTAAATATAGCCAATCAATAAACAGAACTGATGCGTGGGAGTAATTTCTAATTTCAGGGTTCACATTTGAACTGCTGTCTTTCTGCTACATGTACTCAGGCCCTAATCAGTGGTTAACTGACCTGTCCTGTCATGCAGTCTCTTACAGATGCAGGAGCTGCACTTAAGTGGTCAGTTCCTACTGTATAAATGTTGTTTACTGAGGTATACATGCACAAGAAAGTTGCTCTGAACTGATGCCATGGACAGAGTGCTGAATTTCTCACTAAGGAAACTTTCCACCATCGGATCTGGTCAGTGACTTCAGTTCATCGTTATTAAAATGCAACACATGAAACCAGGACAACGGGTACACTGTAGGGTTATCAACCAGTAATTGGCTTGGTTATTGGTTCATTAGTAAATGAATAATTGGCTTAGTTATTGGCCAGTATTTGGCTGTTATTCATAAGCTTTAATCAAAATCCCACAATCTTTTTTCTTTCTCCAAAACAGTGAAAAAACTGTGAAGAAACCACCATCACCACAGCCGACAGGGCACTCTGCAGGGGCAAAGGTTCCAAAGACCATTGCAGAGGGCACTAAACCTGCTGAGAACAGAGATGGAAGAAAAAAGGAACGCCAGCCCCGAACTCCACCTAGGAGGTTTGACGGGGATTTAGATGGACTATCACTTTTCGTTAAGCTCATTTATAACTTAATGTTGTTAAAATCAAATCTAGTCTCGCATAGGTACTGCTCTGCAAGAAATCGCACTCCAGTACTTGAACACGTAATTTAGGCTAGCACTCCAGTACAGTAGTTGAGGGAGTGCTGCATTAATCCCTCCGAGTACCACCAAAACAGAATCATTGATCATTTTTATCATTGCTGTTTGTGGTACTTTGCTGTGCACAAAACTAGCTGCAGCATTTGCCTGTATAAGAATAGTGACTACACTTTGAAAGTAATTCATCAACTGTGAAGCACTGTGGGATACTGAAGAATGCAGTGTAAATACATGATTTCTTCTTTCTGTGACAGTGCAACATACATTGAGTCTGATCAGATTGGGGAAATGTTTGTTCAGACCCTCCTTTGTTCTCATCTGTAGATGTCATATACATGGACTTCAGTAAGGCGTTTGATAAGGTTCCCCATGGTAGGTTGATGGAGAAAGTGAAGTCGCTTGGGGTCCAAGGTGTACTGGCTAGATGGATAAAGAACTGGCTGGGCAACAGGAGACAAAGAGTAGCAGTGGAAGGGAGTTTCTCAAAATGGAGACGTGTGACCAGTGGTGTTCCACAGGGATCCGTGCTGGGACCACTGTTGTTTGTGATATACATAAATGATTTGGAGGAAAGTATAGGTGTTCTGATTAGCAAGTTTGCAGACGACACTAAGATTGGTGGAGTAGCAGATAGTGAAGGGGACTGTCAGAGAATACAGCAGAATATAGATAGATTGGAGAGCTGGGCAGAGAAATGGCAGATGGAGTTCAATCAGGGCAAATGCGAGGTGATGCATTTTGGAAGATCCAATTCAAGAGTGAACTATACAGTAAATGGAAAAGTCCTGGGGAAAATTGATGTACAGAGAGATTTGGGTGTTCAGGTCCATTGTTCCCTGAAGGTGGCAACGCAGGTCAATAGAGTGGTCAAGAAGGCATACGGCATGCTTCCCTTCATCGGACGGGGTATTGAGTACAAGGGTTGGCAGGTCATGTTACAATTGTATAAGACTTTGGTTCGGCCACATTTGGAATACTGCGTGCAATTCTGGTCGCCACATTACCAAAAGGATGTAGATGCTTTGGAGAGGGTGCAGAGGAGGTTCACCAGGATGTTGCCTGGTATGGAGGGCGCTAGCTATGAAGAGAGGTTGAGTAGATTAGGATTATTTTCATTAGAAAGACGGAGGTTGAGGGGGGACCTGATTGAGGTGTACAAAATCATGAGAGGTATAGACAGGGTGGATAGCAAGAAGCTTTTTCCCAGAGTGGGGGATTCAATTACTAGGGGTCACGAGTTCAAAGTGAGAGGGGAAAAGTTTAGGGGGGATATGCGTGGAAAGTTCTTGACGCAGAGGGTGGTGGGTGCCTGGAACGCGTTGCCAGCGGAGGTGGTTGACGCGGGCACGATAGCGTTTTTTAAGATGTATCTAGACAGATACATGAATGGGCAGGAAGCAAAGAGATACAGACCCTTAGAAAATAGGCGACAGGTTTAGATAGAGGATCTGGATCGGCGCAGGCTTGGAGGGCCGAAGGGCCTGTTCCTGTGCTGTAACTTTCTTTGTTCTTGCATCATTCTCTGCATAAATGTGGTCAACATCTGAAATTTTCCTTCATCCACTCAATAAAACCTAAATACTCTATTCCTTCTTAACACAGGCGGACAGCAAGTGGCAGTGGAAGTGACAGTGGCAGCAGCTACAGTGGATCAAGCTCTCGTTCACGGTCACATTCTCGTTCAGCATCTCAGTCAACTTCAGCGTCTGGCTCCCAATCTGCATCAGGTTCCCACAGGTCTAGGTGAGTCAGGGTTCCTATTTTCTGCCATGTGCATCAGCTTTTATAAAAGCATTCCTGGTAAACAGTGGTCCTGCCACAGTCCCAACCATGCACAGTATGTGTTCCTGAAAAGTGAGTCTGCAATAGCAGGAGCAGTAGTTCAGGGCCCTGCAATTGGCGTCAGAACCTTGAATTGGAGGAGCGAAAAATCAGCCCATATTCCTGTTCCAGACTTCCGTTCAGTTCATGCTTGGGTTCACCTGTGGTGTCCTACCAGCACTCTCGTGAATTATGGCCACTTGGGCAGGGTACTAGAGGGCAGCCACTACTCTGGAGCCATA
Organism: Heterodontus francisci; assembly: GCF_036365525.1. Taxonomy (NCBI): domain Eukaryota; kingdom Metazoa; phylum Chordata; class Chondrichthyes; order Heterodontiformes; family Heterodontidae; genus Heterodontus; species Heterodontus francisci. The sequence continues at coordinate 2,546,401 of NC_090387.1, forward strand.
ACCCAGTTGGGAGTCAATAACATTGGGATAGGAGAAATGAAAATAAAATTCCTATCTATTTTATGCAAATATCATGTTGTTAAAATGTATGCTAACAGAATTGGGCAGATTAATGCTAGGCAGTAGTGAGTCAATGTCATTTTACAGTGCTGTCAGTCTGTATGGGTAGAAACAAAATATACTGGCACCACTACCAATGTCATTCTTTTTCAGTCTTGTGGTGGTTAGGTGACTTGCTGTGCTAGCACAGCTCAAAGTGAAGCTGCTGGGTTATCAATGCAGGTGAATGTAAGAGCAGAGTCAAAACTGAGACCCCCTTCTGACTTCTCCCTGTTTAAAGGAAAGCACCAGTTTTGATTATGGAGACTGAGATCAGGAGCTTGCTGTGTCAGCAGCATGGTTTATCACCCATCCTGCACTGGCATCCGACATTCCTTTTATTTTCAGCACCCAACATGAAATAAGAGTGTTTCAAAGTGTTAATTTTGTTGCAGGTCCCTCAGTGTAAGCAGTGTGTCATCCGTGTCAAGTGCATCATCAAGCAGCAGCTCCGTAAGAAGTGCCGACTCTGAGAACATGTATGCAGACTTAGCCAGCCCCGTGTCATCCGCCAGCTCCCGATCACAAGCCCCTGCTCAGAAGCAGAAGGAAAAATGTGCGTATCTCCCCTTGAAATATTTATTGAATTGGATTTTCCCTCTGCAGAGCTGCTACTTGGGTCATCCTAAATTGTATTGACTCCTGTGTGAACTGGAGTAGTTGCATTCTCATGCGCGAAGGGGTACAACTGCAGCAATATAGTCTGAAGCCTACGTACCAGAAGACGTATTCTGCATTGAGTTAGCTGGGGTGTCAGTGGTAGTTCTACAGTTCACCTCAGCACTCCTGATCTAGGGACAGCAAATAATCAGCCTGGGTTTCCCATCTTGACCCTGCTGGAAAGTTGCATGTGTGGAATACTGGTGAGGACTTGATGTCCCCTCTATTGTTGAACAGCTAACCAACACTCACATCAACAACGGGCACTAGAGTGTTGGAGTTCTGCCAGTACCTGTAGAAACGCATTCAGCAAAAGTCAGAGGAGAAGGTTATTGGGGAAGGTGGAGAATGGACATCTGTTCGTACCTAAAGTTGCAAGACTATGGGAAAGTGATATAACTGACTGTGCAGATACAGTGAGATGAAAAAGTTGGATTGGAGGAAGTTCATGCAATGGATCAATTCCAAGTAAAGTGATCCCCACCCTATTGAATGCCACCTAACTGACAAAATGGCAAAAATCCTGAACTTCTGGTGGAACTCTGGCCACTCCTGAGAGAATGCACTGTGCCCATATTCAGGCATGTGACTGTGACCAGAGGTGCTAGTCTCCAGGGTTGAGGAGAGCCACCTCCACAGACTATCGCAGAACCCTACCCTTTTCTCTGCAGTCAGGTGTTGGGAAGCTGCTCCACGTTCGTACATGATGAGAAGCAGATTCTGTATTAAGTCTAGTTCGAGGTGACTGCTATTTCAGTGCTACCAGTAATTGGTGATGTATTTGCATGAGTTATTTCTTTTGTGTTGATGTAATTAAAAATTCAAGCAGAATCATGCTGTAGCTGTAACCTAGCAGCACAGTGGTCAAGCAATCATAGCTTTCAAAAGGGTATTGGATAATTATCTGAAGAGAAAAGATTTGCAAGGCTATGGGGAAAAGGCAGGGGAGTGGAAGTTGCTGAGTTGCTCTGAGAGCCGGCACAAACACAGTGGGCTGAAAGACCTCCTTTGCTGTAACCATTCTACGATTTTATGGAATTCCCAAATATGTCATGGGCTAATGAAACAAAGTAACAATACACCAGCTTGGATTACAACAAAAAAAATGGAGTGCACAAACCCTTAGATATTCTTTGTTCCTGTGGACTTGTGGCATAGGTTTTCAACTTGGGGTCCCCAGACATAGCATTCTCTGTATTTTTTGCCTTACTAACACTTATTTCTGTTACTATACACTAATAAACTATGCTTTCTGTGATGGCAGCTCTGTTTTCTCTGGGGATATCATTAATGTCCAAGGAATGACAGATATCCTTAAGGATTTCTATCAGTATTTTCAAATGTCTTTGAGGACTGCCTCCCTCTGAATAGGGTTGGAATTGAAACGGCAGGAAGAAAATCTGATACAGGAATGACCCACAAAGATGTGATGAACAGATTAAGGACACTGAAAGAGAGGAAGGTACCCAGCTCTAATGGACTTCAAACCCGAGTGTTAAAGGAGGTGGCAAATGAAATGAGCCACATCTTGATGGGCCTAGGGCTATAGGGAAAGAGCAGGGGAGTAGAGCTAATTGGGTAACTCCATCAAAGAACCAGCACAGGCTCAATGAAAGAAAGACATGCATTTATATTGCATCTTTCATGAAGACAAGACACCTCAAAGCGTTTTGCAGCCAATTTTTGAAGTGTAGTCACTGTTGTAGGAAATGCAGCAGCCAATTTGCACACAGCAAACTCCCACAAGCAGCAATGTGCTAATGACCAGATAATGTTTTTGTGATGTTGATTGACAGATATATATTGGCCAGGACACAAGGGATAACTTCCCTGCTCTTCTTTGAAATAGTGCCATGGGGTCTTTTACATCCGCCTGGGCCAGCAGAAGGGGCCTCAGTCCTGCACCAGAGTGTCAGCCCTTATTTTGTGCTCAAGCCCTGGAGTGGGACTTGAACAAGGTGGCTCAGAGGCAAGAGTGCTACCAACTGAGCCACGCCTGACACTATGCACCAGATGGTCATCTGTTCTGTACGAGTCTATGATTCTATCTTAAGAGTATCATTAAATACAGATACAGGAGTAAGTACTAAGGGACTGGAGAGAGGTGAATGAGATGCCAATTTATAGAAAGGGGCAAAGAATAACCCAGGGACTGTGAATGTGAGGTTGGTAATTGAGAAAATAATAGAAAGTATCCTGAAAGGGACCAGGAGAAATGTGGATTGATGAGTAAGCACATGGATTTGCAGGAGGTCAACTTGCCAAATTTGCTGGTGCACTTTGAGGATCTAATGGAGTTTGTCAACTAGGGGAACTCAGTAAATTCAGAGTAAAAAGGCACAGATTAAGAAGGAAGTTTTCTTAAGTGGATAACTAAACTAAAGCGTTATACAAGCACTATCCACATGGAAAGAGGTGATTAGCAGGGTATCATGGTGATAGTTTCTGGGGCCATTGTTCTCTATCAGTGAATTGGAGGAAGGGACATAGAAAAGGTATTGTAACAAAGTTCTCTAAGTTTGCCGATGAGCAATTATTTGAAGAGCACATAAAGCATGCCTGATGCAAAGAAATCTGGATAATAGAAATTGGTGGGAAATGTTTGATGCAGAGAAATGCAAAGTCGTGAAACTGGAAAAGGAAAACAAGCATGAAATTACAAAATAATCTACAGGAGAGGGATTTGGGGGTTTAAATGGAAAGCACTCTAAACTATCAATGTGTTAGTGATTAATAAGATAAACAGGATCGTGGGATGATCAGCTGGAGGAACAGAGCACATATTCACCTCCAGCATTGTGTGTAGTCCTGGCCTCCAAACCACTGGGGGACATTTTGATGTTACAAGGAGTATAAAGAAACGCAGCTAAGTTGTTCAGTAGGGTTGGGAAAAGACTAAGGGTGCACGAGATGTTTACAGTGGAAAACCCATAGTTTAGAGTTGGCCTTACTTAAGATCTTCCAGGAATAGAGAGACTGGATTCCAGCGAGGTTCAATATTAATTTAATTCATTCACAGGATGAGGACGTCCCTGGCAAGGCCAGCATTTATTGTCCATCCTGGATTGCCCTTGAGCTGCCTTTTGACAGCTGAGTGACTTTGTAGGCCATTTCAGAGGCCAGTTAAGAGTCACCCACCTTGCTGTGGGTCTGGAGTCACATATAGGCCAGACTGGGTAAGGACAGCAGATTTCCTTCCCGAAAGGGCATTGTGACCCAGATGGGTTTTTAACAACAATCCATTAGTTACGTGGTCACCATTTATGGTGCTCACTTTTAATTCCAGATTTATTTAATAAACTGAATTTAAATTCCCCAGCTGCTGTGATAAATGTCTCAGGATCATTAGTACAGAGCTCTGGATTACTAGTCCAGGAGCATAACCACTATGTTCCCATTCCAGCTATTCAAACTTAGACAGGAAAAGGTGAAAACACAGTTAAGATCCAGCTACTTGATCCACCTACCCTGCATCACAAATGAAAAAGCGTTAAAGTTTAAAGAAGGCTAACAAGAGGTGGATAGGGATCAGCAAACATACCAATCAAGAAAACTCTTGCAATTACCAGAGTAATACATGCCATTCCTTCAGTTGTATTAGCAAAGACAAATGTGGGCCCACTACAGGCAGATATGGGGGAATTTATAATGGGAAATAAGGAAAAGGCCGAGAAACTAAAATACTTTGTGCCTGTTTTCACAGAGGAAGGTACAAAAAACCTCCCAGGAATACTAGAGCACAAAAGGACTAGCGAGAATGAGGAACAAAAAGAAATTATTAGTTAAAAAAAAAAGTAGTACTGGAGAAATTAACGGGACTGAAAGTTGATAAATCCGCTCGACAGAAGGCTACGGGCCAAGTGCTGGAAAATGGGATTAGATAGTTAGGTGCTTGATGGCTGGCACAGACAAGATGGGCCAAAGGGCCTGTTTCTGTGCTGTATAACTCTATGACCCTGGACCTGATGGTCTACATCCCAGAGTGTTGAAAGAGGTAGCTGTAGAGTTAGTGGATGCAATGGTGATCATCTTCCAATATTCTATAGATTCTGGAACGGTTCCTGCAGGTTGGAAGGTAGCAAATGTAACCCCATTATTTAAGAAGGGAAGGAGAGAGAAAACAGGGAACTATAGACCTGTTAGCCTGACATTAGTAGAGAAAATGCTAGAATCTATTATAAAGGATGTGATAACTGGACACTTAGAAAATAATGGTAGGATTGGGTAGAACCAACATGGATTTATGAAAGGGAAATCATGTTGGAGCTTTTTGAGGATGTAACCAGCAGAATCGATAAGGGGGACCCAGTGTATTTGGATTTTCAGAAGGCTTTCGATAAGGTCCCACACAATAGGTTAGTAAGCAAAATTAGAGAACATGGATATGGGGGTAATATATACTGACCTGGATTGAGAATTGGTTAACGGACAGAAAAGAAAATAGGAATAAATCCATCATTCTCAGGTTAGCGGGCTATGACTAGTGGAGTACCGCACGAATCAGTGCTTGGGCCCCAGCTATTCACAATCTATATCAATGATTTGGATGTGGGGACCAAATGTAATTTTTCCAAGTTTGCTGATGGCACAGTTGTGAGGAAGCTGAAAAGAGGCTTCGAGGGGATTTAGACAGGCTAAGTGAGTGGGCAAGAACATGGCAGATCGAATATAATGTGGAAAAATGTGAAGTTATCCACTTTGGTGGGAGCAACAGAAATGCAGAGTATTTCTTAAATGGTGAAAGATTGGGAAGTGTTGATGTCCAAAGGGACCTGGGTGTCCTTGTTCATAAGTCATTGAAAGCTAACATGCAGGTGCAGCAAGCAATTTGGATGGCAAATGGTAGGTTGGCCTTTATTGTAAGAGGATTTGAGTAAAGGAGTAAAAGAAGTCTTTCTGCAGTTGTATAGAGCCTTGGTGAGACCACAGCTGGAGTATTGTGTACAGTTTTGGTCTCCTTACCTGAGGAAGGATTTACTTGCCATAGAGGCAGTGCATCGAAGGTTCACCAGTCTGATCACTGGGATGGCAGGACTGTGTTATGAGGAGAAATTGAGGAGACTGGGCCTGTATTCTCTACAGTTTAGAAGAATGAGAGGTGATCTCATTAAAGCATACAAAATTCTTACAGGGCTCAACAGGGTAGGTGCAGGAAGGATGTTTCTCCTGGCTGGGGTGGTGGGGTCTGGAACCAGGGGGGTCAGTCTCAGAATAAGGGACGAGCCATTTAGGTCTGAGATGAGGAGGAATTTCTTTACTCATTGGCTGGTGAATCTTTGGACTTCTCTACCCCCGAGGGCTATGGAGGCTCAATCATTATGTTCAAGACTGACATTGATAGATTTCTAGATATTAAAGATATCAAGAGATATGAGGATAGTTGCAGAAAAATGGCATTGAGGTAGAAGACGAGCCATGATCTCATTGAATGGCGGATCAGGCTCAAGGAGCGGAATTGCCTACTCCTGTTCTAATTTCCTACATTCCTGTGTATTGCAGGGGAAAAGACATGGACGTGGAAGATTTTTAATCTTTAAAAAGTGACATTGCTTTGTGTGTGTGAGAGAGTGTGTGATGTGCCTATGGATTTGTGTGTGTGTGTGATGTGCGTCTGGTTTTGTTTGTGTGTGTGATGTGCCTATGTATGCATGTGCGCACACGTGCGGCTGTGCTTTTGTCTGTGATGTACCTGTGGTTTTGTGTGTGATGTGCCTGTAGTTTTGTGTGTGCGTGTGATGTACCTGTGGTTTTGTGTGTGATGTGCCTGTGGTTTTAGAAGCATAGAAAAATAGGAGCAGGAGTAGGCCATTCAGCCCTTCGAGCCTGCACCGCCGTTCAATACGATCATGGCTGATCATCCAAACTCAGTAGCCTGTTCCCGCTTTCTCCCCGTATCCTTTGATCCCTTTAGCCCTAAGAACTATATCTAACTCTTTCTTGAATATATTTAATGATTTGGTCTCAACTGTTTTCTGTGGTAGAGAATTCCACAGGTTCACCACTCTCTGGGTGAAGAAATCCCTCCTCATCTCAGTCCTAAATGGTTTACCCCTTATCCTTAGATTGTGACCCCTGGTCCTGGACTCCCCCGCCATCGGGAACATCCTTCCTGCATCTAGTCTGTCAATTCCTAGAGTCATAGAGTTCTACAGCAGGTTTCTATGAGATCCCCTCTCATACTTCTAAATTCAAGCGAATACAAGTCTAATCGACCCAATCTCTCTCCATACGTCAGTCCTGCCATCCCAGGAATCAGTCTGTTGAACCTTCGCTGCACTCCCGCCATAGCAAGAACATCCTCCTTCAGATAAGGAGACCAAAACTGCACACACTACACCAGATATGGTCTCACCAAGGCCTTGTATAATTGCAGCAAGACATCCCTGCTCCTGTACTCGAATCCTCTCGCTATGAAGGAAAACATACCATTTGCCTTCTTAACTGCCTGCTGTACCTGCATGCTTACTTTCAGTGACTACTGCACAAGGACACCCAGGTCTCGCTACACCTCCCCCTTTCCCAATCTATCGCCGTTCAGATAATCTGCCTTTCTGTTTTTGCCACCAAAGTGGATAACCTCACATTTATCCACATTATACTGCATCTGCCATGTATTTGCCCACTCACACAACCTATCCAAATCACACTGGAGCTTCTCTGCATCCTCCTCACAGCTCACACTCCCACCCAGCTTTGTGTCTTCTGCAAACTTGGATATGTTGCATTTAATTCCCTCAGCTATATCATCACAAAAATGCAAAACGCAGCACAGATCCGGCCGAATGGGATCAATACAAAGACCAGCAAAGGGTCACAAAGCAGCTTATAAGAGCTACTAAAAGGGATTATGAAAGGAAACTTGCAAGGGACATCAAAATCGATAAGAAGAAATTTTATAGTTGCATAAAGGGAAAGCAGGTGGTCAAGAGTAATGTAGGCCCACTAAAAGCTGAAACCGGAGATATTGTCATTGAGAATGGGGAAATGGCAGACATGTTGAACAATTACTTTGCCTCAGTATTTACAGTTGAAAAGGAGGATAACTTGCCGGAAGTCCCGAAAAAATTAATAGCCAATAGGGGACAGGGACTTAATACAATTAATGTAAGTAAAACACCAGTAACAAGGAAATTAATGGAACTAAAGAGTGAGAAATCCCCAGGACCTGACGGTTTCCATCCGAGGGTGTTAAAGGAAGTAGGGGAGCACATTGTAGATGCCCTAATCATAGTCTTTCAGAGTTCCCTAGATTCAGGAGTGGTCCCTCTGGATTGGAAAGTTGCACATGTCATTCCACTTTTTAAGAAGGGTGAAAGGGGGAACCAAGGAAATTACAGACCAGTTAGCCTGACATCTGTGGTGGGGAAGTTGCTGGAGTCTATAATCAAGGATAGGGTGACTGAACACCTCGGAAAACTTCAGTTAATCAGGGACAACCAGCATGGATTCATGACAGGAAGGTCATGCCTGACAAATCTCATTGAATTTTTTGAAGAGGTGACTTAGGTAGTGGACAGGGGAATGTCTATGGATGTTATTTATATGGATTTCCAGAAGGCATTTGATAAAGTCCCACATAAGAGACTGTTAACTAAGGTAGAAGCCCATGGAGTTGAGGGCAAATTATTGACATGGTTAGGAAGTTGGTTGAGTGGTAGGCGACAAAGAGTGGGGATAATGGGAAGTACTCCGATTGGCAGGACGTAACTAGTGATGTCCTGCAGCGATCTGTGTTGGGGCCTCAATTATTCACATTATTCATTAACGACTTGGATGATGGCATAGTAATCATATATCCAAATTTGCTAATGATACAAAGTTAGGCGGCATTGTAGACAGTCTGGATGATAGCATAAAATTGCAAGGAGATATTGACAGACTAGGGGAATAGCCAAAACTGTGGCAGATGTATTTCAATGTGGGCAAGTGTGAGGTTATCCATTTTGGACCAGAAAAGGATAGAGCAGGGTACTTTCTAAATGGTTAAGTACAGTGGATGTCCAAAGAGACTTGGGGGTTCAGGTGCATAGATCTTTAAAATGCCACAAACAAGTGCAGAAAATAATCAAAAAGACTAATGGAATGCTAGCCTTTATATCTAGAGGATTGGAGTATAAAGACACAGAGGTTATGCTGCAGCTGTACAAAACCCTGGTTAGACCCCACTTGGAGTACTGTGAGCAGTTCTGGGCACCATACCTTAGGAAGGATATACTGGCCTCGGAGGGAATGCAACGTAGGTTTACAAGAATGATACCTGAACTACAGGGGTTAAGTTACGAGGAGAGATTACACAAATTCCGAAGAAGGGTCACTGACCCGAAACGTTAACTCTGCTTCTCTTTCCACAGATGCTGCCAGACCTGCTGAGTGAATCCAGCATTTCTTGTTTTTGTTACACAAATTAAGCCTGTTTTCGCGAGCATTTAGAAGGTTAAGGGTGATCTGATCGAAGTCTTCAAGCTATTAACAGGAAAAGACAGGCTAGATAAAGATAAACTATTTTCACTGGTTGGAGATTCTAAAACTAGGGGGCATAGTCTAAAGATTAGAGCCAGATGGTTCAGGAGAGATGTTAGGAAGCACTTCTTCACGCAAAGGGTGGTAGAGGTTTGGAACTCTCTCCCACAGACAGCAGTTGAGGCTGGAACAGTTGTTAATTTTAAAATCTGAGATAGATAGAATTTTGTTAAGCAAAGATATTAAGGGATATGGGCCAAAGGCAGGTATATGGAGTTAGGCCGCGGATCAGCCATGATCTCATTGAATGGCGGGACAGGCTCGAGGGGCTGAATGGCCTACTCCTGTTCCTATTGATATATATTGTGAATAGCTGTGGTCCCCCACTAGTCACTGCCTGCCACTCGGAAAAAGACCCGTTTATTCCTACTTTTTGTTTCCTGTCTGCCAACCAGTTCTCTATCCATGTCAGTACCTTACCCCCAATCCCATGCGCTTTAATTTTGCATGCTAATCTCTTATGTGGGGTCTTATCGAAAGTCTTCTGAAAGTCTTAAATACATCACATCCACTGGTTCTCCCTTATCTATTATACTAGTTACATCCTCAAAAAAAATTCCAGTAGATTTGTCAAGCATGATTTCCCTTTCGTAAATCCATGTTGACTTTGTCCGATCCTGTCATTGTTTTCCAAGTGCTCTGCTATTACATCTTTTATAATGGGAAAATGGCGCACTGACACGGAACACAAAAGTCCGAGTGTATCAGGCCTGTGTCCTCAGCACCTTGCTCTACGGCAGCGAGGCCTGGACAACGTATGCCAGCCAAGAGCGACGTCTCAATTCATTCCATCTTCGCTGCCTTCGGAGAATACTTGGCATCAGGTGGCAGGACTATATCTCCAACACAGAAGTCCTTGAAGCGGCCAACATCCCCAGCTTATACACACTACTGAGTCAGCGGCGCTTGAGATGGCTTGGCCATGTGAGCCGCATGGAAGATGGCAGGATCCCCAAAGACACATTGTACAGCGAGCTCGCCACTGGTATCAGACCCACCGGCCGTCCATGTCTCCGTTATAAAGACGTCTGCAAACGCGACATGAAATCGTGTGACATTGATCACAAGTCGTGGGAGTCAGTTGCCAGCATTCGCCAGAGCTGGCGGGCAGCCATAAAGACAGGGCTAAATTGTGGCGAGTCGAAGAGACTTAGTAGTTGGCAGGAAAAAAGACAGAGGCGCAAGGGGAGAGCCAACTGTGCAACAGCCCCAACAAACAAATTTCTCTGCAGCACCTGTGGAAGAGCCTGTTACTCCAGAATTGGCCTTTATAGCCACTCCAGGCGCTGCTTCACAAACCACTGACCACCTCCAGGCGCGTATCCATTGTCTCTCGAGATAAGGAGGCCCAAAAGAAAGAAAAGAAAAGAATGGACTCTAGCATTTTCCCCACTACTGATATCAGGCTAACCGGTCTATAATTCCCTGTTTTCTCTCTACCTCCTTTTTTTAAATAGTGAGGTTACACTAGTTACCTTCCAATCCATTGGAACGGTTCCAGAGTCTATAGAATTTTGAAAAATGACCACAAGGCATCTACTATTTCGAGGGCAACTTCCTTAAGTACTCTGGGATGTAGATTATCAGGCCCTGGGGATTTATCGGCCTTCAATCCCATCAATTTCCCAAACACCATTTCCCTACTAATACTGATTTCATACAGTTCCTCCTTCTCACTAGACCCGATGTTCCCTAACATTTCTGGGAGGTTATTTGTGTTCTCCTTTGTGAAGACAGAACCAAAGTATGTATTTAATTGGTCTGCCATTTCTTTGTTCCCCATTATAAATTCCCCCGTTTCTGACTAAGAGACCCACATTTGTCTTCACTAATCTTTTTCCCTTCACATATCTATAGAAGCTTTTACAGTCAGTTTTTATATTCTCTGAAAGCTGTCTTTCATATTCTATTTTCCCCTTCTTAATCAATCCCTTTGTCCTCTTTTGCTGAATTCTAAACTGCTCCCAATCCTCAGGTTTGCTGCTTGTTCTGGCCATTTTATATTTCTCCTCCTTGGATCTAATACTATCCCTAATTTCTTTTGTAAGCCATGGTAGAGCCACCCTTCCTGTTTTATTTTTGTGCCAGACAGGAGTTAACAATTGTAGTAATTCATCCATGCGCTCTTTAAATGCTAGCCATTGCCTATCCACTGTCAACCCTTTAGGTAACGTTCCCCAATCTATCATAGCCAACCCCCGCCTCATGCCTTCGTAGTTTCCTTTATTTAGATTCAGGATCTTAGTCTCGGAATCAACTCTGTAACTCTCCATCTTCATGAAGAATTCTATCATGTTATGGCCGCTGTTCCCCAAGGGACCCCGCACAACAAGATTGTTAACTAATCCTTTCTCATTACACAATACCCAGTCTAAGATGGCCTGTTCTCTAGTTGGTTCCTCAACATATTGGTCCCAAAAAAATCACGTACGTACTCCAGGAAATCATCTTCTGCAGTATTATTGCTAATTTGGTTTCCCCAATCTATACGTAGATTAAACTCACCCATAATTACAGTTGCACCCTTATTGCACGCATCTCTAATTTCCTGTTTAATGCCATCCTCTACATCACCACAGCTGTTTGGGGGTCTATATACAACCCCCACCAATCTTTTCTGCCCCTTGGTGTTTCTTAGCTCCACCCATACAGATTTCGCATCAGGATTCTCTGAGCTAATATCCTTCCTCGCTATTGTATTGATTTCCTCTTTTACTAACAACACTACTCCAACTCCTTTCCCTTTTTGCCTGTCCTTGCTAAATATTGAATACCCCTGGACGTTCAGTTCCCATCCTTGGTCACTCTGCAGCCATGTCTCCGTAATCGCAACTATATCGTATCCATTTACATCTATTTGAGCGGTTAATTCACCTACCTTTTTGTGAATACTCCTTGCATTGAGACACAATACCTTTAGGCTTGTATTTTTAACATTCTTAGTCATCTTAGCATTATTTCGCACTATGGCCCTATTTGTTTCTTGCCCTTGATTTCTATGCCTTCCATTTTTGTTTTTTTTCTCTTGTCTTTCATTTCTATCCTTGTTTCCTCCTCCTCAGTCTCCCCACTCAGGCTACGGACCAAGTGCTGGAAAATGGGATTAGAATAGTTTGGTGCTTGATGCCCAGCACAGACATGATGGGCTGAAGGGCCTGTTTTGTGCTGTATAACTCAATGAGATCCCCTTGCCATTCTAGTTTAAATCCTCCCCAACAGCACTAGCAAATGCCCCTACAAGGACATCGGTTCCAGTCCTGCCTGGGTGTAACCTGTTCCGCTTGTACAGTTCCCACCTTCCCCAGAACCAGTCCCAATGTCCCAGGATTCTAAATCCCTCCCTCCTGCACTATTTCTCCAGCCACGCATTCATCTGGTCTATTCTCCTGTTCCTATACTCACTAACACGTGGCACAGGAAGTAATCCTGAGATTACTACCTTAGAGGTCCTGCTTTTTAAGTTAGCTGCTAACTCCTTAAATTCATCTTGCAGGACCTCATCCCTTTATCTACCTATGTCGTTGGTACCCACATGTACCATGACCACTGGCTGTTCACTCTCCTCCTTCAGAATTGGGGCGGCACAGTGGCGCAGTGGTTAGCACCGCAGCCTCACAGCTCCAGGGACCCGGGTTCAGTTCTGGGTACTGCCTGTGCGGAGTTTGCAAGTTCTCCCTGTGACCGCGTGGGTTTTTGCCGTGTGCCCCGGTTTCCTCCCACAGCCAAAGACAGGTGATAGGTAAATTGGCCATTGTAAATTGCCCCTAGTGTAGGTAGGTGGTAGGGAATATGGGATTACTGTAGGGTTAGTATAAATGGGTGGTTGTTGGTCGGCACAGACTCGGTGGGCTGAAGGGCCTGTTTCAGTGCTGTATCTCTAAATAAATAAATAAAATAAAATTAAAATAAATGTCCTGCAGCCACTCCGAGACGTCCTTTACCCTAGCACCAGGGAGGCAACATACCATCCTGGAGTCTCGTTTGCGGCCACAGGAACGCCTGTCTGTTCCCTTTACAATTGAATCTCCTATCACTATGGCTTTCCCAGACCTCCCCACCACGCCCCAGCCCCCCCCCCCCCAGCCTTGCTATGCAGAAGAGCCATTTGTGGTGCCATGAACTTGGCTGTTGCTGCTTTCCCCTGGGAGGCCATCACCTCCCCCCCCCCCCCCCCACCCCCTGCCAAAAGTATCCAAAGAGATCTATCTGTTTGAGAGGGGGATGGCCACAGGGGACTCCTCCACTACCTGCCTGTTAGTCATCAACCAATCACCTTGCAGCTTTCCTGTGATGTCACTGTTGACTTTTTTTTTCCCAATCTCCGGCGCGCCTGGCCTGCTCTCTGCTCTGCTTCCAGAAGGTAAGTGGCTAGGCCGCGATCCTCGGGCTGTATTTATCAGCTTCTCTCTCTCGGCGTTCTCCCCTCAGGTCCGTTGAAGGGTGGGGTCAAGCGCGGGAAAAAATGGAAGGATTCTGGCCGGTTCGGGCTCGGGCCTGATGTGTTTCTGTCGGGTGCGGGTCGCGTTTTTTTTTTCCAGATCCGCGCAGGTATTTATTTCAAAGTACCCTGTTACCACACCACGAATAATTGATCCCAGCATTTTCCCTACTACTGGCCTATAATTCCCCCTTTTCTCTTCCTCTTTTCTTATATAGCTGCCTTATGTTTGCTACCTTCCAATCCTTGGAAACTGTTCTAGAATCAAGGAATTCTGAAAGATCAAAACCAATGCCTTCACGGGATCTGTTGCCACGTAGTCCCATTCATTTCTCCAGTACTATTTCTTTACTTATCCTGATTTTTTTAAGTAAAGACACTAGGAGAGGGACACCTGGATCCTTATCAGTTACACAAAATTAACATTTCCAACTTCCTCATCTTCTTCCCATCTAAATCATCAGGCAGTACTTTTAAACTTCAAACTCATTCAGTATTTAAGAGCTTCCATATACCACCTATAAATAAGCATGACATTGTACATTTTGGAAGGAAGAATAAGGAGTCCACATACTCCTTGGAAAGCATGTGCCCAGAACTTGGGGCCATCAATATAAGATCATCGCTAATAAATCAAATACGGAATTCAGGACAAACTTAAAGTGGTTGCAATGTGGAACTCGCTACCACAGGCAGTGGTAATGTGTGTGATGTGCCTGTGGTTTTGTGTGTTTGTGATGTGCCCGTGGTTTTGTGTGTGTGTGTGAGACATGCCTGCGGTTACGTCTGTGTGTGCGCGACATCTGCCTGTGTGTGTGCGCGACATGTGCCTGTGTGTGTGCGCGACATGTGCCTGTGCGCGTGCGCGCGAAATGTGCCTGTGTGTTGTGATGAAAACCACACCTGCCTAGAATGAGGCATATTAATTTTGTTACATTGTCATTAATTTTAAACTCTTACTGGACTGAAAACATGGCTGCACCTGCATTCTAACAGGGCAGTGGCTGGAAACATTTGCATTATAAGGGACAGTTGTTTGGAGAAGACAATGGAACTACTCCCTGATTCAGTTAACCAAATGGATTTTGATCACATTGAATGTGTGAAAGCCAGCATTCCGGCCCTTTACTGAGGATATGTACTAAGATTGAAAGAATCCAAAAAACCTTGCTGGGCAGGTTGTCCCGAAAAATAAAGAGCTAGTCACATGACTTGCCTGCTGGCCCAAGTTTGGTTTGAATTCTGTTCACAAAACAGTCCGAGGTTATACTGCAACTGAACTTGAAAAGAGAGCATCTCTCACGAAAAGAAGAAACTGCAACTGGATTTCAAGAAGACAGAAAACCATCGAAACAACTTTGAAAGTGTGTACTGGGCCCAAACGAGACAGCAAGATCGAACTGCAATCAAAGACTTTACATCAAACTCAAAAGAATAAATGACCTTCAGCAATTGCTTCAAACCTTTCCCCTTGATTCTTTCTCCTTTTCTCTCTATCTGCATGTGTGTTTATCGTGTATGCATACTAGCGTGGTCACTTCGCGAATTTTCAGTCGTTTTAACTGAATTAGAGTTTTAAGGTTAATAAACTTGCACCTTTCTTGTTTAAATCTAAGAAAACCTGTCTGGTTGATTTCTTTGCCATTACAATTGGAGAGCAGTGAACAAGGATTCACTTAGGGGAAGCTAAAAACACAGTGTTTTAAAAATTAAACCCTGTTAAGGCCGAACCAGGGAAAAGCTGAGAGGGAACCCCTCGACCCCTTTCTCACCTGATCATAACTTTTTTTTATTTGTTCGTGGGATGTGGGCTTCGCTGGCTAGGCCAGCATTTATTGCCCATCCTTAATTGCCCTTGAGAAGGTGGTCGTGAGCTGCCTTATTGAACCACTGCAATCATTGGGGTGTAGGTACACCCACAGTGCTGCTCGGAAGGGGGTTCCAGGATTTTGACTCAGCGACAGTGAGGGAACAGATGGTGTGTGGCTTAGAGGAGAGCTTGTGCCTTTGTGCGTGTGTGTGTGTGAGAGCAATGAGAGATGTGCCAACCACTGTCCCGAGGCACCTGGTGAAGAGAGAAACAATATCTGGGAACTTCCTGATGATGCTTTGTGCTTCACAGCTGTAAATTCTATCTATACGTGTTTCAGACTGGAGGATGCTAGACAGCGGTGTTCCCCAGTAAAATTTCAAAGTTTGTCAATGATACCAAACCTGGAGGTGTGAAGAAATGCTTCCTGGCACAATGATAGGAACAGCTTTGGTTAACTTGTACTTTCTACATGTATAGCTCAGTTTATGTTCAGTAACCATGCTACTATTCTACATCACTGAAAATTGCTGATAACTTGTATGAACCGTACTGCATGAGTAACACCACAGAGTAAACTTCCCGCTGTATCGCGATGATGTAAGAAAACAGTGGGAGGAGAACCACAGCTGTTCGTGGTTGCTTTCTATTTTATTTCCTGCTCTAGCCAATATATGCAAAATTGTGCAATTGGAATGCTTGTGGTGCAGTGAGATGCAGATTCGATTTTTCCATCCGCACTCAATCCTTATCCCACTCATATCATTGTGAAAGGTGTGGAGTGAAGGGCAAGTTCCTTTATTGAAAGGAGTAACATTTCAGGCTCTAGACAGACACCTCTAAACATCCCATTCAAAGTCCTGGGAATACATTGTCCAGCTATCTTCTAATGAGGAAAGTTGGAATGTATTTTAAAGTTCCAGACCATTCAACTGGTGAGAAAGGTCAAGTAGTTCATTTATGAAAGAAGGAAAGAACTTGCATTTAAGTAGTACATTTCACATCCTCAAGAGCTCTATGACTCCCAAAGCACTTTCCAGCAAATTAGTTGCTTATTTTGCTGCTGCTGTTCTGAAGCAGTCCTGACCAATTCAACATGTATCAATTTGAGCAAGGATGATCCCAAACCTGTTGTGTTTCCTTAATATTGTTAAAATCTAATGTTTCATGTTTTCATTTCCTACCTCGCTCACATTCCTTCTGGTTGAGTCACTAGGTGAACAACACTAAAGTATTTCAATCCAATTTCAGTGAAACCCAAAAGAGAGGAGACACCAAGAGACAAGGAGCGTGAGGATAGGCGGAAACGTGAGATTCCACCACAGCCACAGAAATCTTCCTCCACAGCAAAACCCACCCAGATCAGCAAACCCCCACAGCTTGTCTACAGTGCGCATAAGGACATTAAACTGACGCTACTGAACAAGGTAATGTAAAAGTACGAAATTCACCCGATTATGTGTTTGGGTTTTAAATAGTTTTTTGTGTACAATTTTACTGAAGTAAAGGATGGTGGAGCTGGAAAACCATTTCAGACTTGTGCTCAATATACTACTAAGTAATTCAAGGACGCAGTAGATTCAGTGTCCGGCACCAGCTGCTGGGAGAGTGAGTGATGGGTACAGTTTAGTGTTCGGTACCCACAGCTGCTGGTAGAGTGAGGGAGGCATTTAATGGCAGGCGGCAGCAGCAGCAATTGGCGAAGTGAAGGGACAGATTTAGTGCATGTCTTTTTCTGTTAAATCATAACAAGCTCAAATGGGAGTCAACCCAGACCCATGCTGGTGGATTGAAGGGAGCAGAAGGATGAATGGGGAAAAGTGCACCTGTTTATCCTCTCCAAGGTTGGGGAAAGAAATACTGTTTTAAACCAGCTCCTACTTCATGCTAATTCGAGAAGCTGAGGACTTTCTCTATTTGTTGCACACTGCCTCTCCAAGTTTGCACAGTTCCTGTCAAATGTGGAGAGGGTTTTGTACCAGAGTTCCCTTCACTAAAGACCCTTTTCCTCTTTATTGACTGATCGGGCAGTGTTCCATCAGGCATTTTAGGCAAGTGCATTAAGCCTGAGTGTGATATGAGGGGATTGACTGATCTATAGCTGTACTGTGGTGATTTTGAAACCTTTTTTCTATTTCAGCCTGCTGATAAGGGCACCAGGAAACGATATGAGCCTTCTGATAAGGAAAGGCCGTCCTCTCCGCCTTCCAAACGGGTCGCCCTGTCTCCGGAAAGAGGTTTGTAATTGCCCAGGCCAGGTTCTCCTGTGAAATTTTGCAACAGTGTATTTGGAATACAGAGGCAGGCGAGTAAGGTGGAAACAGAATATAATGGATTATAGACTGTATCTAACCATACAGAAGCAGGCCATTCAGCCCTTTGTGCCTGTATCAGGTGTCCCTCGGGTCTGTGTTGGGGCCTCAACTATTCGCTGTATTTATTAATGACTTAGATGATACAATAGAAAGCTACATATCTAAGTAATAACAGAAAGGTAGGCAGCATTGTAAGCAGTGTAGGTGGAAGCATAAAATTACAAACCAATGTTAATAAATGAATGGTCAAAACTGTGGTAAATGGGTTGCAATGCAGGAAAATGTGAGGTCTTCCACTTCACACCTAAAAAGGATAGAATAGGGCAGTTTCTAAATAGTGAAAAGCTAGAAACAGTGGAGGTCCAAAGAGACTTGGGGTTCCAGGTACATAGATATTAAAATGCCATGAACAGGTACAGAAAATTATCAAAAAGGCGAATGGAATGCTGGCCTTTATATCCAGAGACTGGAATGCGAGGGGAAGAATTCCTGCCACAGCTATACAGAGCCCTGGTTAGACCGCACTTGGAGCACTTAGGCAGGATATATTGGCCTTGGAGGGAGTGCAGCGCAGAGTTACTAGAATGATAACTGACTCCAAGGATTACATTGGAAGGAGCGATCGCACAAACTAGGGTTGTATTTCTTGTAATTTAGAAGATTAAGGGGTGATTTGAATGAAGATTTCAAGATATTAAGGGGAACTGATAGTGGAAATAATTTCTCCCTATCTACCCCGTTTGGGGAGTCTAGGAGTAGGGGCTTCATCAAAAAATTAGAGCCAGCCCTTTCAGGAGTGAAATTAGGAATCACTAGAAGTGGTGGATGTTTCGAACTCTCTTCCACAAACAATTGATGCTTGGACAGTTGTTAATTTTAAACCTGAGATAAATTTCTGTTATCCAAAGATATTAAGGGATATTGGTCTATAGAGTGCGGTCACAGATCAGCAACAATCTCATTGAATGATACAGCAGGCTCGAGGGGCTAAATGGCCTATTCCTGTTTCTCATTGGGCCTTCTCCCTGCTCTTTCTCCATAGTGCTGAAACTTTATCCTTTTCAAGTATTTATCCAATTCCCCTTTGAAAGTTGCTATCAAATCTGCTTCCAGTGCATTCTAGATCATAATGTATGATTAAATGCATACAAGAAGGTGCACATATACTGAAGCTAGTCCAGAAGACAGAATAATGTATGTTACAAGTAGTGCTGGTAACCCTTCAGTTTGATGTTCCTATCCATTTTGCTGATACTTAGTAACAGAGAAGTGAAGTGGTTGTTTTGGGGACTGAATATTGTTGGAAATATGGATGGGCGCTTGAAGGAAATAAACTTGCAAGGCTACGGGAATAAAGCAGGGGAATGGGACTGACTGGATTGCTCTGCTGAGAACCGGCATGGACTGGGATGGGCCGAATGGCAGCCTCCTATGCCATAAATGAACTCTGACTCCAGATACAGAAGGATATTTACTTTACAGAAACAGGCCTTTCAACCCAATAGGTCCATGCAGGTGTTTATGCTCAACACAAGCCTCCTCCCACCCCTCTTTATCTAACACCATCAACATATTCTATTCTTTTCTTCATATATGTTTACTTAGCTTCCCCTTGCATGCAGCTATGCTATTCACCTCCACTACTGCATGTGGTAGTGAGTTCCACATTGTAACCACTCTGAGTAAAGAAGTTTGTCCTGAATTCCGTATTGGATTTATTAGTGACTATCTTATATTGATGGTCCCTAGTTCAGGGCCCATATTTTCCAAGGAGTATGTGGACTCCTTATTCTTCCTTCCAAAATGTACAATGTCATGCTTATTTATAGGTGGTATATGGAAGCTCTTAAATAATGAATGAGTTTGAAGTTTAAAAGTACTGCCTGATGATTTAGATGGGAAGAAGATTAGGAAGTTGGAAATGTTAATTTTGTGTAACTGATAAGGGTCCAGGTGTCCCTCTCCTAGTGTCTTTACTTAAAAAACTTTTAAAAATCAGGATAAAGAAATAGTACTGGAGAAATGAATGGGACTACGTGGCAACAGATCCCATGAAGGCATTGGTTTTGGTCTTTCAGAATTCCTTGATTCTAGAACAGTTCCCAAGGATTGGAAGGTAGCAAACATAAGGCCGCTATTTAAGAAAAGAGGAAGAGAGAAAAGGGGGAATTATAGGCCAGTAGTAGGGAAAATGCTAGAATCAATTATTCATGGTGTAGTAACAGGGTACTTCGAAATGAGTACCTGCGTGGATCTGGAAAAATAAACGACCCGCACCCGACAGAAACACATCAGACCCGAGCCCAACTCGGCCAGAGTCCTTCCATTTTTTCCCGCACCCAACCCTTCCGGGAGTGGAGCGGACCTGAGGCGAAAACGCTGAGAGAGAAGTCGATAAATACAGCCCGAGGATCGCGGCCTAGCCGCTTACCTTCCGCGAGCAGAGCAGAGAGCAGGCCAGGCGTGCTGGAGTTTGAAAACAAAGTCAACAGTGACATCACAGGAAAGCTGCAAGGTGATTGGTTGATGACTAACAGGCAGGTAGTGCAGGAGTCCCCTGTGGCCCATCCCCCTCTCAAACAGATAGATCTCTTTGGATACTCCTGGGGTTGGGGGGGGCGGGGGGTGATGGCCTCCTGATCACTATCCAATCACTGCCCCTGTAAACATCTGTGTTGAATTGGGCTCAATTCTGCTTTTCTGCCTGTCATAACCCTCCTCAGCCCACTCCTGTGATGGAAGAAAAAGTTAACACTCACCTGCTTGGCTCATACATCCTGCTTAGGAGAGGTACCAGTGCGGCAGTTTTAACTTTAGGTCACAGGTATAGCTGGTGTGGGTGATCGCTGTAAATGGTGCATTTTTTGGTGCTTATTCTGTGATGCCGGTGAGTTTGTTTCTTGGTGTTTACTGTGTGATGTCAGTCAGTGTATTTCTCATTTTTCTTTTTCCCATTCTTGGGATGTGGACATCACTGACTAGGCCAGCATTTATTGCTCATCCCTAATTACCCTGGAGAAGGTGGTGGTGAGCTGCCTTCTTGAACCACTGCAGTCCATGTAATACAGGTACACCCACAATGCTGTTAGGAAGGGAGTTCCAGGATTTTGACTCAACGACAGTGAAGGAACGGCAATATATTTCCAAATCAGGGGAAACTTGCAGTTGGTAGAGGTCAGTTTGGAAGGTGCTGTGGAAGGAGCCTTGGTGCGTTGCTGCAGTGCATCTTGTAGATGGTACACACTGCTGCTACTGTGCGTCGGTGGTGGAGGGAATGAATGTTTAAGTTGCTGGATGGGGTGCTGTTCAAGCAGGTTGCTTTGTCTTGGATGGTGTCAAACCTCTTGAGTGTTTAGGAGAACGGTAGCATATTCATAATGACGAGTAATCCAGAGGCCCGGACTGATGTTCTGGATGCATGGGTTCCAGTAACACCATGGCAGCTGGGGGAATTTAAATTCAATTTATTAATAAATCTGGAATAAAATGCTAGTCTCCGTAATGATGAGCATGAAACAGCTGAATTGTCATAAAAACCCATCTGGTTCACTAATGTCCTTTAGTGGAGGAAATCTGGTGTTCTTACCCAGTCTGGTCTACATATGACTGCAGATCCACAGCACTGTGATTGGATTAACTGTACTCTGAAATAGCCTGGAAAGAAATGTCAAATACCTGGTTGTCTGTTTCAGGGCATCGTGAGCGGAAGGCATTTGGAAGGCCACCATCACCAAAGGGCGAACGTCAGAGTAGCCGAGCACCAGCAATGATTCGATCATCTCCGGCCCAAGCAGAGAGGTAAGTACATGCACAAGTCAACAGTGGATGAACTTGAGGATAACTTCACCGAATCTACTTTCTTAAACCTCTGAATTGCAATGCAGGTGGAGAAGGTGAAAGTGTTTCTGATGAGGGCAGGTGTATGGTATGTTAAAGCACTTGGTAGAGGGACATGCTCCCATCTCCAGCCTGCAGTCACTGGATCTGAATTCTTGTAAAGGAACTTTACAGTGGTTCAGAAATGGCATTGGGGCAGCCAATGGAAAAACAAATTATTAAGCCAATGTGAGGCACTATATTGCAACAGACCAGAGTACTGCATTACATCTGAACCTGCGTCATACCTGACTTAACCGAGTTTTAAATGTGCGTGAATATTAAAAGCAAACCATATTGGAGGGGAGTGGGTATAGCAGGAGCAGATGCTGCAGTAAAAGCTGTGCTCTGCAACACATGTTGCAGCTCATTCATTCTGCAGGTTCTGAAGTTCCAACCGTTGATGTATTTCATCTTTCCGCTTATTTTGTGGTACAGGCTAAGAGTTTGGTGCAAAAACAGAAATCACTGGAGATACTTAGCAAGTCCAGGAGTTTGTGTAGGATGTTTTCTCCACCAATGCTGCCTGTTGTGCTGAGTGTCTGCAGCATTTTCTGTAGTTTGATTTGCAGTATTTTGCTTTTTGTTCAAGGGCTCGGTGCTCTGGTCTCCAGCCTCTGCTAGTGTTGATGTAGAATTGACCAGTTAGTGAGTGAGGAGCCCGGACAGCTTGGTACAGTCATAATTTCCTGTATTCCCTCTCCTCCCCAGCACACTTCCTCGAGAGGAGAGGTCTGTGCCTCTTTGCAGGGTCCCACTGCTTTGACCGCAAAGGAACTGGTGATCAGTTTTCTAGCAGGTGTTATGCTGTATAAATCAGATAGAAAGTGTAGCCAGTCCTGCTGCTGTTGGAGAAAATGAAATTTCATGCCCATTGCACTTCCTGTTTTTGCAAGTGGGAGTGGTCACAGCCAGTGTAAAAACTGGGGGCAGTTCTTCAGTAGATATCAGTAGCACCTTGTATTTATCTAGCACTTTTAATGTGATAAAATGTCGCAAGGTGCTTCACAGGAGCGTTATAAAACAAGATTGAACACCAAGCCACACGAGGCAATATTTCGGCAAATAGCCAAAAAGCTTAGTCAAAGAGTTAGGTTTTAAGGAGTGTATTAAAGGAGAGTGGAGAAGTGGAGAGGGTTAGGGAACTATTTTCAGAGCTTCGGGCCCAGGCAGCTGAATCTGCAGCCACCAATGGTGAGCAGTTAAAGTTGGGAATGCTCAAGAGGCCAGAGTTAGATATGCGCAGATATCTCGGAGGGTGGTAAGGCTGGAGGATATTACAGATATAAGGATAGCGAGGCCGTGGAGGTACTTGAAAACAAGGATGAGAATTTTTAAATTGAGGCATTGCTCGATTGGGAGCCAGTGTAGGTGAGTGAGCAGCGAAGTGATAGGTGAATAGGACTTGACACGAATAAGGACACTGGCACTAGTGTTTTGGATGACATCAAGCCTACAGAGGGTAGAATGTGGGAAACCAGCCAAGAGTGCATCGGAACAGTCAAGTCTGGCAGTAACAAAGGCGTGAATGAGGATTTCAGCAGCAGATGAGCTGAGACGGGAGAAGTTGGGCGATGTTGCAGAGGTGGAAATAGGCGGTCTTAGTGATGCCGCAGATATGTGGTCAGATTCACACCAAGGTTGCCAGGGAGAGGGATGGAGTCAGCTAGGGAACAAAGTTGGTAGCGGGGACCAAAGACAATAGCTTCAGTCCTTCCACTGCTTAATTGGAGGAAGTTTCTGCTCATCTAGTACTGGAGATTGGACAAGCAGTCTGATAATTTAGCCGCAGTGGAGGGAGAGGTGTTTATGAGGTGGAGCTGGGTGTCTTCAGCATACATGTGAAAAGTAAAGCTGTATTTTTGGATTCTGTCGCTAAGGGACAGCATGTAGATGAGGTAATGCTGCGAGAGCGGGAAGGGAACCCATTGCAGGTGATTCCCTGGCTACGATTAGATAGATAAGAATGGAACCAGGCGAGTGCAGTCCCACCCAGCTGGACACAGTGGAGAGGCATTGGAGGAGGATGGTGTGGTCAACCATGTCTAAGGCTGCACATAGGCCAAGAAGGATGAGGAGGGAAAGTTTCCCTTTGTCACAGTCACATAGGATATAATTTGTGATTAAGAGCTGTCTCGGTACTGTGACAGGGGCGGAAACCTGATTGGAGGGATTCAAAGATGGAGTTCTGGGAAAGATGGGCCTGGATCTGGGAGGTGACAACTGACCAAGAACTTTGGAGAGGAAAGGAAAGTTGGAGATTTGTTGTATAATGCTCCTGTGAAGCGCTGTGGGATATTTTATTACATTAAAGGTACATTGAATAAATATTTATTACATTAAATATAAGTTGTTGAGATGAGATGGTCGTTTGCAAGGACAGTGAGGTTTTGGGATTTTTTTTGAGGAGAGGAGTAATGATGGCAGATTTAATGGCAAGAGGGAAATTACCTGAAGAAAGAGAACTGTTAATAATTTGGCTAACATGGAAACCAGGAGGGGAAGTTTTGTTGCTCGTAGTTTAGTGGAAATAGGGTTGAGGGAGCATGAGGTGGATCTCATGGACAAGATGAGCTCAGAGAGGACGTGAAGTGAGATGAGAGAGAAACTGAGTGGCGCAGTGGTTAGCACCGCAGTCTCACAGCTCCAGCGACCCGGGTTCAATTCTGGGTACTGCCTGTGTGGAGTTTGCAAGTTCTCCCTGTGTCTGCGTGGGTTTCCTCCGGGTGCTCCGGTTTCCTCCCACATGCCAAAGACTTGCAGGTTGATAGGTTAATTGGCCATTATAAATTGTCCCTAGTATAGGTAGGTGGTAGGGAAATATAGGGACAGGTGGGGATGTGGTAGGGATATGGGATTAGTGTAGGATTAGTTTAAATGGGTGTTTGATGGTCGGCACAGACTCGGTGGGCCGAAGGGCCTGTTTCAGTGCTGTATCTCTTTAAAAAAAACTGAAGAAAGATGAGAGTTCAGGGCTAAGACAGGGGGAGCTTTAAAGGAAGTTTGACAAAGTGGCCTCTAGTAGAAAGGAGAGAAGGGGCAGAGGCATCTGATCGAATGATCTCAATCTTGGTGACAAAGAAGTCATGAGCTTTTTGTACTTATTGTTGGAGGTGAGCATGGACAAAACAGGGGAGAGGGGTTTAAGAAGATTGTTTACAGGGGAGAAAAGAAGCTGGGGAGTGGGGGGTGCGGCGGGGGTTGGGGTGGTTGGTGTTATCTTTGCATTCCAGGATGATCCTGAAACAGTGAGCGGTTTTAGATATCATCACGAGCTTATGGAATCTAGACATGTGAGCTAAAGACGCAAGTCCAAGGCCCCATAATGGCAAATTCATAAGTGTGATCATTTTTGACCTTGCTACAGAAATGACCATGAAAGATTGTTGTAATCTGGTTTACTAATATCCTTCAGAAAGGGAGTTGCTGTCCTTACCCAGCCTGACCTACATGTGACTCCAGTTCCTTGTTATGTAGTTGACTCTTGTCTAGGCGCAGCTAAGGATGGGAAGAAATGCTGGCTTTCCAACTCAGTCTACATCCCAAGAACAAATAAAAAGAAGGTTCTCAGACAAGTATGACTGCATATATTTAAATCTTTTTTTCCCTTCCCCTTTTAGAAAACGGCCACCTTCACCCCAGTCAAAGGTCTCAAGTAAAGTGACCAGTGTGTCTTCAAGCTCCAGCAAGTCTCATGACACAGCAGCCTCTGCCACCACAGCATCCTCTGCAAAGTCAAGCAAATCCAACACGTTATCTCGCAGGGAGGAGCTGCTGAAACAGCTGAAAGCTGTAGAGGATGCCATTGCCCGCAAACGAGCAAAGATCCCTGGCAAGGTCCAGTAGCTGTGAACCAATCGACGTGGGACCGCAGTCTGTTGATTAGAGACAGCTGTCAGTATTTTCAGTGATTAAATTCGTGATTTTTTCAGGAAGTAGCCATGTTGGGGGCTCCTTGGGTACCTCACTGCCATCCTCTCAACCTCCTGACATCCCAGTGGGTGATGGCTGCAGTTCAACTCCAAATCTGTCATCTTTTTTTCTTCTAAAGTGGAGAGATGGCTGCAGACTGTGAACTCTATTACGTATTTAACACAAACTGACGCTGCAGTGGCAATCGGTTCAAACCGTAGTCAGTGACTGGACCTGAACATGTGGAATCTGACCCTAGAGAAGCCACACCTTTTACACTGCTTTAGAAGTTCTTAGTGTGTGTGTTGTCTGAAGGAATTCCCATCATATACATAATGTGTTACTGGAGAGCAGGTGAATGTGCTGTCAAACGCTGCTTTCTCTTTCCCCTCCGTTTTTTGGGCAAACTTGTTCTTCTGGCTTCCCAAATAAATATTCATTTATTTTACACTTTTCAGATTTTTAATCTCATGCACACACCTTATGGTGGTTGTGTTGGATGTGTAGGTTGAAGACTGAGAACTCTTTGAAACGATCATTCTGTTAACACACACAGCTGAGGTATTGCGGGAAAGCAGGTTTTTTTTATATGCTGATAACAACTGTTGATGTTGGGAGGGCAAAGTAATTGCATTGAATGGGCAGATAAATGTTCAGGATTGACTTTTTTTTACATGACTTTAATAAAGGATTTACTAGTTGTAAAGATTCAGAACAGTTTTGATTAGTAATCTAGCCTTAAATTAATGGAAGTGAGTTTGTGTCAACACTTGCACTTCGAGAGACCCACTGCACTGGTCAGGCAGCTTCCACACGGGTCTAGGATTTCACTTGTTGCATTATGAAGGGTGAAGGGAGATGCAAAGTTCGCTCAGTCTCCAGAATCTGAAACTATGCTGGCCCTCATTTTACACCTGTCTTAAGTTCAACTGCATCCCCTTAGGCATATTTCACATTAACTTTCTCAGACTTTTAGAATCTTCTACAAACTGCCTCAGCCCTACCCTCTCCCGAGCCTCTGACTTTCCCTGCAACTCTGCAGCGTCAGTTCAATTGCAGATGCAGTGAAACCCTTCAGGTGCTGGTGTGCAGTAACTATCAACTTCTGTCCAGCTCATACCTGAAACTGAAGCCAGCTGCCTCGTAAGGCTGCCTGATCCCTAGCCTGAGGTATACTGTACACACATAATTTTCTATTCTACTGTGTTTACAAACCTCACTTCCTGTCGACATTTATTGCTGATCATTATAAATGGAGAGAGAGAAAAGACTGAGCTGTAATTAAATGTAATTAACAGATTCTGAGTTAACCCAGCACAGACTCAGGTCTTTTCTCAGTTTTCAAACTACACATCACCCCTTTCGTCTCACATCTGGAAAAATGTCTGTAAATTCTAGTAATATTCTGAAGTATGATTATAGATGTACAATACTGTAGAAAATCACCTTCATTCATAGAATTCTTGCAGTGGGCTACATGGGCTGGAACCTTGCTAATTTTGGAGCCAGTTTGCTCTTGCAGTCACCTGAGGAGCAAAAGAAAAGATGATTTGAAGCCAGGTTTTAAGAGCTTTTTAAACCAAAGCTGTTTAGAATGTGGCAGGTTACCGAGCTGTCAACTGCATCTTTATATAAGGAGTAACTTCAGTAAGCATCATGACTCTCAGCTCAATTTGTCATTTTTCAGTTTAAAACCAACTGCAGTCAGAGAATCTTTCGTTTCTTTTTATATACGAAAGAAAAGTTGTCAGAATCTCCTCATTTTGGGACCAGGCACTGATTGTGAAGGTCCCTCAGCCCATCAGTATGACCAACCAGCACAATAGCAACAATTGTGGCACAAAAATTAACCTCCCAAGGTCATGCTTTAGTGAGCAGGTTGGAGTTGTTCCCTGATCTAATGTCACTGCCTCAAGATGAGCCTGTGTGGCTGCTGTGCTGGAGTCACTGGAATGAGGGACGAACTCTGAGGCACTGTAGCTGTTTACCCTTGTACTGTCAGGCCATGGATGTTTTTATTACAATTCTGCATTCTCCTTTTTATTTGTATGTTTGTAGGACTTTACATCTCACCACATGGTGAAGCTTTGTTGATCAGTGTCTCCTATTTTGGAGGCTAAGTGAGTGTTAAGGTAGGATGCGTCAAATACAACATCCCTGCTCCAGGATTTGTGTTGGTGCATAGGGAATCACTTTGTTATTGGCCAACTCAGATCAGGAGACAATTTGAATACACTTTCCCAATCCACCACATTCCAGCTCTGCAGAGAATGGTCATACGGGTAAAGGTAGAGCTCAGACTGTGAGAGAGCTGCTTCACCAACCTGCTTCTGCTGACAGGTTCCAAAGCAGCCAGGGAATTTTTACTGCACATATTTTTTTTAACTTTTTGTCTTTTGTCACCGTCTGGGCGGTTATTACAAAAGAGCTTGGTGATCGACCAAGTGGGGCTAAGGAGGTGAGGGGAAGAGAGGAATGGCTACAGAGACGGAAGCTGTGGGCTGGGGAGGTCAGATTGTGTTGTGTGTTGCTAAAGTTGAGAGGCATAGGTGAAGAGGCAAAGTGCTTGTTCCAGGAAGCTGCTGTAATGGGTGAGCTGGTCTTCCTTTGCACTGGTTTGAAGTATTATTTTTCCCTTCAAGTTTCACCCATTCCCTCTCGCAGGCTTTTGTTATTGCAGGGCATTGGGTGACCTCAGATAATTTCCCTAGGTAGTTGGTTAAGTGTGAACCTGAACAGCGGGTACAAGGAGGCTGTGTGACTCTGGGGACATTTAACTGAACCTGATCCCATCCTTAAACATCAAGTAGGGAAGTTACTGCATGGAGACTCAGGCTTCCTGAACTCAGTGCATCAGAGATTGCTGGCCATCTGATATGGTGTCTCAGCATGACCAGCATTAGACAGCACCTTCATCTACTGGGCACAGCAGACAATGAATTTTGCACTAGAGGAATGAAGAGCCATATGGAGTGCTGAGGATATCTCTGATCTCATGTGTTTTAGCTCCTTGTCGGTGAGCTATATAAAGGGGATGTTTCACCGCAGATTGTAAGTGTTGTGGTGTAAAAGTATGTGGAACACCCCTAAGTCATGCAGTTGTTGGCACATTTATACATGTGGCACTTCAAAATGATTACATTCAGCGACAGAAGCCGATCTTTCCATGACCCTGAGCTAATGACCAAAGGTTTCTCGCGCACAAAGTCCAGGCAAGGTTTGGAGATTCTTTGCCTCCAATTCTGGTGATTACACATGGATTCAATAAAACCGGATACTGGACCCCTACCCACACACACTGTACCACGGACCCAGTGATATCGGGGTGGGACGGGGACACGGGGGGGTGGTGCGTGGAGAATGTTTAGTACATGTAGCATCAGGGAAACAGACCTTCGTGCAGTGTTAATGTAGCTGCCAGAATCCAGGACAGGGTTCAAAGACCAGCACACACAACTACAAAATGTTTAAACCATATCCTGTTAGGGAGAGGCTCCCTCAACTTGCAACCTGTAATGGGGTCATCCAACCAGCTGAGCAGATTATTCCAAACTGTATGCAGTGTAACTACATTCGAGTGCTCAGTGAGGAGAGAAGCAGAATAAACAGGCTGCTGTGAAATGGTAGCTGATGGAATGTTTTTAGATTCTCTGTTGATATCTGGCTGTACTCAATTTGCTGAAGCTGCACAGGTCTTGCCTCATTTATACTCTGGCTGCTTGATACGTTTCACTCAGTTCCTGGGAGCTGTCTTTCGGCTGCTGACGTTTTCTTTCTTGATGCTTATTGGCATTAGTTATCCTGTGGTGCAGACAAGGCTCTGAACCTGGCTCACACAGAGCCTGTGTGGGCCAGTAACTCACTGCCTTCACCAGCTGAGTCATCAGGAGAGCTCAGTGCAGTGCACCAACTGGTCATCTTACATCTCGAAGGAGAGCGTGCACAGCAAGGTATTTGTTGCAAATAATTGTGTCTTTGATTGTGTACGCAGTCACCACACGTTTCAAGATCGCTGAAATCCCATGACTTTAGGCCCAGTCAGTAGCTTCCATCTCCTCACCCCTGTTTCCCCCCACAAAGGTGCTGACTTTTTACTGGTATATCCATCGGAGCTGGCCACCCTCTGATAGGGTGCCCGAGTAACATTGATAATCAATAGAGGAGCTTTACAGCCAGGACCAATTGCCTTTCTAACCCAATCTCCATACGCATGGTGTTCAGGAGTGGGCATCCTCCCACTGACCCACAACTACTAAGACCAGTTGTCGTGACTCTCCTGCTGGGATCAGTTAACTTCCACAGGGATTAAATCTGGGTCTTTATCCAACAGAGCTCTTAAAGAGAGCGTTTAAACTAAGTGATTAGAGCTATCAATTAAAACTCAACCATATTACATTAAAATAATATTTACCAATAATATGTGGAAATCCAGACCATCTGAAGAGTAAAGACCAGATGTGTAATTTATTCAAGTGGGTTATATTACTGTGTCACTCAAATGATTCATCCAGATATTGGCATGCAAACTAGTATATGGATTAAGTAGCATGTGATGACTTTCAAGAGGAAGGCCGATAGTCGCTTGGGCTGATGCAGTTAACTGTGCTGAAACATCCACTCAGAACTTCAATGTTTCCAGGTCTCTGTGTCCAGTCAGTGTGTTTTCCAGTGTCTGTACATGCAATGTCCATACTTGCAGTTGGCAATGCGACATAATATCCAGGTTTGCAGTCTGCCCCGTTGGCCGGTGTCTGCGTGCAGTCTGCCCCGTTGGTCGGTGTCTGCGTGCAGTCTGCCCCGTTGGCCGGTGTCTGTGTGCAGTCTGCCCCATTCACCGGTGTCTGTGTGTGCAGTCTACCCCATTGGCCGGTGTCTGCGTGCAGTCTGCCCCGTTGGCCGGTGTCTGCGTGCAGTCTACCCCATTGGCCGGTGTCTGCGTGCAGTCTGCCCCGTTGGTCGGTGTCTGCGTGCAGTCTGCCCCATTCACCGGTGTCTGCGTGCAGTCTGCCCCGTTGGCCGGTGTCTGCGTGCAGTCTGCCCCATTCACCGGTGTCTGTGTGTGCAGTCTACCCCATTGGCCGGTGTCTGCGTGCAGTCTGCCCCGTTGGCCGGTGTCTGCGTGCAGTCTGCCCCATTCACCGGTGTCTGTGTGTGCAGTCTACCCCATTGGCCGGTGTCTGCGTGCAGTCTGCCCTGTTGGTCGGTGTCTGCGTGCAGTCTGCCCCATTCACCGGTGTCTGCGTGCAGTCTGCCCCGTTGGTCGGTGTCTGCGTGCAGTCTGCCCCATTGGCCGGTGTCTGCGTGCAGTCTGCCCCATTCACCGGTGTCTGTGTGTGCAGTCTACCCCATTGGCCGGTGTCTGCGTGCAGTCTGCCCCGTTGGTCGGTGTCTGCGTGAAGTCTGTCCCATTGGTCGGTGTCTGCGTGAAGTCTACCCCATTGGCCGGTGTCTGCGTGCAGTCTGCCCCATTGGTCGGTGTCTGCGTGCAGTCTGCCCCATTGGTCGGTGTCTGCGTGAAGTCTGTCCCATTGGTCGGTGTCTGCGTGAAGTCTGTCCCATTGGTCGGTGTCTGCGTGAAGTCTACCCCATTGGCCGGTGTCTGCGTGCAGTCTGCCCCATTGGTCGGTGTCTGCGTGAAGTCTGCCCCATTGGCCGGTGTCTGCGTGCAGTCTGCCCCGTTGGTCGGTGTCTGCGTGCAGTCTGCCCCGTTGGCCGGTGTCTGCGTGCAGTCTGCCCCGTTGGCCGGTGTCTGCGTGCAGTCTGCCCCGTTGGCCGGTGTCTGCGTGCAGTCTGCCCCATTGGCCAGAATCAATGAAAGTAAATTTAGATGGTAAAGAGTAAGGACTGAATGCTGGAGACACAGGTCTGTCTGATGAAGCACCTCTACTGAAAGCTTTAGCCTCTCTTTCTCTATAGAAGCTGGTGGACCTGTTATGTATTTAAAGCAATTGATTTTGCTTTCCTAAATTGGGGTGTGGCGGGGTTGGTTCCTCAGTTGGTTGGGGGTGGGGTGGAAGAAACAGTCTGAATAGTAAATTGAAATCAGCCATCTAGAGGCTTCTTGCTGAAGTGCAACTTCAGGCACCAGAATAGACTGAGCAGGTCAGTTCATTGAGCTGCAGGGGACTGAGCGTGAAGGATCCACCTGAACTCTCCTGCACGACGAAGGAAATCTACTCTAAAGCATTGCTTTGCCATTAAGAGCCCTGAGTATTTCAGCAGTTGCTTGATACGAAAACAAATATACTGCGGATGCTGGAAATCTGAAATAAAAACAGAAAATGCTGGAAATGCCAGTCTGGTGAAAGGACATTAACTCGGTTTCTCAACCCAGTTGCTCGATTCTTGCTTTCGATTTTCTTTTATGTTAATTTATGAATTAAGCCTCATCTCTCCCAAGCTTCCAAACTCAACAGCTTCCTTTTTTAATGCTACTCTAGCGCATGTAGGAACTAGTGCTCAGATTCTCCATGCTCCAGACCTGCTCAGTTACTCAAAGTCATGAGCACATCATGCAGGGAACCTTATGTTACATCATATCTCTGAACAGTTGGCAGGGAGCTGAGAGTGACAGCTAAGTTACAATACGTCACACCGTGAAAAAGACCACAATGGCACTGAGTCCAGGTGGATAACTAGCAAACTTGTGATGAGTTTCCAGAGGTTTCCAAGGTGAAGCAGAAAGCACTGATTTCAGTAAACGTTTCCCAATTGCTCAGGTCAGTCTTGCCTACAGTCAAAACCTGCTGTCAGATCGTAACCGAGAGCCTGCAGCACCTTGTAGGGGGTCTGATCCCCTCTCTGTAAAATAAATGTTCTTCTTAGGTTGAATCATGGAGCAAATGGGCGACAGCACAAAGACTGATGACTTGGCTGATTTTACCTGGTGTTAGAATTCCCAATCTAACTGCAGTATTTCTTGGAGAAGTGGGCAGGTTCTGGCAATTCAACTGGTTTGTACAGGGCCCCGTGTGAGGCAACTGAAATTAATGATGTTTCTCTGCTAGTTACACTAATGCTCATTGTTTATTTACATGAAGAGTTTTGTATTAATTGTAGTGATTGTATAAAATCTCTTAAATCTTTTTGTATTTTTCCCCCTCCCTGTAAGTAGATGTTCCAAATCCCAATTCCATAAAATAAATTCTATCTCTTGTCTAATTCTGGTATATCTTTATTCCCTCACCTACACTTTCTTTTTGTGACTTGATGTGAATGGAATATTTTCACAAGTGTGTAACTCTTCATTTCTGAAGCAGGGAAACTCCCATTCAATGCTGTAATAGATATTTCAAAAGGAATTGACACAGATTACTGCAACTCTGGCAGATTGCCAGGGTTTGAACAAGGGACAGTTTTTACAACAAACCTGTAATAAATTCACCGAGATCTGTTGGTATTGCACCCTGCAACAGACTGTACATCTGTCAATGGCTTTTGTGAGTTACAGCAGTGGAGGATGGGGCGATGGTGCCTCAGTTTGGGTGAGCAGGTGGGCTGTGACATTCTGGAAGACCGAGACTGACCAGGATTGTATTGTCAAAGTCCAGGTGATACAGCCTCATATTTACGGCACGCCTTTGAAAAGGAGGAACATAGTTATTGAAGCCTGTCCCTCTTGGATCTCAACCCCAACTACCTGCCTTCTCTTCATATCTCTCAACCTTCCCTACCCATCTCTCTATATCCCTTAGGCCCACCTCACTTCTCTATCTTTCAATCCTACCCAATCATCTCTCCATATCTCTCAATCCCACTTTCAATGAGAGGTTATGGGAGAGGGAAGGAATTAAATATAACGTTGAAATTTTGCTGACAAGGTGAAAGGGATTGTTTGTACCTTGTCAGCTAATGGACCAGGTCCACAAACTATGTCAGCCAATGAAAGTGTAAGCCAACAAATACAGTCTAAAAGAAGTAGGAGAGATGAACAGGTCAATTTTCCAATATGTACATTTGATGCCTGTAAATGTCAGATATATCCGTCAACGATTGTTACACAACTTCTATTAGTCAGTACAAAATGGGCATAAGGAAACAATAATGCCTTGTGGCAAATACTATCTAAACCATCGACAGTGTTCACCTTCACCTCACTTGAGTGACTTACCTTCCCTCCATCCTGCATCAGTTTGGAAAGTATCTGGGCAGTTAACTCGACAGAAACAATCTGTCCACACTCATCCTTTGCTCTTTTGATGTTACTTTAACTTTTATTTTTTCTTAAATTTTCAGATTAAAGCTTTGTCTGAATATTTCATTCCCTTCATTTAGTAACTATGTACTTTCACAAATAAGCAATTTTGGAATCAGCATGGTGAGATATTTCACGGTTGGAATTCTAAACTACTTGTCAGCCAGTGTCCCCATCAAACACTCCCAGGGCAGGTACAGCACGGGGGTTAGAAAAAAAACGGGGTCAAGGAGCTAGTGCCTGGCCGCTTGCTCCACCTTGCTGTTCGCCTGGGTAGCGTGCCACTCCACTTTGTGAACGTGTGCGCGCCCAGGCCCGGCGCGCTGCAAGAGCTGCTTCTTTGAAGAAGTGTCCGCTCTCTTGAGCTCCATCGATAGCGGCGAGTGC
The DNA here is from genome assembly GCF_036365525.1 of Heterodontus francisci. Lineage (NCBI taxonomy): Eukaryota > Metazoa > Chordata > Chondrichthyes > Heterodontiformes > Heterodontidae > Heterodontus > Heterodontus francisci. The sequence goes on from NC_090387.1 coordinate 2,580,612, forward strand.
ATCATCCTCGGGGGGGATTTTAACTGCACCCTCGAGGTGGGGGATCGTTCCAGTCCCCAGCGCGGACAAGCGTCGATGGAGAAGTTGAGGGAACTGATCAGCTCCCTTAACTTGGTGGACGTCTGGCGGAATCTCCATCCCGACTCCAGTGCCTTCACGTGGAGGTCTGGAGGAGGAGGGTCCCAAATCGACCGCCTCTACTTTTCACAGGTGTACGTCTCCTGCATCTCGGCGGCCTCCATGCGGCTGGTGCCGTGCACGGACCACCACCTGGTGTGGGCGGAGTTCATTCCGCTCCGCACGCGGGCGGGGTCCGCGTACTGGCACTTTAACAACCGGCTGCTGGAGGACGAGCGATTCCGGGACTCGTTCTGTCAATTCTGGGCCGACTGGAGAAGGAAGCAGGGGGGCTTCCCCTCCTTGAGGCTAGGGTGGGATGTGGGCAAGACTCACATCCACGTCTTCTGTCAGGAGTACGCGAAGGGGTCGACCAAGAGGCGGGAAGCCGAGATCGGGCGCCGAGAGAGGGAGGTGCTGGACTTGGAGTCCCGCCTCGGTCATGCCGTCGCGGACCCGGCCCTGTGGCAGGCGTACAAAAGAGAAGGGCGGGCTGAGGGACCTGCAGCTCATAGGGTCCTGAGGCGCGTACGTGAGGTCGCGGATCCAGATCTTGGAAGATTTGGACCGTGCCTCACCCTTCTTCTACTCGCTGGAAAAATGGCGGGGGGTCCATAAGCAGCTCGTTGAGCTGCTGGCCGACGACGGATCCTCCATCACGGATCTGGAGGGAATGGGCCTCCTGGTCCATACTTATTACAGTGCGTTGTTCTCTCTGGATCCATCCAGCGAGGATGCGCGCAGAGTTTTGTGGGAGGACCTGCCGCAGGTCAGCCCGGAGGGCGCCGAAGGATTGGAGGCTCCGCTCACGTTGGCGGAGCTGACTGGCGCCCTCCACCAGCTCTCGAGGGCCAAATCCCCAGGGCTGGTTGGGTTGACCGTGGAGTTCCTCAGGGCGTTCTGGGATGTCCTGGGGGAAAGCTTGGCGACTGGGGAGATGCCCCTCTTGTGGTGCAAGGCGGTCATCGTCCTGCTGCCGAAGAGGGGTGATCTCCACCTGCTTCAAAACTGGCGTCCAGTCTCCCTCCTCAGCACGGATTATAAGATCTTTGCCCGGGCTATGTTTACCCACCTGGGCTCCATGTTGGCCCACATGATCCACCCCGACCAGTCCTACACGGCCCCAGGCCGGTCCATCCAGGACAACATCCACCTGGTCCGGGACCTGATCTATCTTTCCCAGAGGACTGGTCAGTCGGTCGCCTTTCTCTCCCTCGATCAGGAGAAGGCGTTCGACAGGGTGGATCACGAATACCTTTTCGGGACTCTGCGCGCTTTCGGACTCGGGCCGCATTTTGTGGCCCGGGTCTGACTTTTATACGCCGCCGCAGAGTGTCTAGTCAAAGTTAACGGGTCCTTGACGGCGCCCCTTCGCTTTGGGAGAGGAGTGCGTCAGGGATGCCCCATGTCCGGCCAATTGTATACCATCTGCGTGGAGCCCTTCCTGTGCCTGCTTCGCAGGAGGTTGACGGGTTTGGCTCTGCGCGAGCTGGCCATGCGGGTCGTCCTCTCGGCTTACGCCGATGACGTGCTCCTCGCGGTCACAGATCCCGTTGACTTGCGGAGGATGTGCAACTGCCAGCGGACCTGCGCGAGGATCAATTGGGAGAAATGTTCCGGACTCCTGGTGGGTCAGTGGCGGGTGGACTCCCTGCCGGAGGAGTTAACACCTTTTGCATGGAGCACCACGCACCTCCTCTTTCTGGGAATCCACCTTAGCCCCGCTGAGGAAGCCTGGCCGGCAAACTGGCAGGAGCTGGAGGCGAAAGTCACCACTCGGCTGGGGCGTTGGACAGGACTGCTCCGAGTGCTTTCCTACAGGGACCGAGCGCTGGTCATAAACCAACTGGTGGCCTCCATGTTGTGGTACCGGTTGGTCTCTTTGGCCACGCCCCCTGCATTTGCCACCAAGATCCAGAAGAAACTCGTCGATTTCTTCTGGGGCAAGAGGAAACACTGGGTCTCTGCCACGGTCCTGAGTCTCCCGATTGAGGAGGGCGGCCAGTCGCTGGTGTGCGTCCGCACCCAGGCTGCGACTCTCCGCCTTCGGACCCTGCAGAGATACCTGTACGTCGAGCGTCCTCCCAGATGGTGTGCGCTGGCGACGTATTTTTTCCGCCCGTGTCACTGCCTTCAAGACGACACACAGCTCCCGGTGGAGTCCGTTAGCCGTGCCTCTCTGAGGGAGTTGCCTGTCTTTTACCGGGATCTATTCCAAGTCTGGAACATGGTCGCCTCCAGTCAGGGCGCTCCCCCGCCGGTGGAGGTGAGCACCTCGGCTGTCCAGGTGGCTGACTCCGGGGACGCACCCGTGGGCGGAGGAGTAGCCAAAGCCCCCGGAATGCCCCTCACTGTGGGTGGCGAGTGGGTTCGGGAGCGCGGAGCGCTCCCAGCCAAGCTGACCCCCGCTCGGCCGGAACTGCTCATCGGACCCAGGCCCCGAAACCCTCCTCGGGAGCCAGTCCAGCACAACCTGAGCCGCCTCTCGGAAATGTCCTCCGTGCCATTCCAATTGGCATGGAGGGGTTTCCTGTACCGGCTGTTCCTGCACACACTCCACTTCCTCGCCCTCGTCAGCCGGCCGGACACGCCCTGGCGGTCCACTTTGCCATCTGGCGGCGAGGGGAAACCCCGATGGAGGTCTCTCTATGCGAGTGTCTTCCCCCTTTACATCGGGGACCTGGGGTGGAGGGTGCTGCACAGGGCAGTCCCGTGCAATAGACTTTTAAGTAGGTTCACGGACTCCCAGTCCGCCTGTACTTTCTGCGGCCTGGACGATTCCGTGTTTCATGTATATACGGAGTGTGCGAGGTTGCAGCCCCTGTTTGAGTATCTGAAGGGGCTGCTCCTCAAATTCTGGCTGCACTTCAGTCCTGCGCTCCTGATATTTGGACTCACGGTGCGGAGGGGCGTGGGCTGGGAGGAGGATCTCCTCGTCGGTCTGCTCCTGGGCCTGGCCAAGGTGGCAATTCACAGGTCCAGGCTGCGGGCTGTCGGGGGGTCCGTCCTCCATGATTGCCTGCCCCTCTTCTGCAGTTACGTTCGCGCCCGGGTGTGCCTGGAGAAGGAGTATGTGGTGTCCGCCGGTACGCTTGAGGCCTTCCGCGACCGGTGGGCACCGCAGGGACTGGATTGCATTGTCGATGCCGAGAATGGCATTTTAATTTGAGTTTTTTTTTTGTTTATTTATGTAAAAAAACGGGGTTAGATACAGAGTAAAACTCCGTCTGCACCAGAGTAAAGCTCCCTCTGCACTGTCCCCATTAAACACTCCCAGGACAGGTACCGCATTGGGATTGGCTGCTTTCTAATTGGGACTCCAGAGTGCATCAACGAGGTGCAGCTGACTGTGCTGCAGTTAGTTCCTGGAGGTGCTGCTGGAGAGGGAGAGCTGAGGAGAAACTGCAAAAACTTAGAACAACATTTGCTGCAGAGGAGGAGAGACTTTTGGAATAAGCCTGTATTTGGAGGTGGGTGTAGAGGACCAGACTCATTTCATTTGGATTGTTGTGGGAGGCCAGAAGAACAAGGGGTGGGGACTATACAATTCTGCAGGGAGCTGTGCAGTTGCACTAAAGTTGCAGGGAAGCTCCCTCCCCACCCCAATTGCCCAGCCTGAGTCAGCTGAAGCTGCCTGGCTAATATACAGAAGGGGATAAATAGTGCCTGGGCAGCTTCAGCTGACCCAGGTGAAGACGCCTCCCCCAACCAGAAGACTGTAAAACCAAGTGTGCTGGCAGAGACTGTTTTAAGTGTGCTGTGTGCACCACCTCCAGAAAGGAACAGTCATCCCTTACAGCCTGTCTTTCTCTCTCCTCTATCCCCTCAGCCTCTCCCCTAACCTGTTGTTTGTTTGTTTTGTGCATCTTAAAGTTATTTTCAAGACTAGAATTTGGGGTGGGTTTAGCTCTTAGACCCATGGCAAGCCCTTCATCACAGGTGGCGGGGCCCTCTACAACCTATGCAGCTGCAGCCTCTGTGGCTGCCCACGTGGCCCCGTCACCTTTTAAATTAATAACATCCAGCCATGGGGTGAAGAGCTATCCCCACCCCAACATGTCCATTGAGGCCTGTGTGAAGGCAATGGCCGAGGTTGTCGGCCCCTCGGCCATTGTTGCGGCCTCAAAGATGTATGGGAAGGCTGTGTTTTTTCTAAAGACCGAGCGGGCGGTGTCCCTGGCCCTGAGTAAGGGGCTCACTGTGGGGGGGACCTTCCTGCCAGTGGACCCTCTGGGGGCCACTGCGCATCGGATAATGTTATCAAACGTCCCACCCTTCATTCCCAGTGAGCTCCTCCTCCCCCACCAACACCATCTGGGGGAGGTGAGGTCAGGGATCACCCCAGTCCGGCTTGGTCTTCGGGAACACAGCCTCCAACATGTCTACTCCTTCCGCCGCCAGTTATTTATGCAGCTGGCGCGGGAGGAGGACTCGGATGGCCAATTTAATGTGGAGTTCCAGGGACGGCCTACCGCGTCTTTTGGACTTCGGACGGGGCGCGGTGCCACGTCTGCAAGGGGGTGGGGCATGTTCGTAAGAACTGCCCCAACCTCCCGGCCGCCAGCTCCACCTCGGCGGCCCAGGGTCCTCCCACTCCCCCCACACATCCAACAGACACCGCTCACTCGGTTCCGGAGGCTGTGGTTTTCACAGCCTCCAGTGGGGAGGGGAGTGCCCGTCCGAGTGGAAGGAAGACGCGGAGGCAAAAGAAACATCAAGAGGCGCGTCCCCTGGACACATTGAAACGACCCAAGCCTGAGCTCAGCCCAAAGCCCGTTCTCACGGAATCCACCTGTCCCAGGGCTGGGCTCAGGCCCAGGGTGACTAAAAAGAAGGAGGGTGCGGAGGCGGAGGCCTCTGATGACATGGAGGTCTCTGAGCCTCTGCGCCCCAGTGGGAAAAAGAGGAGAAGGCACCCTTCCACAGAGGTAACGAGGGTCCTGAGGTGCAGGGTCCATCTGTTGGAGGGGAGCTGTCTCCTGTTTCGGGTCCCCAGGTTTCCCCTACCGCCACCACCAAGACTGCAAAGTCCGTGCAGGAGCACCCTATTCCTCAGGATGGAGGGGAGGGGAAGGGCCCGGTACATGAGGCCCCTCCTGAAGGAGTAAGTGGGGCCCTGCTTGTGGTGGGGGAGCCTGGGGATGCTGCCCATTCTGCCACTGCTACTGGGTCGGGTGCCCTGAGTGAAGGGGAGGGCGAGGCCCCAGAGGGTCAGCCCTCCCAGCCGGAGTCCACCACCAACAGGAGACACCCGACCCGGTTATAACTGAGAATGCTGCCCCATCTGCTGGGCCTGTGGGTGCTGGCGGAGCGGGAGATGGCCTCCTCTCTCCGCCTCTGGTCTCGGCTCCGGCTGGATTTCCGTAGTCCGGAACTTCTGTCTCCCCTGGACCACTCATTGGCCTGGGGATGGAGGTGGAGGGGGTCCTGAACTGCTGGCGCCCACAGGCTCCAGTTTCACAGTAGAACCCAGAGAGGAGGACTCTGCCATCGATCCTGGGGGTGGGATCGTGATGGAGGCAGGACCAGCTGGCGCGGCCGGGACGTCCGCCCCACAGTGTGTGGTGGATGTGTCGGCCGCTGGCAGTGACGACCCGGAGGAGAATTGGGATTCGGTGTGGGGCACGGAGGATGACCTTGATTCCATCACCAGTGAGGTGGTGGAGTCCCTTGTGCCTCCCACCGAATCTCCCCTCATACCCACGGCGGAACTCCGGGATTTTCTTGCGGTTGCAGGGGTTGTCGCAATAAAGTTCAGCTGGGCCTCGGCCGTTGGTCGAATCTGGCGCTGATCATCCAGTCCGTCCGTGCCGCCCTGAAGAAAGCGGGCAAGCGCGCGGGCGTGAAACTGGTTGAGAGGCGCCGTTTTAATGTGTTCCTCAATGGGTTGCTGGGGGAGTGGAAGGCCAGGTGCACTTCCACTCCCTCCTCACAGTGAGCTGTTGGTGACGGGTTTTAAGTACCTTTGACATGAAGATAACCATAGCCAGCCTCAACATCAACGGCAGCAGGGGGTCTCACCGCAGATTTCATAATCTCTCAGTCCTCAGGGAAGGGAGATGCGCGGTGAGCTTTCTGCAGGAAACCCACACCGTTCCGGGAGACGAAGCCACCTGGCTCCTGGAGTGGCAGGGTGGGGTCTACATGAGTCACCTCACCCCTATTTCTAGTGGGGTGGCTATCTTGTTGGCCCCGACTTTTCAGCCGGAGATCTTGGGGGTCAAGGATCTAGTGCCGGGCCGTTTGCTCCACCTCGCCGTTCGCCTGGGTAGCGTGCCGCTCCACTTTGTGAACGTGTACGCGCCCAGGCCCGGCGCGTTGCAAGCGCGCTTCTTTGAAGAAGTGTCCGCTCTCTTGAGCTCCATTGATAGCGGCGAGTGCATCATCCTCGGGGGGGATTTTAACTGCACCCTCGAGGTGGGGGATTGTTCCGGTCCCCAGCGCGGCCAAGCGCCAGTGGAGAAGTTGAGGGGACTGATCAGCTCCCTTAACCTGGACGTCTGGTGAAATCTCCATCCCGACTCCAGCGCCTTCTCATGGAGGTCTGGAGGAGGAAGGACCCGAATCGACCACCTTTACATTTCACAGGCGTACGTCTCCCGCGTTTCGGCGGCCTCCATGCGGCTGGTACCGTGCTCGGACCACCACCTGGTGTGGGCGGAGTTCACTCCGCTCCGCGGGCGGGCGGGGTCCGCGTACTGGCACTTTAACAACCGGCTGCTGGAGGACGAGCGATTTCGGGACTCGTTCTGTCGATTCTGGACCAACTGGAGAAGGAAGCAGGGGTGCATCCCCTCCTTGAGGCTGTGGTGGGATGTGGGCAAGACTCACATCCGCGTCTTCTGTCAGGAGTATGCGAAGGGGTCGACCAAGAGGCGGGAGGCCGAGATCGGGCGCCTTGAGAGGGAGGTGCTCGACTTGGAGTCGAGTCTCTGACAGGCCGTAGCGGACCCGGCCCTGTGGCAGGCGTACAAGAAGAAGGGCGCGCTGAGGGACCTGCAGCTCATAGGGTCCCGAGGTGCGTACGTGAGGTCGCGGATCCAGATCCTGGAAGATTTGGACAGCGCCTCACCCTTCTTCTACTCGCTGGAAAAATGGCGGGGGGTCCGTAAGCAGCTCATTGAGCTGCTGGCCGACGGCGGATCCTCCATCACGGATCCGGAGGGAATGGGCCTCCTGGTCCGTACTTATTACAGTGCGTTGTTCTCTCCGGATCCGTCCAGCGAGGATGCGTGCAGAGTTTTGTGGGAGGACCAGCCGCAGGTCAGCCCGGAGGGCGCCGAAGGATTGGAGGCTCCGCTCCCGTTGGCGGAGCTGACTGGCGCCCTCCACCAGCTCTCAAGGGGCAAATCCCCAGGGCTGGATGGGTTGACCGTGGAGTTCCTCAGGGCGTTCTGGGACTTCCTGGGGACGATTATGCGCGGGTCCTGGGGGAAAGCCTGGCGACCGGGCAGATGCCCCTCTCGTGGCGCAGGGCGGTCATCGTCCTGCTGCTGAAGAGGGGCGATCTCCGCCTGCTTAAAAACTGGCGTCCGGTCTCCCTCCTCAGCACGGATTATAAGATCTTTGCCCGGGCTATGTCTACCCGCCTGGGCTCCGTGCTGGCCCACATGATGCACCCCGACCAGTCCTACACAGTCCCGGGCCGGTCCATCCAGGACAACATCCACCTGGTCCGGGACCTGATCCATCTTTCCCAGAGGACTGGTCAGTCGGTCGCCTTTCTCTCCCTCGATCAGAAGGCGTTCGACAGGGTGGATCACGATTACCTTTTCGGGACTCTGCGCGCTTTCGGACTCGGGCCACATTTTGTGGCCCGGGTCTGACTTTTATACGCCGCCGCAGAGTGTCTAGTCAAAGTTAACGGGTCCTTGACGGCGCCCCTTCGCTTTGGGAGAGGAGTGCGTCAGGGATGCCCCATGTCCGGCCAATTGTATACAATCTGCGTGGAGCCCTTCCTGTGCCTGCTTCGCAGGAGGTTGACGGGATTGGCTCTGCGCGAGCCGGCCATGCGGGTCGTCCTTTCGGCTTACGCCGACGACGTGCTCCTCGGGGTTACAGATCCCGTTGACTTGCGGAGGATGTGCGACTGCCAGCAGACCTTTTCTGCCGCGTCCTCCGCGAGGATCAATTGGGAGAAATATTCCGGACTCCTGGTGGGTCAGTGGCGGGTGGACTCCCTGCCGGAGGAGATGACACCTTTTGCGTGGAGCACCACGCACCTCCTCTATTTGGCAGTCCATCTTAGTCCCACTGAGGAAGCCTGGCTGGCAAACTGGCAGGAGCTGGAGGAGAAAGTCACCACTTGGCTGGGGCGCTGGACAGGACTGCTCCGAGTGCTTTCATACAGGGGCCGAGCGTTGGTCATAAACCAACTGGTGGCCTCCATGCTGTGGTACCGGTTGGTCACTTTGGTCCCGCCCCCTGTATTTGCCACCAAGATCCAAAAGAAACTCGTTGATTTCTTCTGGGGCAAGAGGAAACACTGGGTCTCTGCCGTGGTCCTGAGTCTCCCGATTGAGGAGGGCGGTCAGTCGCTGGTGTGCGTCCGCACCCAGGCTGCGACTCTCCGCCTTCGGACCCTGCAGAGATACCTGTACGTCAAGCGTCCTCCTAGATGGTGTGCGCTGGCGACGTATTTTTTCCGCCCGTGTCACTGCCTTCAAGACGACACGCAGCTCCCGGTGGAGTCCGTTAGCCGCGCTTATTTGAGGGAGTTGCCTGTCTTTTACCGGGATCTATTCCGAGTCTGGAACATGGTCGCCTCCAGTCAGGGCGCTCCCCTGCCGGCGGAGGTGAGCGCCTTGGCTGTCCGGGCGGCCGACTCTGGGGACTGTCCGGCGGGCAGAGGAGTAGCCGAAACCCCCGGGACGCCCCTCACTGCGGGTGGCAAGGGGGCTCGGGAGCGCAGAGCACTCCCAGCCAAGCTGATCCCCGCTCGGCCCCGAAACCTTCCTCGGGAGCCGGCCCTGCACAACCCGAGCCGCCTCTCGGAAATGCCCTCCGTGCCATTCCAATCGGTGCGAAGGGGTTTCCTGTACGGGCTGTTCCTGCACTCTCTCCACTTCCTTGCCCTCGTCAGCCGGCCGGACACGCCCTGGCGGTCCGCGTTGCCATCTGGCGGCGAAGGGAACCCCCGATGGAGGTCTCTTTACGCGGGAGTCTTCCCCCTTTACATCGGGGACCTGGGATGGAGGGTGCTGCACAGAGCAGTCCCCTGCAATAGGCTTTTAAGTAGGTTCACGGACTCCCAGGCCACCTGTACTTTCTGCGGCCTGGACGGGTCCGTGTTCCACATATATACGGAGTGTGCGAGGTTGCAGACCCTGTTTGAGTATCTGAAGGGGCTGCTCCTCAGGTTCTGGCTGCACTTCAGCCCCACGCTCCTGATCTTTGGGCACCCGGTGCGGAGGGGCGTGGGCCGGGAGGAGGATCTCCTCGTCAGTCTGCTCCTGGGCCAGGCCAAGGTGGCAATTCACAGGTCCAGGTTGCGGGCCGTCGGGGATTCCGTCCTCCCCGATTGCCTGCCCCTCTTCCGCGGTTACGCCTGTGCCCGGGTGTCCCTGGAGAAGGAGCATGCGGTGTCCGCCGGTACGCTTGAGGCCTTCCACGACCGGTGGGCACCGCAGGGACTGGAGTGCATTGTCGACGCCGAGAATAACATTTTAATTTGAGTTTTTGTTTATTTCTGTTTTTAATAAAGTTATTTTAAAAATATAAGTATGTATATAAAGGGGGCCTGAGGAATAAAGGCCACCTTAAAAAAAAAAACGGGGGAAAGAAAAAGAAAAAAAAAACGGGGTTAGATACAGAGTAAAGCTCCCTCTACACTGTCCACATCAAACACTCCCAGCTTCTAGTGAACCATTTTGTGTGCTGCTAAAGTAAACTGATTGGAAAGATCCCAGATTAAATTCTTGCTCTTTGGTGATTTAGTTCCCTGGGTTGCTATCCTCACTGTTGGAATGAACACTGCAGCTAGACTGATGAAAGGTCACTGACCTGAAACATTAACTCTGTTTCTCTCTCCACAGATACTGCCAGACCTGCTGAGTATTTCCTGCACTTTGTTTTTATTACTGTAGCTAGACTGGTTTGTTGCCATTGACCGCATTCTGTGTTCAATTCTCCATTGTGTTGCCCATGAACTCTACCTGCAGCAGGTTAGTGCTGATTCACTCTGAATTTTGTTGGTTCATCAAACATCTTCACAGCCTTTGATATTGAGGATACAAATAACATCCCAGTATTGGCTGGAAGTCAGGAAATGGAAGGGAGGGAGGAACTCAAGAAAATTGCAATCACCAGGGAAGTGGTACTGAACAAACTGTTGGAGATGCAGGCTGACAAGTCTCCAGGTCCTGATGGACTTCATCCTAGGGTGTTAAAAGAAGTGGCTAGTGAGATAGTTGATGCGTTAGTTTTAATTTTCCAAAATTCCCTAGATTTGGGGAAGGTTCCGTTAGATTGGAAAATAGTGAATGTAACTCCTTTTTCAAAAAGGGAGGAAGACAGAAAGCAGGAAACTACAGGCCAGTTAGCTTAACATTTGTCTTAGGGAAAATGTTAGAAGCTATTATTAAAGATGTTATAGCAGGGCATTTAGAAAAATTCATGGTAATCAGACAGAGTCAACATGGTTTTGTGAAAGGGAAATCATGTTTAACCAATTTATTGGAGTTCTTTGAGGGAGTTGCATGTGTTGTGGATAAAGGGGAACTGGTGGATGTATTGTACTTAGATTTCCAGAAGGCATTTGATAAGGTGCCACATCAAAGGTTATTGCGGAAAATAAAAGCTCATGGTGTGGGGGGTAACATATTGGCATGGATGGAAGATTGGCTAGCTAACAGGAAACAGAGAGTAGGCATAAATGGGTCATTTTCTGGTTGACAAGATGTAACGAGTGGTGTGCCACAGGGATCTGTGCTGGGGCCTTAACTTCTTGCAATTTATATCAATGACTTAGATGAAGGGACTGAAGGTACGGTTGCTAAATTTGCTGATGACACAAAGATAGGTAGGAAAGTAAGTTGTGAAGAGGACATAAGGGGGCTACAAAGGGATATTGATAGGTTAAGTGAGTGGGCAAAGATCTGGCAAATGGAGTATAATGTGGGAAAGTGGGAAATTGTCCATTTTGGCAGGAAGAATAAAAAAGAAACATATAATCTAAATGGTAAGAGATTGCAGAACTCTGAGTTTTTTTTATTCATTCATGGGATGTGGGTGTCACTGGCTATGCCAGCATTTATTACCCATCCCTAATTACTCTTGAGAAAGTGGTGATGAGCTGCCTTCTTGAACCGCTGCAGTCCTTGTGGGGTAGGTACACCCACAGTGCTGTTCCCATGCATCTGCTGCTCTTGTCCTTCTAGTTGGTAGAGGTCGCGGGTTTGGAAGGTGCTCTCTAAGGAGCCTTGGTGCATTGCTGCAGTGCATCTTGTAGATGGTACACACTGCTGCCACTGTGCGTCAGTGGTGGAGGGAGTGAATGTTGGTGCATGGGGTGCCAATCAAGTGGGCTGTTTTGTTCTGGATGGTGTCAAGCTCCTTGTGTGTTGGTTGGAGCTGCACCCATCCAGGCAAGTGGAGAGTATTCCATCACACTCCTGACTTGTGCCTTGTAGATGGTGGACAGGCTTTGGGGAGTCAGGAGGTGAGTTACTCGCTGCAGGATTCCTAGCCTCTGATCTGCTCTTGTAGCCATGCTATTTATATGGCTACCCCAGTTCAGTTTCTGGTCAATGGTCGCCCCAAGGATGTTGATAGTGGGGGATTCAGTGATGGTAATGCCATTGAATGTCAAGGGGAGATGGTTAGATTCTCTCTTGTTGGAGATGGTCATTGCCTGGCACTTGTGTGGCGTGAATGTTACTTGTGGTTGCAGAGGGATCTGGATGTCCTAGTGCATGAATCGCAAAAGGTTGGTATGCAGGTACAGCAAGTAATTAGAAAAGCTAATAGAATGTTATCATTTATCGCGAGGGGAATTGAATACAAAAGTAGGGAGGTTATGCTTCACCTATACAGGGCATTGGTAAGACCACATCATGGCTACAATACTGGTCTCCTTATTTAAGGAAGGATGTAAATGAGGCAGTACAGAGAAGGTTTACTAGACTAATGCTCGGAATGGGCGGGTTGTCATATGAGGAAAGATTGGACAGGCTATTTATTTTTATTTAGAGATACAGCACTGAAACAGGCCCTTTGGCCCACTGAGTCTGTGCTGACCAACAACCATACATTTATACTCACCCTACAGTAATCCAATATTCCCTACCACCTACCTACACTAGGGGCAATTTACAATGGCCAATTTACCTACCACCTGCAAGTCTTTGGCTGTGGGAGGAAACCGGAGCACCTGGCGAAAACCCACGCAGTCACAGGGAGAACTTGCAAACTCCGCACAGGCAGTACCCAGAATCGAACCTGGGTCGCTGGAGCTGTGAGGCTACGGTGCTAACCACTCCGCCACTGTGCCGCACTAGGCTTGTATCCGCTAGAATTTAGAAGAGTAAGAGGCGACTTGATTGAAACATATAAAATCCTGAGGGGTCTTGACAGTGTGGATGTGTAAAGGATGTTTCCCCTTGTGGGAGAATCTAGAACTAGGGGTCACTGTTTAAAAATAAGGAGTCGCCCATTTAAGACAGAGATGAGGAGAAACGTTTTCTCTGAGGGTTGTGAGTCTTTGGAATTCTCTTCCTCAAAAGGCGATGGAAGCAGAGTCTTTGAATATTTTTAAGGCAGAGGTAGATAGATTCTTGATAAACAACGGGGTGAAAGGTTATCGGGGGTAGGTGGGAATGTGGAGTAATCAGTTCAGCCATGAGTTTATTGAATGGTGGAGCAGGCTCGAGGGGCCGTGGCCAATCCTGCTCCTAATTCCTATGTTCATATGTAGATCTGGCACTTGGAAATTCATCACCATGTTTGTCTCCAAGTCAAACTGTCAAGAACTCCACTGATGTCATTTCCATTTCCCTGACGAGGATGCACCTCACTTACCTAAATGCAGAGAGTATAAATACAGATTGGGCATAGCCAAGGTTTAAGGTTCTTTCAGCATCTACTGCTCCCTTCTCTGCAATCCAATCAAAGTGATTACCAGACCCTGGATAAATGAATGTCCGTTCCCAGGACAGGTTTTCCAGGATCGGGAGCTCATGTCTCTGTTTCTTTATTAACTTTGCAAAGCTGTGAATAGTTCTGGTCTCCAAAGGATCTCGAGGTCGTGGAGAATCTGCAAAAAAAGATTTGAAAAGTTGACATCAAAACTGAGAGGTTGTGCCATTCCGGAAAGATTGGACAGGCTTTGGCTTTTTACCAAAGAGCAGGCTGAGAGGTGAGGGCTTTCAGATTATAAAAGCGTTTGATCGGACGGGTGTAGAAAAGATATTTCCACTTGTGGATGAGTCCAAAACTAAGGACTATAAATATAAGATAGTTACTAATAAATCCAATGGAGAATTCAGGAGAAACTTCTTCACCCAGAGAGTGGTGAGGGTGTGGAATTTGCTATCACAGGGAGTGGTTAAGGCAAATAGTATAGATGCGTTTAAGAGAAGCTAGATATGTACATGAGGGAGAAAGAACAACATATAACACCTTTAACATAATAGAACAAGCCAAGACGCTTCACAGGAGCAATTATAAAGCACATTATGACACTAAGCCACAAGGAAGTCACCAGAAGCTTGGTCAAAGAGGTAGGTTTTAAGGAGCATCTTAAAGGAGGAGAGAGAGGTGGAGAGTCAGAGGTTTAGGGACAGAATTCCAAAGCTTGGGGCCTAAGCGGCTGAAAAGAACCGAAAGTTATGTTGATAGGTTTGGATGAAGAAAAGTAGGAGAAGGTTCATGTAGAGCAGAAATACCCACATAGATAGTTGGGCCAAACAGCCTGTAAATTCTGTGATAGTTGTTCTTTTTTAATCTTTCATGGGATGTGGGTGTTGCTGGCAAGACCAGCATTTGTTGCCCATCCCTAATTGCCCTTGAACTGGGTGGCTTGCTAGGCCATTTCAGAGGGCAGTTAAGGTTCAACCACATTGCTGTGGGTCTGGAGTCACATGTAGGTCAGACCAGGTGAGGACAGCAGATTTCCTTCTCTAAAGGACATTAGTGAACTAGATGGGTTTTCACAACAATTGATGATCATTTCATTATTGAGACTAGCTTTCAATTCCAGATTTTTTTATTAATTAATTAATTGAATTTAAATTCCACCACCTGCCATGGTGGGATTTGAACCCATGTCCCCAGGAGATTAGCCTGGGCCTCAGGATTACTGGTAACTGTACATCTATGGTCAGCTTGGTACAAGGACTTCAAAGTAAGGAAGTATAGCAAAATGAAGATCTTTGAACACAGCAGATGGGAGTGCTTTTAGAATTTAACATCTTTGGGCATTGGTAATTTTTATTTTACTTATTTAGAGATACAGCACTGAAACAGGCCCTTCGGCCCACCGAGTCTGTGCCGACCAACAACCACCCATTTATACTAACCCTACAGTAATCCCATATTCCCTACCACCTACCTACACTAGGGGCAATTTACAACGGCCAATTTACCTATCACCTGCAAGTCTTTGGCTGTGGGAGGAAAACGGAGCACCCGGCGAAAACCCACGCAGACACAGGGAGAACTTGCAAACTCCGCACAGGCAGTACCCTGAACTGAACCCGGGTCCCTGGAGCTGTGAGGCTGCGGTGCTAACCACTGTGCCACCCCAACTGCTCTTCAACCTTATCTGCTATAAGTGATTTTCTCACTCTTTAGGGTGCAAATAAACTGAGACTGAAATACTTTTCTAAATAATTAGTTTTATTGACATGAGGATGTGATAGTCTCACAGATGAAGATACTTACTCCAGGAATACTTTGCAGAACTAAGAGTCATCAATTTGCCTTCTGGGAGACTATGGGGTTAATTTTTTTAATTGTTTCCTTTCTTTCTCCTAGAAATCTTCTATTACCATCGTCACTGCCAGAAGAGGCTAGCATTAGTTTTCCACTTCTCATTTTGAGAAAACATCTACTTTTATTATGGTTTTCTTATCTCTAATCTTATCCTTTGAAATTTTGGCAAATCCTGAAAACAGTATTTTGCAGCAACAAATCTTCAACAGTCAGAAACAATAGATCATTCTATGATTCCCTGCTATTAGTACACAGGAAATAGTCATTGGGTAGTACAGAACTTGAGAATTCAGCACTCTCTTCTCATGCAGTGTAAGTTGTTTTCCCCTTACATTGGTATTCTTGTGATTGTCCTGATGAGGGCAAGACGAAAAGCTTCGACATCATGTCTCTATTTTCAGCAATTCTCAATATACAGGAACTTGGTCAAGCTTCCCAGCATGCCTTCTGATTTTGGTCAGGTTTAATTGTTTTTTGTTCTTTCCTTTGTTGCTAACCAAATTCTGCTGTTTTACCAAGTAATCTGGGGTTTCTAGTCCATCTGTTTCGTCTTCCTTAAAAGCCAATATTAAAAGTCTATATTGAAAAGTCCAAAATCCTTCACCATTCAGACAGTTACTTGCAGAGTAATCTGAAGCTAAATGGGTAGAGTCCCGAGCTTATTGATCTACCTGTGCAGGTTTCACCTGGTCAGCCATCATCAGTGGCCTGACTCAGATTGTGGAATCTGCCAGAGCAATGACCCAGTTCTCATCTCCTAAATCAAGGCAGATATTGTTAGAACCCAATTTACACCAAAAAGCTTCCATTTTCATCCTTCCTGCATCACCACCCCCACACTTGCCCCACCCCATGCCCCCGAGGGAAAGGAATTATTGTAGTTGGTCATTAGACAACTGCTAGATGAGGATTCAGCCCCTCCCTAGACAGACACCAGCTTCCAGATACAACACAACTTGTCATATGTGTGAATGTCCCTCCATCATCTTCTGATGACAGCAATGGGCAGCATCCCCTCTCACACTGGGCTCAGCATATTGACAGGGGCTAAATAGGCAGCTTCTCTACTGTAAGGTTCTGTCTTGCAGACCAGTGATGATTGGCTGCAAGTCTTGGATATATAAAATGTGTTTTCATATTTAGCCCCCTGACGCCTGGCAGTAAGTGGGCCCCAATCCTGAGGTTTCTTCATGTCTCTTCCTTACTGCCTGTGGGAGTATCTGAGTGCCAGCTTCAGCTGTAATGAGTTCTTTATTTTGTCTCATGCAACATGATGAGATACATGGAGTCCAGTCAGTTGAAGATCTCTAACAGGTTTATTAACAGCTGAACTAGACTGTACAGTACAGAGCAAACTAGTTACAAAACCTTTATCTGGGCTTACATTTTCAGTGTGACGCTGGCTTGCAGCCACATGACTACATCCTGGTACTTAGCTCATTAGCATACTGAGTTCTTAAAGGGACATCACTCTTAAGGCAATCATACAACATCAGCGATGTTCCAGATTGTTGAAAACTCTTATGCTGCCGCAGCCTGCTTACAATCATACAGCAGAGAAAAGCCACTCGCCCCATTATGCCTGTGAAAGAAGTACAGGGTGGGGTCTGCTCAGTTCCACTCAGATCCATAGTGCATCTGCTTTTGTGATCTAAAACATTAGAGAAGCCAAATCTTGAGATTTTTTTATTCATTCCCGGGATGTGGGCGTCGCTGGCTAGACCAGCATTTATTGCCCATCCCTAATTGCCCTTGAGAAGGTGGTGGTGAGCTGCCTTCTTGAACCGCTGCAGTCCATGTGGGGTAGGTACACTCACAGTGCTGTTAGGAAGGGAGTTCCAGGATTTTGACCCAGCGACAGTGAAGGAACGGCGATATAGTTCCAAGTCAGGATGGTGTGTGACTTGGAGGGGAACTTGCAGGTGGTGGTGTTCCCATGCATTTGCTGCCCTTGTCCTTCTAGTTGGTAGAGGTCACGGGTTTGTAAAGTTCTGTAGAAGGAGGCTTGGTGCATTGCTGTAGTGTATCTTGTAAATGGTACCCACTGCTGCCAGTGTGCGTCGGTGGTGGAGGGAATGAATGTTGAAGGTGATGGATGGGGTATTGATCAAGTGGGCTGCTTTGTCCTGGATGGTGTCGAGCTTCTTGAACTCCTGACACTCCTGACTTATGCCTTTTAGATGGTGGACCGGCTTTGGGGAGTCAGGAGGTGAGTTACTCGCCGCAGGATTCCTAGCCTGTGACCTGCTCTTGTAGCCACGGTATTTATATGGCTGGTCCTCTTAAGTTTCTGGTCAATAGTAACCCCCGGGATGTTGTTGGGGGATTCAGCGATGATAATGCTGAATGTCAAGGGGAGATGGTTAGATTCTCTTGTTGGAGATGGTCATTGCCTGGCACTTGTGTGGCACGAATGTTACTTTCCACATCATTCCAAGCCTGAATATTGTCCAAGTCTTGACTGCATGTGGGCACAGACTATTTCAGTATCTGAGGAGTAGAGAATGGAACCGAACACTGCAATCATCAGCAATCATCCACATTTCTGAGCTTATGATTGAAAGAACATAAGAAATAGGAGCAGGAGTCGGCCATTCAGTCCCTCAAGTCTGCCCCTCCATTCGATAAGATCATGGCTGATCTGTCCCAGGCCTTAACTTCTCTTTCGGACCTGCTTCGCCTAACCCTCGACTCCCCGAGATTTCAAAATCTATCTACCTCCTCCTTAAATACATTTAGTGACCTAACCTCCACAACTCTCTGAGGTAGAGAATTCCAGAGATTCACCACCCTGTGAGAGAAGAAATTCCTTCGCATCTCAGTTTTAAATGTGTGCCCCCTTATTCTGTAATTATGGCCCTTAGTTTGAGATTCCCCCACCAGTGGAAACATCTTCTCAACATCTACCTGTCAAGCCCCCTTAAAATCTTATATGTTTCTATAAGATCACCTCTCGTTCTTCTAAACTCCAATGAATAAAGGCCGAACCTGTTTAACCGTTCTTGATAAGACAACCCCTTTATCCCAGGAATCAGCCTAGTGAACCTTTTCTGAACTGCCTCCAATGCTAGTTTATCCTTCCTTAAATAGGGGGACCAAAACTGTACACAGTACTCCAGGTGTGGCCTCACCAACCCCCTGGACAGTTGTAACAAGACTTCCCTATTTTTAAACTCTAACCCCCGAGCAATAAAGGCCAACATTCCATTTGCCTTCCTAATTACTTGCTGCACCTGCATGCTAACTTTTTGTGTTTCATGTACAAGAACACCCAGATCCCTCTGTAAAATCCCTCTATAAAAAGGCAGTATTTTGCAGTCTTTCTCCATCTAAATAATAATCTGCCTTTTTATTCTTCCTACCAAATTGGATGACCTCACACTTTCCCACATTAAACTCCACCTGCCAAGTTTTTCCCCACTCACTTAACCTATCTATATCCCCTTTGCAGATTCTTTGTGTCCTCATCACAACATGCCTTCCCAACTATTTTTGTATCATCAGCAAATTTGGATACACTACACTCTGTCCCTTCCTCTAAGTCATTCATATAGATAGTAAATAATTGAGGCCCAAGGACCAATCCTTGTGGCACCCCACTAGTTACAGCTTTCCAATCTGAAAAAGACCCATTGATCCCGACTCTCTGTCTTCTGTGTGTTAGACAATCCTCAATCCATGCCAACACATTACCCCCAATACCCTGAGCTCTTATTTTGTGCAATAACCTTTTATGTGGCACCTTATCAAACGTCTTCTGAAAATCCAAATACACAACATCTACAGGTTCCACTTTATCAACTCTGCTTGTGATATCCTCAAAGAACTCTAACAAATTTGTCAAACATGATTTCTCTTTCATAAAACCATGTTGACTCTGATTGCATTATGTTTTACTAAATGTCCTGCTATTTCTTCTTTAATAATGGACCCTATCATTTTCCCAATGACAGATGTTAAGCTAACTGGTCTGTAGTTTCCTGCTTTCTGTCTCCCTCCTTTCTTGAATAGGGGTGTCACATTAGCGGTTTTCCAATCCGCTGGTACCCGACCGGAATCCGGTGAGTTTTGGTATATTATGACCAATGCCTCCACTATCTCTGCAGCCACTTCTTTTAAAACCCTTGGATGCAGGCCATCAGGTCCTGGTGACTTGTCTACCTTTAGTCCCATCAGTTTGTCCAGCACCTTTTCCCTCGTGATAGAGATTTTTATAAGTTCCTCCCTCCCATTTACACCTTGCTCATCTATTGTTGGGAGGTTTATAGTGTCCTCCACCGTGAAGACTGATGCAAAATATTGGTTTAAATTATCTGCCATTTCCCTGTTATTAATTCCCCAGTCTCATCCTCTCAGGGTCCCACACTTACTTTCGCTACTCTCTTCCTTTTTATATACCTGTAGAAACTCTTACTGTTTGTTTTTATATTTCTTGCCAATTCACTCTCATAATTAATTTTCTCCCTCTTTATTAGTTTTTTTAGTCATCCGCTGCTGGTTTCTAAATAATTCCCAATTCTCTGGCCTACCACTAGTTTTCACCGCATTGTACTCCTTTGTTTTTGATTTGATACTCTCCTTAACTTCCTGTGTTATCCACAGGTGGTTCATCGTTTTCTTCGAGTCGTTCCTTCTGACTGGAATAAATGTTTGCTGAGTGTTATGAAATATCTGCTTAAAAGTCTGCCACTGCTCATTTACTGACTTTCCCCTGTAGTCTATTTCCCCAGCCCACTTTAGACAACTCTTTCTTCATACCTCTGTAATTGCCCTTGTTTAAGTTGAAGACACTGGTTTGAGACCCGAGTTGCTCATCCTCAAACTGAATTTGAAATTCTGCCATGTTTATGATCGCTTCCCCCTAAAGGATCCTTAACTACGAGATCTCTTATTAATCCTACCTCATTACAAAATACCTAATCTAAAATAACCTGTTCCCTGGTAGGTTCTGCAACGTAGTGTTATAAGAAACAATCCCTGAGGCACTCGACAAATTCATCTTCCATGCTACCCTTGTCTATTTGATTTGTCCAGTCTAAATGCAGATTAAAATCACCCATGATAATTGTAGTGCCCTTCTTACACACCTCCATTATTTCCTGATTAAGGTCATTGATGAAGCAGCTGAAGATGGTTGGGCCTAGGACACTACCCTGAGGAACTCCTGCAGTGATGTCCTGGAGCTGAGATGATTGACCTCCAACAACCACAACCATCTTCCTTTGCGCTAGGTATGACTCCAGCCAGTGGAGGGTTTTCCCCCATTGACTCCAGTTTTGCTAGGGCTCCTTGATGTCAAGGGCAGTCACTCTCACCTCACCTCTTGAGTTCAGCTCTTTTCTCCATGTTTGAACCAAGGCTGTAATGAGGTCTGGAGCTGAGTGACCCTGGCAGAACCCAAACTGAACGTCACTGAGCAGGTTATTGCTGAGTAAGTCTCACTTGATAGCACTGTCAATGACACTTTCCATCACTTTACTGATGATCGAGAATAGACTGATGGGGCGGTAAATGGCTGGATTGGATTTGTCCTGCTTTTTTGGACACGACGTACCTGGGCAATTTGCCACATTGTCGGGTAGATGCCAGTGTTGTAGCTACATTGGAATAGTTTGGCTAGGGGTGCAGCAAGTTCTGGAGCACAGGTCTTCAGTACTACACATAAACAAAAAGTGCTGGAAATACTCAGCAGGTCTGGCAGCATCTGTGGAGAGAGAAACAATGTTAATGTTTCAGGTCAGTGACCCGTCATCAGAACTGGCAAAGGTTAGAAATGTAAAATGTTTTAAGCAAGTGAAGGGGAGGGGGAGAGAACAAAGGGGAAGGTGTTTGACAGGGCAGGAGAGGTTAAATAACAAAGTTGTCCTCGGACAAAGGCAAAGAGTGTGTTAATGCTTGTGGTGAAAGACAAAGCATTCGTCCAGAGAGAGTGTTAATAGCAGAATAATGAGCAGCTCTGACTACATGAAAAGCAGGCACATGGTTAAAAAATAAAATATTAAAAAAAAGGCTAATCATGCTCTGAAGTTATTGAACTCAATATTCAGTCCACAAGGCTGTCGAGTGCCTAATCGAAAGATCAGGTACTGCTTCTCGAACTTGTATTGATGTTCACTGGAACACTGGAGCAGGCCAAAGACAGAAATGTGAGCATGAGAGCAGGGTGGGGTGTTGAAATGACCAGCGACCGGAAGTTCGGGGTCATGCTTTCGGACTGAGCGGAGGTGTTCCGCAAAGTGGTCACCCAGTCGCGTTTGGTCTCCCCAGTGTAGAGGAGACCACATTGTGAGCAGCGAATACAGTATACTACATTGAAAGAGGGCGGCGCAGTGGTTAGCACCGCAGCCTCACAGCTCCAGCGACCCGGGTTCAATTCTGGGTACTGCCTGTGTGGAGTTTGCAAGTTCTCCCTGTGTCTGCGTGGGTTTTCTCCGGGTGCTCCGGTTTCCTCCCACAGCCAAAAGACTTGCAGGTTGGTAGGTAAATTGGCCATTATAAATTGCCCCTAGTATAGGTAGGTGGTAGGGAAATATAGGGACAGGTGGGGATGTGGTAGAAATATGGGATTAGTGTAGAATTAGTATAAATGGGTGGTTGATGGTCGGCACAGACTCGGGCCGAAGGGCCTGTTTCAGTGCTGTATCTCTAAACTAAAACTAATGTACAAGAAGATCACTGCTTCACCTGAAAGGAGTGTTTGGGGCCTTGGATAGTGAGGAGAGAGGAGGTAAATGGGCAGGTATTACACCTCCTGCGATGCCATGGGAAGGGGACGAGTTGGTGGGGGTAATGGAGGAGAGGACCAGGGTATCGCGGAGGGAATGATCCCTTTGGAATGCTGACAGGGGAAGGGAGGGGAAGATGCATTTGGTAGTGGCATCACGCTGGAGGTGGTGGAAATGGCGGAGGATGATCCTTTGGATATGGAGGCTGATGGAGTGGAAAGTGAGGACAAGGGGAACCCTGTCGAAGTTCTGGGAGGGAGGGGAAGGGGTGAGGGTAGAGGTGCGGGAAATGGGCCGGACACGGTTGAGGGCCCTGTCAATAACAGTGGGGGGAATCCTCGGATGAGGAAAAAGGAAGTCATATCGGAAGCGCTGTCACGGAAGGATGCATCATCAGAGCAGATGCCCTCAGATCCTAAAACAATAACATTCGAGATCCAGCAGTTAGAGGGAAACATATGAGTGGGATGAATCACATTAACACAGGCCACATTTGATTATTTCAATCTTTATATAGTTTCGAATTTGAAGAGTCTGTAAATTCACGATTGTTATTGTAAGGATTGTATTTCCTGCTCTAGCTACGCCCCCCTCACCTTTCCAATCCCTCACAGTGCAGTATGACTCCTGTCCAGGTGTGTGCCGAGGAGAGGCTGCTCTCTCTGCCCGGGGCTACACTGACTGAATAGCCTCGGAATGTCTCACTCTCTCCGCTCAGCGACGGGTTTTTTTTTCACCTTGGACAATAACACGGAAGCAGTGAGCATTTTTCCTCATCGGGATTTCCAACCCAATCTGGGCTATAAAAGGAGTGGATAGAAAGTCAAATACATCAGAAACAGAAAAGGGGAGAAAGAGCAAAGATCGGAAGGGATTGAGAGTGAAATGGAAACAGCATTGAAGGTAAGAAAAGTTTCTGAGTGGGAGGCAATGATCAGACAGGAAATGGGAATAGTCAGTGAGTAAAATGTAATGTATCCAAAGTGAGAGAGAAAAAACCGGGATTACAGCACTGAAACTTCCATCCTTTCATCAACTGCATTCGTCAGTCTGCTTCATTCTTAGCGAAGTTTAACCCTGAGGAAGTATTTTAGATCGATAATGAAAATTGTTTGCGGGTCAGTGATTTGGGGACTGATGCAGTTTGTGGGTCAGTGATTTGGGGACTGATGCAGTTTGTGGGTCAGTGATTTGGGGACTGATGCAGTTTGCGGGTCAGTGATTTGGGGACTGATGCAGTTTGCGGGTCAGTGATTTGGGGACTGATGCAGTTTGTGGGTCAGTGATTTGGGGACTGATGCAGTTTGTGGGACAGTGCCCATCTGACCGGACCATCAATATCTTCCTGCAGCCTACAGCTATCCTCCTCGCTATCTACCACACGGTCAATCTTTGTGTCGTCTGCAAACCTCTTGATCAAGCCCCCCACATTTACGTCCAAATCGTTAATATATACCACAAAAAGCAGGGGACCCAGTACTGAGCCCTGCGGAATGCCACTGGAAAAAGCCCTCCAGTCGCTAAAACAGCCGTCAACAATTACCATTTGTTTCCTGCCACTGACCCCATTTTGTATCCACCTTGCTGCATTTTCCTGGATCCCATGGGATCCCATGTCAAAAGCTTTGCTAAAATCCATGTAGACCACATCAACTGCACTATCCTCATCTATCTTCCTTGTCACTTCTTCAAAAAATTCCATCAAGTTGGTCAAACAAAATCTTCCCTTAACAAATCCATGCTGACTATCCTTGATTAACCTGTGCCTTTCTAAGTGACAGTTTATCCTGTCTCTCTGAATAGATTCCAGTAATTTGCCCACTACTGAGGTTAGACTGACTTGCCTGTAATTATTCGGTCTATCCTTTGGTCCCTTTTTAAACAGAGGTACAACATTAGCAATTCTCCAATCCTCCGGCACCACACCTGTGTCTAGTGAGGATGGAAAATGATGGTCAGACCTTCTGCTATTTCCTCTCTTGCCTCTTTTAACAGCCTAGGATACATTTCATCTGGTCCTGGTGATTTATCAACTTTCAAAGATACTAATCCCATTAATACTTCCTCTCTCCCTATGTTTCTCAAATCCAATATTTCACACCCTTCCTTCTTATCTACAATATATGCATCGTTCCTCCTCTTTTGTGAAACAGAAGCAAAGTATTCATTAAGAACCATACCAATAACTTCCGCTCCTACAGATAGGTTACCTTTTTGGTCTTTTATGGGCCCTACTCTCTCCTTATTTATCCTCTTATACCTAATGTATTGATAAAACATCTTTGTTCACTTTAAATTTGCTTGCCAATATTCTTTCATGCCCTCTCTTTACTTTCCTAATCTTTTTGATTTCATCCCTCCACTTTCTCTCGGCTTTCTGTAGTATTGAGTTTTCGGTGTTGGACGTAAGCTTTCCTTTTCTGCCTTATCTTACCCTGTAAACTCCTTGACCATCCATGGGGCTGTAGATTTGGCCGCCTCACTCTTTTTCTTTGTGGGAACATGTTGACCCTGAACTCTTGAATCTCTGCTTTGAATGCCTCCTACTGTTCTGACACTGATTTACTTTCAATTAGCTGTTTCCAGTCCACTTTCACTAAATCACTCCTCAGTTTAGTAAAATTGGCCTTGCCCCAATTGAGAACTCTAACTCCTGTTCTGTCTCTGTCCTTTTCCATAATTATGTTAAAACTGACTGAATTATGATCACTACCACCAAAATGCTCTCCCACTGCCACTCCTTCCACCTGCCCATCTTCATTTCCTAAAACTAAGTCTAAAACTGTGCCCTCTCTTGTTGGACTTGCTACATACTGGCCAAAAAGTTCTCCTGAATGCAACTCAAGAATTCTGCTCTCTCAATTCCTTTCACATTAAAACTATCCCAGTTAATATTGGGGTAAGTAAAATCCCCTACTATTACTGCCCTATTGTTCTTGCACTTCTCAGAGATTTGCCTACGAATCTGCTCCTCTATCTTCCTCTGACTGTTTGGGGGTCTATAGTACACTCCCAGCAGTGTGACTACCCCTTTTTTTGTTCCTTAGCTCAATCCATATGGCCTCATTCGATGAACCTTCCAACATATCATCCCTCCTCACAGCTGTAATAGTTTCCTTGACCAAAATTGCCACTTCCTCTCCTTTCTTATCCCCCTCCCTATCGCGTCTGAAAACCCTGTAACCAGGAGCGTTGAGCTGCCATTCCTGTCCCTCCTTAAGCCATGTTTCTGTAATAGCTATGATATCATACTGCCACGTGTCTATCTGTGCCCTCAGCTCATCTGCTTTATTTGCTGTACTCCTTGCATTGAAATAGATACCCTTGAGCACTGCCAAACTCTCTCTTTTATTTTCTAACCCTCGTTTCCTCTGTCTTCCAGACTCACCCATTAATTTTTGGTCTTCCATTTTCATTTCTGATTTTGTCCCAGCTGAGTCAACCCTCAGGTCCCCATCCCCCTGCCAAACTAGTTTAAACCCTGTTCAACAGCACTGGCAAAACGTCCCGCAAAGAACTCAGTCCCGGCTCTGTTCAGGTGCAACCCGTCCGGTCTGTACAGGTCCCATCTCCCCCAGAGCCGGTCCCAATGTCACAGGAATCTGAAGCCCTCCCTCCTGCACCATCTTTCCAGCCATGCATTCATCTGTCTTAGTCTTCTATTTCTATACTCACTTGCATGTGGCGTTGGGAATAATCTGGAGATTATTACTTTTGAGGTTCTGCTTGCCAATTTCTTACCTAGCTGCCTAAATTCTGACTGCAGGACCACATCCCTCTTTCTACCTATGTCGTTGGTTCCAATGTGAATCACGACTGCTGGCTGTTCACCCTCCCCCTTCAGGATGCTCTGCAGCCGCTCAGTAACATCCATGACCCTGCCATCAGGGAGGCAACACACCATTCTGGATTCATGTCTGTAGCCACAGAAATGCCTGTCTGTTCCCTTGACCATTGAATCACCTATCACTATGGCTCTTCCAGTCTTCTCTGTACCCCCCCCACCCCCCCTCACCCCAGTGCAGCTGAGCCACCCATGGTGCCATGGACTTGGCTCTGGCTGCACTCCCCAGGTGAAGCATCACTTTTCTCAGTGCTCAGAACTGAGAGTTTGTGGGACAGTGATATGGGGATTGGGTCCAGTGTGTGGGACAGTGATATGGGGATTGGGTCCAGTGTGTGGGACAGTGATATGGGGATTGGGTCCAGTGTGTGGGACAGTGATATGGGGATTGGATCCAGTGTGTGGGACAGTGATATGGGGATTGGGTCCAGTGTGTGGGACAGTGATATGGGGATTGGGTCCAGTGTGTGGGACAGTGATATGGGGATTGGATCCAGTTTGTGGGACAGTGATATGGGGATTGGGTCCAGTGTGTGGGACAGTGATATGGGGATTGGATCCAGTGTGTGGGACAGTGATATGGGGATTGGGTCCAGTGTGTGGGACAGTGATATGGGGATTGGGTCCAGTGTGTGGGACAGTGATATGGGGATTGGGTCCAGTGTGTGGGACAGTGATATGGGGATTGGGTCCAGTGTGTGGGACAGTGATATGGGGATTGGGTCCAGTGTGTGGGACAGTGATATGGGGATTGGGTCCAGTGTGTGGGACAGTGATATGGGGATTGGGTCCAGTGTGTGGGACAGTGATATGGGGATTGGGTCCAGTGTGTGGGACAGTGATATGGGGATTGGGTCCAGTGTGTGGGACAGTGATATGGGGATTGGGTCCAGTGTGTGGGACAGTGATATGGGGATTGGGTCCAGTGTGTGGGACAGTGATATGGGGATTGGGTCCAGTTTGTGGGACAGTGATATGGGGATTGGGTCCAGTTTGTGGGACAGTGATATGGGGATTGGGTCCAGTTTGTGGGACAGTGATATGGGGATTGGATCCAGTTTGTGGGACAGTGATATGGGGATTGGATCCAGTTTGTGGGACAGTGATATGGGGATTGGATTCAGTTTGTGGGACAGTGTTATGGGGATTGGGTCCAGTGTGTGGGACAGTGATATGGGGATTGGATCCAGTTTGTGGGACAGTGATATGGGGATTGGGTCCAGTTTGTGGGACAGTGATATGGGGATTGGATCCAGTTTGTGGGACAGTGATATGGGGATTGGGTCCAGTGTGTGGGACAGTGATATGGGGATTGGGTCCAGTTTGTGGGACAGTGATATGGGGATTGGGTCCAGTTTGTGGGACAGTGATATGGGGATTGGGTCCAGTTTGTGGGACAGTGATATGGGGATTGGGTCCAGTTTGTGGGACAGTGATATGGGGATTGGGTCCAGTTTGTGGGACAGTGATATGGGGATTGGGTCCAGTTTGTGGGACAGTGATATGGGGATTGGGTCCAGTGTGTGGGACAGTGATATGGGGATTGGGTCCAGTGTGTGGGACAGTGATATGGGGATTGGGTCCAGTGTGTGGGACAGTGATACGGGGATTGGGTCCAGTGTGTGGGACAGTGATACGGGGATTGGGTCCAGTTTGTGGGACAGTGATATGGGGATTGGGTCCAGTTTGTGGGACAGTGATATGGGGATTGGGTCCAGTTTGTGGGACAGTGATATGGGGATTGGGTCCAGTTTGTGGGACAGTGATATGGGGATTGATGCAGTTTGCAGAGTCTCTTTAGTTCCCTGATGTCTTTCTGATTCTTCCCCTCAGCTTTTCTTCATCATCTTCCTGACTCTGGGGCTTGGTCAGACTCGGAGGATGAAGCGTGGTGGAACCCATCACTGCTGGTACCTGGATGAGCTAGAGAGCCGGGCCAGTGGGCTGCAGAGGCTGCTGGGCAGGGCTAGCACAAACCACTTCCCCTCGGTGACCCTGGTTGAAGAGCTGGAGCAGCAGAAACACAACTGGGAGAAAGGTTGTCCAGATCTCCGGCAATATTCCTCGCACAGAAGTGACTTCAGTCACCGCTCCATCTCACCGTGGGAATACAGGTAATGGGACTGTGTGAGCAGCAATGGGCGGTGATGGGCACTGGGAACTAGTGATCATAATACCATTGAATTACATGTTAAGTTTGAAGGTGACATGCTCCAATCACAAACAAGAATCTTAAACTTAAACAAAGCCAATTACATAAGCATGAGGGGAGAACTGGCTAAAGTAAATTGGATAAACAGAATAAAAGGTATGGCAGTAAATGAACAGTGGGAAACAATTAAAGAAACAATTCAAAATGTTCAATTAAAATACATTCCATTGAAAAACAAAAACTCAGCAAGAAAGACCCATCCGTGGCTCATTCAGGAAGTTAAGGATAGTATTAGATTAAAAGAAGAGGCTTACAATGTTGCAAAAAGTAGTAGCAAATCTGAGGATTGGGAATGTTTTGGAAACCAGCAAAGGGTCACCAAAAAATTGATAAAAAAGGAAAAAATAGAATATGAGAGTAAACTAGCCAGTAATATAAAAACAGTTTGTAAGAGCTTTGATAGGTATATAAAAAGGAAGAGAGTAGCTAAAGTGAACGTTGGTCCCTTAGAAGCAGAGACATGAGAAATCATCATGGGGAATGAGGAAATGGCAGAGGCATTGAACAAATATTTTGTGTCTGTCTTCACAGTAGAAGACACAAGTTCCATACCAGAAATAGGCAGTAACCTAGGGTTTAAAACAGTGAGGAAATTAATATCAGCAGAGAAAAAGTATTGGAGAAACTTAAGGGACTAAAATCTGACAAATATCCAGGACCTGATGGCCTACATCCTAGGGCTAAAAGAGACAGCTGCAGAGATAGTGGATGCACAAGCTATGATTTTCCAAAATACCTTAAATTCAGGAACAGTCCCATCAAATTGGAAGTTGACAAATGTTGCACCATTTTTCAAGAAAGGAGGGAGAGAGAAAACAGGGAACTACAGGCCAGTTAGACTAACATCAGTAGTTGGGAAAATGCTGGAATCTATTATTAAGGAAGTTTTAACATTGCACTTAGAGGTTTTACTGAAGGAAAATCCTGTTTTTGATAAATTTCTTAGAGTTTTTTGAGGATGTAACTAGTAGGTTAAATAAAGGGGAACCAATAGATCTAGTGTACCTGGATTTCCAAAAGATATTTGATAAAGTACCACATAAAAGTTTAGTAGGAAATATAAAGGCTCATGGTGTTGGGGTAATATATCAGCGTGGATCAATGATTCCTTAATGGGCAGGAAGCAGAGAGTGGGCATAAACAGGGCATTTTCAAGTTTGCAGGCAGTGAATAATGGAGTGATGCAAGGTTTAGTGCTGGGGCCTCAGCTATTTACAATCTATATTAATGACTTAGATGAAGAGACAGAGGGTAACGTATCAAAGTTTGCTGATACAAAGCTAGGTGAAAAGGTAAGCTGTGGGGAGGACACAAACGCAAAGAGATGTAGACAGGTTAAGAGATGGGCAACAGGATGGCAGATGGAGTATAATGTAGGGGAGTGTGAAGTTATGCACGTTGGTCATAAGAATAGAAAAGCAGAATATTTTTTTAAAAGGTGTGAAACTTGTAAGTGTTGATGTTCAAAGAGACTTGGGTGTGCTTGTACAAGGAAAGCACAAAGTTAACATGCAGGTACAGCAAGCAATTAGGAAGGCAAATGGCATGTTGGCCTTTATTGCAAGGGGATTGGAGTACAGGAATAAAGAAGTATTGCTACAATTGTACAGGGCTTTGGTGAGACCACACCCAGAATACTGTGTGCAGTTTTGGTCTCCACATTTAAGAAAGGATATACTTGCACTGGACGCAGTGCAGCAACGCTTCACTGAACTGATCCCTGGGATGAGGGGGTTTCCTATGATGAGAGGCTGAGTAAACTGGGGCCTATATTCTCTGGAGTTTAGAAGAATGAGAGGTGATCTCATTGAAACATACCAGATTCTGGAGGGACGACATAGGGTAGAAGCCGAGAGATCGTTTCCACTTGTCAGGGGAATCTAAAACACGGTGGCAAAGTCTCAGGATAAGGAGTTAATCATTTAGGACTGAGATGAGGAGAAACTTCTTTAAAGGGTTGTGAATCTTTGGCATTCTCTACCCCAGAGGGTTGTGGATGCTCCATTGTTGAATATATTCAAGGCTGGAATGGACAGATTTTTGGTCTCTAGGGAATCAAGTTATATGGGAAGCGAATGGGAAAGCAGAGTTGTATCCGAAGATCAGTCATGAGGGTTTTGAATGGTGGGGTAGGCTTGATGAGCTGTATAGTCGACTCCTGCTCTTGTTTCTTATCTGCAGCAACAATCAGTAATGGTTTGTCTCTCATTCTTTCTTTGTTCTGTTACTGAACTTGGTGTCTTTTTGCTCTGATTCCAGGATTGATTACGATGAGAATCGATATCCTCCAAAATTGGCCTTCGCTCATTGCCTCTGTGACGGCTGTATCGATGCAGAGACTGGCGACGAGACTCTGTCCTTAAACTCAGTGCCTCTAGAACACACCATGTTGGTCCTGCAGCGCCAGTCCTGCCCCGGGCACCCTGGGCAGTATAGCTTCGATCTGAAGTACATTAAGGTGCCCGTCGGCTGTACATGTGTCCTGCCCAAAAACAGTGGGTAACCTCCTGTGGAGCCATGCCTTTCCCCCTCTGAGAGGGACATTCAATTGACTCAGGATTGCGGTGCTTGTGAAATACTCTCTGCTTATTTTATGGTCAGAAGTCCAGCCGGACAGAGTGCGTCTGCTTCAGATCCCAGTCATTGCAGAAACTTGGCACCTCAGTTCTGTTACTGACGCTGCTGGGTGTCACTGTGATGGACGGAGGACGAGCTAAATTTGGGTGGAGGGACTGTGCTGGGGGAGGGGGAGTGGGGGAAGGGATTGTGGATTGTGCCAGGGGGAGGGGGAGTGGGAGTGGATTGTGCCAGAGGGAGGGGGAGTGGGGGGAGGGTGGATTGTGCCTGGGAAGGGGGACTGGGGGGGAGGGGGGGATTGTGCCTGGGGGAGGGGGACTGGGGGGGAGGGGGGGATTGTGTATTGTGCTCTGGGGGAGTGGGGGGGGGGGGAGGATTGTGTATTGTGCCCTGGGGAAGGGGGGGGATTGTGGATTGTGCCAAGGGGAAGGGGTGGGGGGGGGGGGGAGTGGTGAGTGGCGGGGGGGGCAGATTGTGGATTGTGCCAAGGGGAAGGGGGGGGGGCGTTGAGTGGGGGAGTTGAGCATCTCTGGGATGTGCAGCAGTCGCTCTGTGTGAGGTTGGATTGGGTCTTTGTGTTGAATACATGTGTATTTGAATCCAGTACGTCATTGTGTGACTACTTCCTCCCTTTTATTTAATTATTTTTTACAAAGATGCACTTGTTTTAAATTATTTCTGTGGAACTGAGCAAGATGTTTGTCTCAGAGATTTAATTTATAAATGGATAATATGTATTTATAATAATTTAAAGACAAGCTTTATATTCCTGAGGTGAAATCACTGCTTGATGTCATTCTGTGACAGTCTGTGATATGATTTACCAATTTGGTCTTGCAATGAAATATTAATACTTTATAATAAAGTACTGAGCGCTGATTGGTGTTTAGTTTATTGATTGGTTGCAGTGTAATCAATGCGGGTTTTATGGAAGCAGACTTTAGACAGACTGGGTAAGTGGAATTTCAAACCAGTCCCAGTACAGCTGTCCTTACAATTCACTCTGCCTGCCTGTGGCAGGGGAGTAGCCGATACACAGCATGCAAGAAGGATGTAGCAGTGCAGTGGTTTTGTTACTGGACAGAGATCATGATTTCAAATATTACAGTGGCCCGTTTGAGAATTTGATTTCAGTTTTTAAAAACTGGAAATAAAAAGCTGGTCTCAGTAAAAGTGACAATGAAAGGGTGTCAGATTGTCATAAAAACCCATCTGGCTCATTAATGTCCTTTGAGGAAGGAAACCTGCAGACCTTGCCCAGTCTAGCCTATATGTGACTCCAGTCCCACTCCAATGTGGTTGACTCTTAACTGCCCTCTGAAGTGACATAGTGAGAAACCCAATAGTATTCAAGGCAACTAGTGATGGGCAATAAATGCTGGTCTTGTAAGTAAAGTCCATCACTGAGAATGAATAATAAAAATCAAACCAGATTCATCCCCGTTTTTAATGAGCTTCTTTGCTGATGTGTGACTGAGACTAACTGGGTCAAAGTTTGCTCGAATGATTGGCAGCTATCACTGAAATACTTTTGTTTACAAGCCTAAGCAAGTGGGAGGACAATATTTCCTTCCCTCTATTGCTGTCTGATCAAGATATGTGTTTGAAAGGAGTGCAGTTACAGTCCCAACATTAATATGCCACTGGATAGATTTAAATTTTGTATAAGGACACCTACTTTCCAGCTGAGAACCTTAATATATGATAGGGGTGGAATTGAAGCCCCATCTGCCCGATCAAATGAATGTAAAAGATCCCTTGAAGACTATTGGAAGAAGAGCAGTGGGGAGTTCTCCCCAGTATCTGGGCCAATATTTACACACCAACTTTTACACACCAACATCACCAAAACAAATGGCTTGTATATGCATCTTATTGATTGTGGAATCTTGCTGTGCACAAATTGGCTGCTGCATTTGACTACAAAACACCTGTGACTACACTTCAAAAACATTTTATTATGGAGTGCTTCACATTGTTAGGATGTGAAAGGAGGTCTATTAATCCAAGCTTCTCTTTAAATTCGGTTGTAAAATGATCTCTATCTCTATGACATCAACTGAGTCATTGTGTCATCCACATGTCATTGTATTAGGGAAACTACAGAAGTTCATTTCATCCACAAGTCTTGAGATGACCTAAAAATACATTCCAGAGAAGCTAATTTCACCTATTCTGGACTCATGCTATATTGTTTTCTATGTATTTTTACCATCAGTAACTTCTATTTTCCTGCTTCTATGCAATTTCCTTACTTGTAAATAAATTTGACTATTCATTTTAGCCTGAATGTGCACCATAGAACCATAGAAAAATTACGGCACAGAAGGAGGCCATTCAGCCCATCGTGTCTGCATGGGCCAAAAATACTAGCCGCCCAATATAGCCCACCTTCCAGCACCTGGTCCACAGCCCTGCAGGTTACAGCACTTCAGGTACATGTCCAGGTACCTTTTAAGAGAGTTGAGGGTTTCTGCCTCCACCAACGTTCCTGGCAATGAATTCCAGACACTCACCACCCTCTGGGTGAAAAGGTTTTTCCTCATGTCCCCTCTAATCCTTCTACCAATCACCTTAAATCTGTGCCCCCTGGTAATTGACCTCTCCGTTAGAGGAAACAGGTCCTTCCTGTCTACTCTATCTAGGCCCCTCATAATTTTGTACACCTCAATTAAGTCACCCCTCAGCCTCCTCTGTTCTAAGGAAAACAACCCTAGCCGATCCAATCTTTCCTCATAGCTGCAACTTTCGAGCCCCGGCAACATTCTTGTAAATCTCCTCTGTACTTTCTCCAGAGCAATTATGTCCTCCCTGTAATGTGACCAGAAGTGTACACAATTCTCCAGCTGTTGCCTAATCAGAGTTTTATACAGTTCCAGCATCACATCCCTGCTTTTGTCCTCTATATCTCGGCCAATAAAGGAAAGCATTCCATAATAATTTATTAATTATAAATAATAATTCAATACCGCTTCTTCACCATTCTATCTACCTGTCCTGCCACTTTCAGGGACCTGTGGACATGCACTGCAAGGTCTCTCACTTCTTCTACCCTCTCAATATACTCCCGTTTATTGTGTATTCCCTCAATTTGTTTGCCCTTCCTATGCATCTGACAATTTTGTATTTACCACTTTTCGGAGTAGATAGGAAAACCTGGAGGAAATGCTATATAATCTCCAGTGTGATGTACCATAATTAAAGGGTAATTCTGACTCCCGTGGCATGTCTTACTGCACACGTCGGATTGCAGATTTTGGTTCATAGGAGACTTGATTTGCATTTCGAAACTGTTGGTTTGCTGTGAACACAGGCCCTGAACTGTATCAGTGGGTACCCCAGGGTAACACCATCTGGTGGCTTGATTCCTCACGTTGGCAATAGTGGGTGATGACTGATGTGCCGCTCCATTTCAGTCAAATTGGGGGTGACATAACAGTGACAACAAGGAACAGGGGGAACAATATGATAAAACAGGATCTGGCCAAAGTGGACTGGGAGCAGTTACTGTAGGAGAGTCTACATCAGACCAGTGGGAGTCATTCAAAAAGGAAATAGTGAGAGTTCAGAGCCAACATGTTCCCATAAAGGTGAAGGGTAGGATCAACAAGTCCAGGGAACCCTGGATGTCGAGGGAGATAGAGGACTGGATAAGGAAAAAAAAGGAGGCTTATGGCAGATTCAGAGTACTGAAAACAGCGGAGGCCCTAGAGGAGTATAGAAAATGTAGTGGGGGGTACTTAAAAAAAGTAATTCGGAGACCGAGGAGGGGGCATGAAAAAACACTGGCGGGCAAGATAAAGGAAAATCCCAAGGCATTTTATAAGTATATTAAGGGCAAGAGGATAACCAGGGAAAGAGTAGGGCCCATTAGGAACCAAAGTGGCAATCTGTGTGTGGAGCCGGAGGACGTAGGTGAGGTTTTAAATGATTACTTTTCATCTGTGTTCACTATGGAGAAGGACGATGTAGGTGTAGAGATCAAAGAGGGGGATTGTGATATACTTGAACATATTAGCATTGAAAGGGAGGAGGTATTAGCGTTTTTAGCAGGCTTAAAAGTGGATAAATCTCCAGGCCCAGATGAGATGTATCCCAGGCTGTTATGTGAGGCAAGGGAGGAGTTTGCAGGGGCTCTGACACAAATTTTCAATTTCTCTCTGGCCACAGGAGAGGTGCCAGAGGACTGGAGGACAGCAAATATGGTACCATTATTCAAGAAGGGTAGTAGGGATAAACCAGGTAATTACAGACCAGTGAGTCTAACATCAGTGGGAGGGAAACTATTGGAAAAAAATTCTGAGGGATATGATTAATCTGCACTTGGAGAGATGGATTAATCAAGGATAGTAAGCATGGCTTTGTCAGGGGGAGATGGTGTCTAACAAATTTGATTGAATTTTTCGAGGAGATGTGATGAGGGTAAAGCAGTTGATGTAGTCTACATGGACTTCAGTAAGGCTTTTGATAAGGTCCCGCATGGGAGATTGGTTAGGAAGGTAAGAGCCCATGGGATCCAGAGCAATTTGGCAAATTGGATCCAAAATTGGCTTAGTGGCAGGAGGTAGAGGGTGATGGTCGAGGGTTGTTTTTGCGAGTGGAAGCCTGTGACCAGTGGTGTACCACAGGAACGGTGCTGGGACCCTTGCTGTTTGTAGTGTACATTAATGATTTAGACGTGAATATAGGAGGTATGATCAGTAAGTTTGCAGATGACACAAAAATTGGTGGTGCCGTAGATAGTGAGGAGGAAAGCCTTAGATTACAGGACAATATAGATGGGCTGGTAAGATGGGCGGAGCAGTGGCAAATGGAATTTACTCCTGAGAAGTGTGAGGTAATGCATTTTGGGAGGACTAACAAGGTAAGGGAATATACAATGGATGGTGGGACCCTAGGAAGTACAGAGGGTCAGAGGGACCTTGGTGTACTTGTCCATAGATCACTGACGGCAGCAGCACAGGTAGATAAGGTGGTTAAGAAGGCATATGGGATACTTGCCTTTATTAGCTGAGGCATAGAATATAAGAGCAGGGAGGTTATGATGGAGCTGTATAAAATGCTAGTTAGGCCACAGCTGGAGTACTGTGTACAGTTCTGGTCACCACACTATAGGAAGGATGTGATTGCACTGGAGAGGGTGCAGAGCAGATTCACCAGGATGTTGCCAGGGCTGTAGCATTTCAGCTATGAAGAGAGACTGGTTGGGTAGGGTTGTTTTCCTTCGAGCAGAGAAGGCTGAGGGGGGACATGACTGAGGTATTCAAAATTATGAGGGGCATTGATAGGGTAGATAGGAAGAAACATTTTCCCGTAGCGGAGGGGTCAATACCCAGGGGGCATAGATTTAAGGTAAGGGGCAGGAGGTTTAGAGGGGATTTGAGGAAAAAAATATTCACCCAAAGGGTGGTTGGAATCTGGAACGCACTGCCTGAAGAGGTGGTAGAGGCAGGAACCCTCACAACATTTAAGAAGTATTTAGATGAGCACTTGAAACATCATAACATACAAGGCTATGGGCCAAGTGCTGGAAAATGGGATTAGAATAGTTAGATGCTTGATGGCTGGCAAAGACACAATGGGCCGAAGAGCCTGTTTCTGTGCTGTATAACTCTATGACTCCATGACTGCTGTCAATTTTTAAAGATTAGAAGTCAAGTGATTCACAGGTAATCTTACTGTTTGAGAAGTATTCACTCAATTGCTGCATTTACAGGATTGCAAGCCAATAATGACAGGTGACTACAACAGGTTGGAACTGCTGACTAGCTTAAGGTCCAGACCTCTCATGATTTTGAACACCTCTATCAAATCGTCTCTTAATCTTCTCTTCTCCAAGGAGAACAGCCCCAGCTTCTCCAATCTATCCAATGTAACTGAAGTTCCTCATCCCAGCAACCAATCTCATAAATCTTTTCTGCACCCTCTCTAATGCCTTCACACCCTTCCTAAAGTGCGGTGCTCAGAATTGGACACAGTACTCCAGTTGAGGCTGAACCAGTGTTTTATTAAGGTTCACTATAACGTTCTTGCTTTTGTACTCTATGCCTCCATTTATAAAGCCCAGGATCTCGTGTGCCTTATGAACCACGTTCTCAACTTGCCCTGCCTTCAATGTTTGTGCACCTACACTCCCCAGGTCTCTCTTTAGAATTGTGCCCTCTATTTTATATTGCCTTGCCTCGTCCTTCCTACCAAAATGAATCACTTGACACTTCTCTGCATTCATTTTCATCTGCCACTTGTCCACCCATTCCACCAGCCTGTCTATGTCCTCTTGAAGTTTATCACTATCATCCTCGCAGTTCATAATCCTTCCACGTTTTATGCCATCTACAAATTTTGAAATTGTGCCCTGTACACCAAAGTCTAGGTCATTAATATAGATCAAGAAAAGCAGTGATCCTAACACTCTCTGTTGAACCTCACTGTATACCTACTGCAATTCCAAAAACACTACTCTGTTTCCCGTCACTCAGCCCACTTCATATCCATGCTGCTACTGTCCCTTTTATTCCATGGGCTGTAACTTTGCTGATAAGCCTGTTATGTGGCACTTTATTAAATGCTTTTTGAAAGTCCATGTACATCACATCAACCACATTACCCTCATCACCCTCATCACCCTCTCCATTACCTCATCAAAACACAATTAACAAATTAACAAATCTGTGCTGTCTTTCCTTAATTAATCCACATTTGTCCAAGTGACTGTTAATTTTGTCCTGGATTATTGTTTCTAGACACTTTCCCACCAGCGAGGGCCTGTAGTTGCTGCATTTATCCTTACACACTTGTTTGAACAAGGGTGCAACATTTGCAATTGTCCATTCCTCTGGCACCATAACCCCTCCCATATCTAAGGAGGATTCCAAAATTATGGTAGTCTCCTTACTCACACCAAGTCCCATTCACCTATCACCCCGATGGTCGCTGACCTACATTGCCTACCGGTTAAGCAATGGGTCGGTTTTCATCCTTGTTTTCAAGTTTCTCCATGGCCTCGCCCCCTCCCTATCTCTGTAATCTCTTCCAGCTCCACAACCCTCCGAGATATCTGTGTTCATCTACTTCTGGTCACCTGTGCATCCTCAATTTTAATCAATTCACCATTGGCGGCCGTGCCTTCAGCTGCCTGGGCTCCGAGCTCTGGAATTCCCTAAACCTCTCCACCTCTCTCTCCTCCTTTAAGATGCTCTTTAAAACCGACCTC
Organism: Heterodontus francisci; assembly: GCF_036365525.1. Classification (NCBI taxonomy): domain Eukaryota; kingdom Metazoa; phylum Chordata; class Chondrichthyes; order Heterodontiformes; family Heterodontidae; genus Heterodontus; species Heterodontus francisci. The sequence goes on from NC_090387.1 coordinate 2,618,231, forward strand.
TTTGACAGCTTTTGTACAGCTGTCCTAATATCTCCTTATGTGTCTTGCTGTAAAACTGTGTTTTATAACGCTCCTGTGAAGCACCTTCGAACATTTTAGCATGTGACCAGGTGCTATATAAATATATAAATTATAAATAAAGTTGTAAATCCCAATTGGTAACTGATACCGAGTCACATACATCACAAAAACTTTAGGACATTTTACCCTATTAAAGGCACAATATAAATGCAGATTGTTGCTGTTTGACACCCAGGCATGGAATGAATTTCCAGTTGGGATTCTCTAACAGCCTGGCTTAGGCACTATTGGGAGATTCCTGCTGAAAACTGTATCTATACTCAGGTGTGATGTTCCCCATGGTGCAATATCTTGCTAAACACTCGCTGTCTTGGCTCATACATGAAGAATGGATGAAATAATGGAACGTTAAATATCCCCTACAGAAACAGGAGGAGGCCATTTATCCATCTCAGTCCAGTCTAGCCATTCTTTTTTTTTATCATTCATGGGATGTGGGCGTCACTGGCCAGGCCAGCATTTATTGCCCATCCCTAATTGCCCTTGAGAAGGTGGTGGTGAGCTGCCTTCTTGAACTGCTGCAGTCCATTTCAGGTAGGTACACCTACAGTGCTGTTAGGAAGGGAGTTCCAGGATTTTGACCCAGCAACAGTGAAGGAATGGCGATATAGTTCCAAGTCAAGATGGTGTGTGACTTGGAGGGGAACTTGCAGGTGGTGGTGCTCCCATGCATCTGCTGCCCTTGTCCTTCTAGTTGGTAGAGGTCACGGGTTTGGAAGGTGCTGTCTAAGGAGCCTTGGTGCATTGCTGCAGTGCATCTTGTAGATGGTACACACTGCTGCCACTGTGCGTTGGTGGTGGAGGGTGAATGTTTGTAGATGGGGTGCCAATCAAGCGGGTTGCTTTGTCGTGGATGGTGTCGAGCTTCTTGAGTGTTGTTGGAGCTGCACCCATCCAGGCAAGTGGAGAGTATTCCATCACACTCCTGACTTGTGCCTTGTAGATGGTGGACAGGCTTTGGGGAGCCAGGAGGTGAGTTACCCGCCGCAGGATTCCTAGCCTCTGACCTGCTCTTGTAGCCACGGTATTCATATGGCTACTCCAGTTCAGTTTCTGGTCAATGGTAGCCCCTAGGATGTTGATAGTGGGGGATTCAGCGATGGTAATGCTGTTGAATGACAAGGGGAGATGGTTAGATTCTCTCTTGTTGGAGATGGTCATTGCCTGGCACTTGTGTGGCGCGAATGTTACTTGCCACTTATCAGCCCAAGCCTGGATATTGCCCAGGTCTTGCTGCATTTCTACACGGACTGCTTCAGTATCTGAGGAGTCATGAATGGTGCTGAACATTGTGCAATCATCAGTGAACATCCCCACTTCTGACCTTATGATTGAAGGAAGGTCATTGATGAAGCAGCTGAAGATGGTTGGCCTAGGACACTACCCTGAGGAACTCCTGCAGTGATGTCCTGGAGCTCAGATGATTGACTTCCAACAACCACAACCATCTTCCTTTGAGCGAGATATGACTCCAACCAGCTGAGTGTTTTCCCCTGATTCCCATTGACCTCAATTTTGCGAAGGCTCCTTGATGCCATACTCAGTCAAATGCTGCCTTGATGTCAAGGGCAGTCACTCTCACCTCACCTCTTGAGTTCAGCTGTTTTGTCCATGTTTGAACCAAGGCTGTAATGAGGTCAGGAGCTGAGTGGCCCTGGCGGAACCCAAACTGAGCATCACTGAGCAGGTTATTGCTAAGCAAGTGCCGCTTGATGGCACTGTTGATGACACCTTCCATCACTTTACTGATGATTGAGAGTAGGCTGATGGGGCGGTAATTGGCTGGGTTGGACTTGTCCTGCTTTTTGTGTACAGGACATACCTGGGCAATTTTCCACATTGCAGGGTAGATCAGTGTTGTAGCGGTACTGGAACAGCTTGGCTAGGGGTGCGGCAAGTTCTGGAGCACAGGTCTTCAATACTATTGCCGAAATATTGTCAGGACCCATAGCTTTTGCAGTATCCAGTGCCTTCAGTCGTTTCTTGAGTGACCTCTCCATGGCGCATGCCATGTGCCATTAGTGAGCTGGCACTGAGCTAGCAGCAGACTATAAGGACCCATTCAGCAGCACTGCCTGTGGGCAAGAGGCTGACTGAGAAGGTACGAGGGAGGACATGTCCCCCAGTTATGCCTTTTCATTGGTAGTGTACTGTTTATAGAGGTGATTACATTCGCTAAGGGTTTTTTTGCAGTGGTTTGTATAAAGGCATGCAGCATTGCCGACAGTGCGCTGTAGATGCTCTCTGAGCCATCTCCCGCGGGCGCTTTGAAGTTGCGGCCGGGGGGGCCGTTTGTGGATTTTTTGGATGTTCGGGGCACCTTTTCTCAAGACTTCCCAAGGGTCCCGCTGCTCCTGCTTCACCTCAATGGGCTTACCGCACGCCGTGGCTGCAGACACTCTGGACTGTGAAGACAGCAGGATCGGAGATTGAAGTATCGGCAGCTGTGCTGGTCAGTTTCATCCGGATCAATTTCATTGAGAAAACAAAGAGCAGGTGTGGCTGGGGGAGGGCAGTGGGCCCAGGTAACATACACTAAACTAACTGTTAACTTTTAGATAGGGCTAAAATGAACTGATTTAAAGAGCCAGGGGAATTTAAACAGTTTAAGAGGGCAGATTGGGGGAGAAAACGTTAGGGATGGGAGCAGATGGCCATGGATAGAGTTGAACAGGGAGCTTCCTAGGGAGCTTCCAGCCCAGGAGCCATCTTGAGCTAAAGCCCATTTACCGGCAGTTCCTGCAGCCATACTGGTGCCAAACATCGTGTCCTGCACTCCTTTGGACCCCACCAAAAAGGCCGAGAGGGGGGTTTTGACGACTGGGCAACTCTCAACCTCCATAAACTTGCCCAGGCATGCGCCATGGAGAGGTCACTCCATAGTCGCCTCACAGCGACTGACACAACACGGAAGGCAGCAGTTACGGGTTATAAGTCCAGATAAATTGGCGTAGAAACTGGGCGCCACGGGTTGCCTTTGTCGGTGGGAGAGGTCATTGCACCTCACTGGACAGCTACCGCCCGCCTCAAACCGGGCAGCCCCCGGTCAGTAAGGTTCTGTCCCACCACAGTCTACCTGCTTCAATGGGTGCTTGGAGCTCAGGGTCATTGCCCGAAAGGTGGACTGCAACACCACACCAAACAGCACGAAAAATGGAAAGAAGGTACCAGCCCTTCGCTTTGCAAGGTGGAACGTCAGAACTATGTGTCCTGGCCTGTCGGAAGACCTTACACAAATCAAGGATTCTCGGAAGACCGCCATCATTAACAACGAGCTCAGTAGACTCAATGTAGACATTGCAGCACTTCAGGAGACACGCCTCCCTGCGAGCGGATCTCTAAGAGAGCAAGACTACACCTTCTTCTGACAGGGTAGGGATCCTGAAGAACCAAGACAGCATGGAGTGGGCTTCACCATCAGAAACTCCTTGCTCAGTATGATAGAGCCTCCCTCAAATGGCTCGGAACGCATACTGTCCATCCGACTGCTCACCGCCTCTGGACCAGTACACCTACTCAGCATCTATGCTCCAACACTCTGCTCTCCACCTGAAGTTAAAGACCAGTTCTACGAGGAACTCCATCATATCATTAGTAGCCTCCCCAATACCGAACAGCTATTCCTGCTGGGAGACTTTAATGCCAGGGTTGGGGCCGACCATGACGCATGGCCCTCCTGCCTTGGGCGCTATGGCGTTGGAAGGATGAATGAGAATGGACAGAGACTGCTGGAGTTGTGTACCTATCATAACCTCTGCATCACCAACTTGTTCTTTCACACTAAACACTGTCACCAGGTTTCATGGAGGCACCCAAGATCACGTCATTGGCACCAGCTGGACCTCATCGTCACAAGGCGAGCCTCTTTAAACAGTGTTCAAATCACACACAGCTTCCACAGTGCGGACTGCGACACCGACCACTCCCTTCGGAACTCGCTCAGTAATAACTGATTCACACAGACCAGCAGCTCATTAATAACTGATTCACACAGACCAGCAGCTCAGTAATAACTGATTCACACAGACCAGCAGCTCATTAATAACTGATTCACACAGACCAGCAGCTCAGTAATAACTGATTCACACAGACCAGCAGCTCATTAATAACTGAATCACACAGACCAGCAGCTCATTAATAACTGATTCACACAGACCAGCAGCTCATTAATAACTGATTCACACAGACCAGCAGCTCATTAATAACTGATTCACACAGACCAGCAGCTCAGTAATAACTGATTCACACAGACCAGCAGCTCATTAATAATTGATTCACACAGACCAGCAGCTCAGTAATAACTGATTCACACAGACCAACAGCTCATTAATAACTGATTCACACAGACCAGCAGCTCATTAATAACTGAATCACACAGACCAGCAGCTCATTAATAACTGATTCACACAGACCAACAGCTCAGTAATAACTGATTCACACAGACCAGCAGCTCATTAATAACTGATTCACACAGACCAGCAGCTCATTAATAACTGATTCACACAGACCAACAGCTCATTAATAACTGATTCACACAGACCAGCAGCTCATTAATAACTGATTCACACAGACCAGCAGCTCAGTAATAATTGATTCACACAGAGCAGCAGCTCATTAATAACTGATTCACACAGACCAGCAGCTCATTAATAACTGATTCACACAGACCAGCAGCTCAGTAATAATTGATTCACACAGACCAGCAGCTCATTAATAACTGATTCACACAGACCAGCAGCTCATTAATACTTGATTCACACAGACCAGCAGCTCAGTAATAATTGATTCACACAGACCAACAGCTCAGTAATAACTGATTCACACAGACCAACAGCTCATTAATAACTGATTCACACAGACCAGCAGCTCATTAATAACTGATTCACACAGACCAACAGCTCAGTAATAACTGATTCACACAGACCAGCAGCTCATTAATAACTGATTCACACAGACCAACAGCTCATTAATAACTGATTCACACAGACCAGCAGCTCATTAATAACTGATTCACACAGACCAACAGCTCATTAATAACTGATTCACACAGACCAGCAGCTCATTAATAACTGATTCACACAGACCAACAGCTCATTAATAACTGATTCACACAGACCAACAGCTCATTAATAACTGATTCACACAGACCAATAGCTCAGTAATAACTGATTCACACAGACCAGCAGCTCATTAATAATTGATTCACACAGACCAGCAGCTCATTAATAATTGATTCACACAGACCAGCAGCTCAGTAATAACTGATTCACACAGACCAGCAGCTCATTAATAACTGATTCACACAGACCAGCAGCTCAGTAATAACTGATTCACACAGACCAGCAGCTCATTAATAACTGATTCACACAGACCAGCAGCTCATTAATAACTGATTCACACAGACCAGCAGCTCAGTAATAATTGATTCACACAGACCAGCAGCTCATTAATAACTGATTCACACAGACCAACAGCTCATTAATAACTGATTCACACAGACCAACAGCTCATTAATAACTGATTCACACAGACCAGCAGCTCATTAATAACTGATTCACACAGACCAGCAGCTCAGTAATAATTGATTCACACAGACCAACAGCTCATTAATAACTGATTCACACAGACCAACAGCTCATTAATAACTGATTCACACAGACCAGCAGCTCATTAATAATTGATTCACACAGACCAGCAGCTCATTAATAACTGATTCACACAGACCAGCAGCTCAGTAATAACTGATTCACACAGACCAGCAGCTCATTAATAACTGATTCACACAGACCAGCAGCTCATTAATAATTGATTCACACAGACCAGCAGCTCATTAATAACTGATTCACACAGACCAGCAGCTCATTAATAACTGATTCACACAGACCAGCAGCTCATTAATAACTGATTCACACAGACCAGCAGCTCATTAATACTTGATTCACACAGACCAGCAGCTCATTAATAATTGATTCACACAGACCAGCAGCTCATTAATAACTGATTCACACAAACCAGCAGCTCATTAATAACTGATTCACACAGACCAGCAGCTCAGTAATAACTGATTCACACAGACCAGCAGCTCAGTAATAACTGATTCACACAGACCAGCAGCTCAGTAATAACTGATTCACACAGACCAGCAGCTCATTAATAATTGATTCACACAGACCAGCAGCTCAGTAATAACTGATTCACACAGACCAACAGCTCATTAATAACTGATTCACACAGACCAGCAGCTCATTAATAACTGAATCACACAGACCAGCAGCTCATTAATAACTGATTCACACAGACCAACAGCTCAGTAATAACTGATTCACACAGACCAGCAGCTCATTAATAACTGATTCACACAGACCAGCAGCTCATTAATAACTGATTCACACAGACCAACAGCTCATTAATAACTGATTCACACAGACCAGCAGCTCATTAATAACTGATTCACACAGACCAGCAGCTCAGTAATAATTGATTCACACAGAGCAGCAGCTCATTAATAACTGATTCACACAGACCAGCAGCTCATTAATAACTGATTCACACAGACCAGCAGCTCAGTAATAATTGATTCACACAGACCAGCAGCTCATTAATAACTGATTCACACAGACCAGCAGCTCATTAATACTTGATTCACACAGACCAGCAGCTCAGTAATAATTGATTCACACAGACCAACAGCTCAGTAATAACTGATTCACACAGACCAACAGCTCATTAATAACTGATTCACACAGACCAGCAGCTCATTAATAACTGATTCACACAGACCAACAGCTCAGTAATAACTGATTCACACAGACCAGCAGCTCATTAATAACTGATTCACACAGACCAACAGCTCATTAATAACTGATTCACACAGACCAGCAGCTCATTAATAACTGATTCACACAGACCAACAGCTCATTAATAACTGATTCACACAGACCAGCAGCTCATTAATAACTGATTCACACAGACCAACAGCTCATTAATAACTGATTCACACAGACCAACAGCTCATTAATAACTGATTCACACAGACCAATAGCTCAGTAATAACTGATTCACACAGACCAGCAGCTCATTAATAATTGATTCACACAGACCAGCAGCTCATTAATAATTGATTCACACAGACCAGCAGCTCAGTAATAACTGATTCACACAGACCAGCAGCTCATTAATAACTGATTCACACAGACCAGCAGCTCAGTAATAACTGATTCACACAGACCAGCAGCTCATTAATAACTGATTCACACAGACCAGCAGCTCATTAATAACTGATTCACACAGACCAGCAGCTCAGTAATAATTGATTCACACAGACCAGCAGCTCATTAATAACTGATTCACACAGACCAACAGCTCATTAATAACTGATTCACACAGACCAACAGCTCATTAATAACTGATTCACACAGACCAGCAGCTCATTAATAACTGATTCACACAGACCAGCAGCTCAGTAATAATTGATTCACACAGACCAACAGCTCATTAATAACTGATTCACACAGACCAACAGCTCATTAATAACTGATTCACACAGACCAGCAGCTCATTAATAATTGATTCACACAGACCAGCAGCTCATTAATAACTGATTCACACAGACCAGCAGCTCAGTAATAACTGATTCACACAGACCAGCAGCTCATTAATAACTGATTCACACAGACCAGCAGCTCATTAATAATTGATTCACACAGACCAGCAGCTCATTAATAACTGATTCACACAGACCAGCAGCTCATTAATAACTGATTCACACAGACCAGCAGCTCATTAATAACTGATTCACACAGACCAGCAGCTCATTAATACTTGATTCACACAGACCAGCAGCTCATTAATAATTGATTCACACAGACCAGCAGCTCATTAATAACTGATTCACACAAACCAGCAGCTCATTAATAACTGATTCACACAGACCAGCAGCTCAGTAATAACTGATTCACACAGACCAGCAGCTCAGTAATAACTGATTCACACAGACCAGTTGACCCTACTGACGTCAACCTATGAGCAGCAAGGACAATCCCACTGGCCTGAGAGGCCCTGGGCTGGTGAAGGGAAATCAGCCAATATTTCTGCTCCTGACTATTATCCAGTAACTCTTCCTGGAAGGTGTGTGAGTGTGAGTGTGTGTCACTCTGTGAGTGAGTGAGTGTGAGTGAGTGTGTGTGTCAGTCTGTGAGTGAGTGGGTGTGAGTGTGAGTGAATGTGTGTGTCAGTCTGTGAGCGAGTATGTGTGAGTGAGTGTGTGTCAGTCTGTGAGCGAGTGAGTGTGAGTGAGTGTGTGTGTGTCAGTCTGTGAGTGAGTGGGTGTGAGTGTGAGTGAGTGTGTGTGTCAGTCTGTGAGCGAGTGGGTGTGAGTGAGTGTGTGTGTCAGTCTGTGAGTGAGTGGGTGTGAGTGTGAGTGAGTGCGTGTGTCAGTCTGTGAGCGAGTGAGTGTGAGTGAGTGTGTGTGTCAGTCTGTGAGTGAGTGGGTGTGAGTGTGAGTGAGTGTGTGTGTCAGTCTGTGGGTGAGTGAGTGTGAGTGTGTGTCAGTCTGTGAGTGAGTATGTGTGAGTGAGTGTGTGTGTCAGTCTGTGAGCGAGTGAGTGTGAGTGATTGTGTGTGTCAGTCTGTGAGTGAGTGGGTGTGTCAGTCTGTGAGTGAGTGAGTGTGAGTGAGTGTGTGTCAGTCTGTGAGTGAGTGTGTGTGTCAGTCTGTGAGCGAGTGAGTGTGAGTGAGTGTGTGTGTCAGTCTGTGAGTGAGTGGGTGTGTCAGTCTGTGAGTGAGTGGGTGTGAGTGAGTGTGGGTCAGTCTGTGAGTGAGTGGGTCTGAGTGAGTGTGTGTGTCAGTCTGTGAGTGAGTGGGTGTGTCAGTCTGTGAGTGAGTGGGTGTGAGTGAGTGTGTGTCAGTCTGTGAGTGAGTGGGTGTGAGTGTGAGTGAGTGTGTGTGTCAGTCTGTGAGCGAGTGAGTGTGAGTGAGTGTGTGTGTCAGTCTGTGAGTGAGTGGGTCTGAGTGAGTGTGTGTGTCAGTCTGTGAGTGAGTGGGTCTGAGTGAGTGTGTGTGTCAGTCTGTGAGTGAGTGGGTGTGTCAGTCTGTGAGTGAGTGGGTGTGAGTGAGTGTGTGTCAGTCTGTGAGTGAGTGGGTGTGAGTGAGTGTGTGTGTCAGTCTGTGAGTGAGTGGGTGTATCAGTCTGTGAGTGAGTGGGTGTGAGTGAGTGTGTGTCAGTCTGTGAGTGAGTGTGTGTGTCAGTCTGTGAGCGAGTGAGTGTGAGTGAGTGTGTGTGTCAGTCTGTGAGTGAGTGGGTCTGAGTGAGTGTGTGTGTCAGTCTGTGAGTGAGTGGATGTGAGTATGAGTGAGTGAGTGTGTGTGTCAGTCTGTGAGCGAGTGAGTGTGAGTGAGTGTGTGTGTCAGTCTGTGAGTGAGTGGGTGTGAGTGTGAGTGAGTGTGGTGTGAGTGAGTGTGTGTGTCAGTCTGTGAGTGAGTGGGTGTGAGTGTGAGTGAGTGTGTGTGTCAGTCTGTGAGTGAATGAGTGTGAGTGAGTGCGTGTGTCAGTCTGTGAGCGAGTGAGTGTGAGTGATTGTGTGTGTCAGTCTGTGAGTGAGTGGGTGTGTCAGTCTGTGAGTGAGTGAGTGTGAGTGAGTGTGTGTCAGTCTGTGAGTGAGTGTGTGTGTCAGTCTGTGAGCGAGTGAGTGTGAGTGAGTGTGTGTGTCAGTCTGTGAGTGAGTGGGTGTGTCAGTCTGTGAGTGAGTGGGTGTGAGTGAGTGTGGGTCAGTCTGTGAGTGAGTGGGTCTGAGTGAGTGTGTGTGTCAGTCTGTGAGTGAGTGGGTGTGTCAGTCAGTGAGTGGGTGTGAGTGAGTGTGTGTCAGTCTGTGAGTGAGTGGGTGTGAGTGTGAGTGAGTGTGTGTGTCAGTCTGTGAGCGAGTGAGTGTGAGTGAGTGTGTGTGTCAGTCTGTGAGTGAGTGGGTCTGAGTGAGTGTGTGTGTCAGTCTGTGAGTGAGTGGGTCTGAGTGAGTGTGTGTGTCAGTCTGTGAGTGAGTGGGTGTGAGTGACTGTGTGTCAGTCTGTGAGCGAGTGGGTGTGAGTGTGAGTGAGCGTGTGTGTCAGTCTGTGAGTGAGTGGGTGTGAGTGTGAGTGAGTGTGTGTGTCAGTCTGTGAGCGAGTATGTGTGAGTGAGTGTGTGTCAGTCTGTGAGTGAGTGGGTGTGAGTGTGAGTGAGTGTGTGTATCAGTCTGTGAGCGAGTGGGTGTGACTGTGAGTGAGTGTGTGTGTCAGTCTGTGAGCGAGTATGTGTGAGTGAGTGTGTGTGTCAGTCTGTGAGTGAGAGTGTGTGAGTGTGAGTGAGTGTGTGTATCAGTCTGTGAGTGAGTGGGTGTGAGTGAGTGTGTGCGTCAGTCTGTGAGCGAGTGGGTGTGAGTGTGAGCGAGTGTGTGTGTCAGTCTGTGAGTGAGTGGGTCTGTCAGTCTGTGAGTGAGTGGGTGTGAGTGAGTGTGTGTCAGTCTGTGAGTGAGTGGGTGTGAGTGTGGTGTGAGTGAGTGTGTGTGTCAGTCTGTGAGTGAGTGGGTCTGAGTGTGGTGTGAGTGAGTGTGTGTGTCAGTCTGTGAGTGAGTGGGTGTGAGTGAGTGTGGGTCAGTCTGTGAGTGAGTGGGTCTGAGTGAGTGTGTGTGTCAGTCTGTGAGTGAGTGGGTGTGTCAGTCTGTGAGTGAGTGGGTGTGAGTGAGTGGGTGTCAGTCTGTGAGTGAGTGGGTGTGAGTGTGAGTGACTGTGTGTGTCAGTCTGTGAGCGAGTGAGTGTGAGTGAGTGTGTGTGTCAGTCTGTGAGTGAGTGGGTCTGAGTGAGTGTGTGTGTCAGTCTGTGAGTGAGTGGGTCTGAGTGAGTGTGTGTGTCAGTCTGTGAGTGAGTGGGTGTGTCAGTCTGTGAGTGAGTGGGTGTGAGTGAGTGTGTGTCAGTCTGTGAGTGAGTGGGTGTGAGTGAGTGTGTGTGTCAGTCTGTGAGTGAGTGGGTGTATCAGTCTGTGAGTGAGTGGGTGTGAGTGAGTGTGTGTCAGTCTGTGAGTGAGTGTGTGTGTCAGTCTGTGAGCGAGTGAGTGTGAGTGAGTGTGTGTGTCAGTCTGTGAGTGAGTGGGTCTGAGTGAGTGTGTGTGTCAGTCTGTGAGTGAGTGGATGTGAGTATGAGTGAGTGTGGTGTGAGTGAGTGTGTGTGTCAGTCTGTGAGCGAGTGAGTGTGAGTGAGTGTGTGTGTCAGTCTGTGAGTGAGTGGGTGTGAGTGTGAGTGAGTGTGGTGTGAGTGAGTGTGTGTGTCAGTCTGTGAGTGAGTGGGTGTGAGTGTGAGTGAGTGTGTGTGTCAGTCTGTGAGTGAATGAGTGTGAGTGAGTGTGTGTGTCAGTCTGTGAGCGAGTGAGTGTGAGTGATTGTGTGTGTCAGTCTGTGAGTGAGTGGGTGTGTCAGTCTGTGAGTGAGTGAGTGTGAGTGAGTGTGTGTCAGTCTGTGAGTGAGTGTGTGTGTCAGTCTGTGAGCGAGTGAGTGTGAGTGAGTGTGTGTGTCAGTCTGTGAGTGAGTGGGTGTGTCAGTCTGTGAGTGAGTGGGTGTGAGTGAGTGTGGGTCAGTCTGTGAGTGAGTGGGTCTGAGTGAGTGTGTGTGTCAGTCTGTGAGTGAGTGGGTGTGTCAGTCAGTGAGTGGGTGTGAGTGAGTGTGTGTCAGTCTGTGAGTGAGTGGGTGTGAGTGTGAGTGAGTGTGTGTGTCAGTCTGTGAGCGAGTGAGTGTGAGTGAGTGTGTGTGTCAGTCTGTGAGTGAGTGGGTCTGAGTGAGTGTGTGTGTCAGTCTGTGAGTGAGTGGGTCTGAGTGAGTGTGTGTGTCAGTCTGTGAGTGAGTGGGTGTGAGTGACTGTGTGTCAGTCTGTGAGCGAGTGGGTGTGAGTGTGAGTGAGCGTGTGTGTCAGTCTGTGAGTGAGTGGGTGTGAGTGTGAGTGAGTGTGTGTGTCAGTCTGTGAGCGAGTATGTGTGAGTGAGTGTGTGTCAGTCTGTGAGTGAGTGGGTGTGAGTGTGAGTGAGTGTGTGTATCAGTCTGTGAGCGAGTGGGTGTGACTGTGAGTGAGTGTGTGTGTCAGTCTGTGAGCGAGTATGTGTGAGTGAGTGTGTGTGTCAGTCTGTGAGTGAGAGTGTGTGAGTGTGAGTGAGTGTGTGTATCAGTCTGTGAGTGAGTGGGTGTGAGTGAGTGTGTGCGTCAGTCTGTGAGCGAGTGGGTGTGAGTGTGAGCGAGTGTGTGTGTCAGTCTGTGAGTGAGTGGGTCTGTCAGTCTGTGAGTGAGTGGGTGTGAGTGAGTGTGTGTCAGTCTGTGAGTGAGTGGGTGTGAGTGTGGTGTGAGTGAGTGTGTGTGTCAGTCTGTGGGTGAGTGGGTCTGAGTGTGGTGTGAGTGAGTGTGTGTGTCAGTCTGTGAGTGAGTGGGTGTGTCAGTCTGTGAGTGAGTGGGTGTGAGTGAGTGTGTGTCAGTCTGTGAGTGAGTGGGTGTGAGTGTGAGTGAGTGTGTGTGTCAGTCTGTGAGTGAATGAGTGTGAGTGAGTGTGTGTGTCAGTCTGTGAGCGAGTGAGTGTGAGTGATTGTGTGTGTCAGTCTGTGAGTGAGTGGGTGTGTCAGTCTGTGAGTGAGTGAGTGTGAGTGAGTGTGTGTCAGTCTGTGAGTGAGTGTGTGTGTCAGTCTGTGAGCGAGTGAGTGTGAGTGAGTGTGTGTGTCAGTCTGTGAGTGAGTGGGTGTGTCAGTCTGTGAGTGAGTGGGTGTGAGTGAGTGTGGGTCAGTCTGTGAGTGAGTGGGTCTGAGTGAGTGTGTGTGTCAGTCTGTGAGTGAGTGGGTGTGTCAGTCAGTGAGTGGGTGTGAGTGAGTGTGTGTCAGTCTGTGAGTGAGTGGGTGTGAGTGTGAGTGAGTGTGTGTGTCAGTCTGTGAGCGAGTGAGTGTGAGTGAGTGTGTGTGTCAGTCTGTGAGTGAGTGGGTCTGAGTGAGTGTGTGTGTCAGTCTGTGAGTGAGTGGGTCTGAGTGAGTGTGTGTGTCAGTCTGTGAGTGAGTGGGTGTGTCAGTCTGTGAGTGAGTGGGTGTGAGTGAGTGTGTGTCAGTCTGTGAGTGAGTGGGTGTGAGTGAGTGTGTGTGTCAGTCTGTGAGTGAGTGGGTGTATCAGTCTGTGAGTGAGTGGGTGTGAGTGAGTGTGTGTCAGTCTGTGAGTGAGTGTGTGTGTCAGTCTGTGAGCGAGTGAGTGTGAGTGAGTGTGTGTGTCAGTCTGTGAGTGAGTGGGTCTGAGTGAGTGTGTGTGTCAGTCTGTGAGTGAGTGGATGTGAGTATGAGTGAGTGAGTGTGTGTGTCAATCTGTGAGCGAGTGAGTGTGAGTGAGTGTGTGTGTCAGTCTGTGAGTGAGTGGGTGTGAGTGTGAGTGAGTGTGGTGTGAGTGAGTGTGTGTGTCAGTCTGTGAGTGAGTGGGTGTGAGTGTGAGTGAGTGTGTGTGTCAGTCTGTGAGTGAATGAGTGTGAGTGAGTGTGTGTGTCAGTCTGTGAGCGAGTGAGTGTGAGTGAGTGTGTGTCAGTCTGTGAGTGAGTGTGTGTGTCAGTCTGTGAGCGAGTGAGTGTGAGTGAGTGTGTGTGTCAGTCTGTGAGTGAGTGGGTGTGTCAGTCTGTGAGTGAGTGGGTGTGAGTGAGTGTGGGTCAGTCTGTGAGTGAGTGGGTCTGAGTGAGTGTGTGTGTCAGTCTGTGAGTGAGTGGGTGTGTCAGTCAGTGAGTGGGTGTGAGTGAGTGTGTGTCAGTCTGTGAGTGAGTGGGTGTGAGTGTGAGTGAGTGTGTGTGTCAGTCTGTGAGCGAGTGAGTGTGAGTGAGTGTGTGTGTCAGTCTGTGAGTGAGTGGGTCTGAGTGAGTGTGTGTGTCAGTCTGTGAGTGAGTGGGTCTGAGTGAGTGTGTGTGTCAGTCTGTGAGTGAGTGGGTGTGAGTGACTGTGTGTCAGTCTGTGAGCGAGTGGGTGTGAGTGTGAGTGAGCGTGTGTGTCAGTCTGTGAGTGAGTGGGTGTGAGTGTGAGTGAGTGTGTGTGTCAGTCTGTGAGCGAGTATGTGTGAGTGAGTGTGTGTCAGTCTGTGAGTGAGTGGGTGTGAGTGTGAGTGAGTGTGTGTATCAGTCTGTGAGCGAGTGGGTGTGACTGTGAGTGAGTGTGTGTGTCAGTCTGTGAGCGAGTATGTGTGAGTGAGTGTGTGTGTCAGTCTGTGAGTGAGAGTGTGTGAGTGTGAGTGAGTGTGTGTATCAGTCTGTGAGTGAGTGGGTGTGAGTGAGTGTGTGCGTCAGTCTGTGAGCGAGTGGGTGTGAGTGTGAGCGAGTGTGTGTGTCAGTCTGTGAGTGAGTGGGTCTGTCAGTCTGTGAGTGAGTGGGTGTGAGTGAGTGTGTGTCAGTCTGTGAGTGAGTGGGTGTGAGTGTGGTGTGAGTGAGTGTGTGTGTCAGTCTGTGGGTGAGTGGGTCTGAGTGTGGTGTGAGTGAGTGTGTGTGTCAGTCTGTGAGTGAGTGGGTGTGTCAGTCTGTGAGTGAGTGGGTGTGAGTGAGTGTGGGTCAGTCTGTGAGTGAGTGGGTCTGAGTGAGTGTGTGTGTCAGTCTGTGAGTGAGTGGGTGTGTCAGTCTGTGAGTGAGTGGGTGTGAGTGAGTGTGTGTCAGTCTGTGAGTGAGTGGGTGTGAGTGTGAGTGAGTGTGTGTGTCAGTCTGTGAGCGAGTGAGTGTGAGTGAGTGTGTGTGTCAGTCTGTGAGTGAGTGGGTCTGAGTGAGTGTGTGTGTCAGTCTGTGAGTGAGTGGGTCTGAGTGAGTGTGTGTGTCAGTCTGTGAGTGAGTGGGTGTGTCAGTCTGTGAGTGAGTGGGTGTGAGTGAGTGTGTGTCAGTCTGTGAGTGAGTGGGTGTGAGTGAGTGTGTGTGTCAGTCTGTGAGTGAGTGGGTGTATCAGTCTGTGAGTGAGTGGGTGTGAGTGAGTGTGTGTCAGTCTGTGAGTGAGTGTGTGTGTCAGTCTGTGAGCGAGTGAGTGTGAGTGAGTGTGTGTGTCAGTCTGTGAGTGAGTGGGTCTGAGTGAGTGTGTGTGTCAGTCTGTGAGTGAGTGGATGTGAGTATGAGTGAGTGTGGTGTGAGTGAGTGTGTGTGTCAGTCTGTGAGCGAGTGAGTGTGAGTGAGTGTGTGTGTCAGTCTGTGAGTGAGTGGGTGTGAGTGTGAGTGAGTGTGGTGTGAGTGAGTGTGTGTGTCAGTCTGTGAGTGAGTGGGTGTGAGTGTGAGTGAGTGTGTGTGTCAGTCTGTGAGTGAATGAGTGTGAGTGAGTGTGTGTGTCAGTCTGTGAGCGAGTGAGTGTGAGTGATTGTGTGTGTCAGTCTGTGAGTGAGTGGGTGTGTCAGTCTGTGAGTGAGTGAGTGTGAGTGAGTGTGTGTCAGTCTGTGAGTGAGTGTGTGTGTCAGTCTGTGAGCGAGTGAGTGTGAGTGAGTGTGTGTGTCAGTCTGTGAGTGAGTGGGTGTGTCAGTCTGTGAGTGAGTGGGTGTGAGTGAGTGTGGGTCAGTCTGTGAGTGAGTGGGTCTGAGTGAGTGTGTGTGTCAGTCTGTGAGTGAGTGGGTGTGTCAGTCAGTGAGTGGGTGTGAGTGAGTGTGTGTCAGTCTGTGAGTGAGTGGGTGTGAGTGTGAGTGAGTGTGTGTGTCAGTCTGTGAGCGAGTGAGTGTGAGTGAGTGTGTGTGTCAGTCTGTGAGTGAGTGGGTCTGAGTGAGTGTGTGTGTCAGTCTGTGAGTGAGTGGGTCTGAGTGAGTGTGTGTGTCAGTCTGTGAGTGAGTGGGTGTGAGTGACTGTGTGTCAGTCTGTGAGCGAGTGGGTGTGAGTGTGAGTGAGCGTGTGTGTCAGTCTGTGAGTGAGTGGGTGTGAGTGTGAGTGAGTGTGTGTGTCAGTCTGTGAGCGAGTATGTGTGAGTGAGTGTGTGTCAGTCTGTGAGTGAGTGGGTGTGAGTGTGAGTGAGTGTGTGTATCAGTCTGTGAGCGAGTGGGTGTGACTGTGAGTGAGTGTGTGTGTCAGTCTGTGAGCGAGTATGTGTGAGTGAGTGTGTGTGTCAGTCTGTGAGTGAGAGTGTGTGAGTGTGAGTGAGTGTGTGTATCAGTCTGTGAGTGAGTGGGTGTGAGTGAGTGTGTGCGTCAGTCTGTGAGCGAGTGGGTGTGAGTGTGAGCGAGTGTGTGTGTCAGTCTGTGAGTGAGTGGGTCTGTCAGTCTGTGAGTGAGTGGGTGTGAGTGAGTGTGTGTCAGTCTGTGAGTGAGTGGGTGTGAGTGTGGTGTGAGTGAGTGTGTGTGTCAGTCTGTGAGTGAGTGGATCTGAGTGTGGTGTGAGTGAGTGTGTGTGTCAGTCTGTGAGTGAATGGGTGTGTCAGTCTGTGAGTGAGTGGGTGTGAGTGAGTGTGGGTCAGTCTGTGAGTGAGTGGGTCTGAGTGAGTGTGTGTGTCAGTCTGTGAGTGAGTGGGTGTGTCAGTCTGTGAGTGAGTGGGTGTGAGTGTGAGTGAGTGTGTGTGTCAGTCTGTGAGCGAGTGAGTGTGAGTGAGTGTGTGTGTCAGTCTGTGAGTGAGTGGGTCTGAGTGAGTGTGTGTGTCAGTCTGTGAGTGAGTGGGTCTGAGTGAGTGTGTGTGTCAGTCTGTGAGTGAGTGGGTGTGTCAGTCTGTGAGTGAGTGGGTGTGAGTGAGTGTGTGTCAGTCTGTGAGTGAGTGGGTGTGAGTGAGTGTGTGTGTCAGTCTGTGAGTGAGTGGGTGTATCAGTCTGTGAGTGAGTGGGTGTGAGTGAGTGTGTGTCAGTCTGTGAGTGAGTGTGTGTGTCAGTCTGTGAGCGAGTGAGTGTGAGTGAGTGTGTGCGTCAGTCTGTGAGTGAGTGGGTCTGAGTGAGTGTGTGTGTCAGTCTGTGAGTGAGTGGATGTGAGTATGAGTGAGTGTGGTGTGAGTGAGTGTGTGTGTCAGTCTGTGAGCGAGTGAGTGTGAGTGAGTGTGTGTGTCAGTCTGTGAGTGAGTGGGTGTGAGTGTGAGTGAGTGTGGTGTGAGTGAGTGTGTGTGTCAGTCTGTGAGTGAGTGGGTGTGAGTGTGAGTGAGTGTGTGTGTCAGTCTGTGAGTGAATGAGTGTGAGTGAGTGTGTGTGTCAGTCTGTGAGCGAGTGAGTGTGAGTGATTGTGTGTGTCAGTCTGTGAGTGAGTGGGTGTGTCAGTCTGTGAGTGAGTGAGTGTGAGTGAGTGTGTGTCAGTCTGTGAGTGAGTGTGTGTGTCAGTCTGTGAGCGAGTGAGTGTGAGTGAGTGTGTGTGTCAGTCTGTGAGTGAGTGGGTGTGTCAGTCTGTGAGTGAGTGGGTGTGAGTGAGTGTGGGTCAGTCTGTGAGTGAGTGGGTCTGAGTGAGTGTGTGTGTCAGTCTGTAAGTGAGTGGGTGTGTCAGTCAGTGAGTGGGTGTGAGTGAGTGTGTGTCAGTCTGTGAGTGAGTGGGTGTGAGTGTGAGTGAGTGTGTGTGTCAGTCTGTGAGCGAGTGAGTGTGAGTGAGTGTGTGTGTCAGTCTGTG
Organism: Heterodontus francisci; assembly: GCF_036365525.1. Classification (NCBI taxonomy): domain Eukaryota; kingdom Metazoa; phylum Chordata; class Chondrichthyes; order Heterodontiformes; family Heterodontidae; genus Heterodontus; species Heterodontus francisci. The sequence continues at coordinate 2,635,844 of NC_090387.1, forward strand.
AGTGAGTGGGTGTGTCAGTCTGTGAGTGAGTGGGTGTGAATGAGTGTGTGTCAGTCTGTGAGTGAGTGGGTGTGAGTGAGTGTGTGTGTCAGTCTGTGAGTGAGTGGGTGTATCAGTCTGTGAGTGAGTGGGTGTGAGTGAGTGTGTGTCAGTCTGTGAGTGAGTGTGTGTGTCAGTCTGTGAGCGAGTGAGTGTGAGTGAGTGTGTGTGTCAGTCTGTGAGTGAGTGGGTCTGAGTGAGTGTGTGTGTCAGTCTGTGAGTGAGTGGATGTGAGTATGAGTGAGTGTGGTGTGAGTGAGTGTGTGTGTCAGTCTGTGAGCGAGTGAGTGTGAGTGAGTGTGTGTGTCAGTCTGTGAGTGAGTGGGTGTGAGTGTGAGTGAGTGTGGTGTGAGTGAGTGTGTGTGTCAGTCTGTGAGTGAGTGGGTGTGAGTGTGTGTGTCAGTCTGTGAGTGAGTGAGTGTGAGTGAGTGTGTGTGTCAGTCTGTGAGCGAGTGAGTGTGAGTGATTGTGTGTGTCAGTCTGTGAGTGAGTGGGTGTGTCAGTCTGTGAGTGAGTGGGTGTGAGTGAGTGTGTGCGTCAGTCTGTGAGTGAGTGGGTGTGTCAGTCTGTGAGTGAGTGGGTGTGAGTGAGTGTGTGTCAGTCTGTGAGTGAGTGTGTGTGTCAGTCTGTGAGCGAGTGAGTGTGAGTGAGTGTGTGTGTCAGTCTGTGAGTGAGTGGGTCTGAGTGAGTGTGTGTGTCAGTCTGTGAGTGAGTGGATGTGAGTATGAGTGAGTGTGGTGTGAGTGAGTGTGTGTGTCAGTCTGTGAGCGAGTGAGTGTGAGTGAGTGTGTGTGTCAGTCTGTGAGTGAGTGGGTGTGAGTGTGAGTGAGTGTGGTGTGAGTGAGTGTGTGTGTCAGTCTGTGAGTGAGTGGGTGTGAGTGTGAGTGAGTGGGTGTGTCAGTCTGTGAGTGAGTGAGTCTGAGTGATTGTGTGTGTCAGTCTGTGAGTGAGTGGGTGTGTGAGTGAGTGTGTGTGTCAGTCTGTGAGCGAGTGAGTGTGAGTGAGTGTGTGTGACAGTCTGTGAGCGAGTATGTGTGAGTGAGTGTGTGTGTCAGTCTGTGAGTGAGTGGGTGTGAGTGTGAGTGAGTGTGGTGTGAGTGAGTGTGTGTGTCAGTCTGTGAGTGAGTGGGTGTGAGTGTGAGTGAGTGTGTGTGTCAGTCTGTGAGCAAGTGAGTGTGAGTGAGTGTGTGTGTCAGTCTTTGAGCGAGTGAGTGTGAGTGAGTGTGTGTGTCAGTCTGTGAGTGTGTGGGTGTGAGAGTGAGCGTGTGTGTCAGTCTGTGAGCGAGTGAGTGTGAGTGAGTGTGTGTGTCAGTCTGTGAGTGAGTGGGTGTGAGTGTGTGTGTCAGTCTGTGAGCGAGTGGGTGTGAGTGTGAGTGAGTGTGTGTCTCAGTCTGTGAGTGAGTGGGTGTGAGTGATTGTGTGTGTCAGTCTGTGAGTGAGTGGGTGTGAGTGTGAGTGAGTGCATGTCTCAGTCTGTGAGTGAGTGGGTGTGAGTGAGTGTGTGTCAGTCTGTGAGTGAGTGTGTGTGTCAGTCTGTGAGCGAGTGAGTGTGAGTGAGTGTGTGTGTCAGTCTGTGAGTGAGTGGGTGTGTCAGTCTGTGAGTGAGTGGGTGTGAGTGAGTGTGGGTCAGTCTGTGAGTGAGTGGGTCTGAGTGAGTGTGTGTGTCAGTCTGTGAGTGAGTGGGTGTGTCAGTCTGTGAGTGAGTGGGTGTGAGTGAGTGTGTGTCAGTCTGTGAGTGAGTGGGTGTGAGTGTGAGTGAGTGTGTGTGTCAGTCTGTGAACGAGTGAGTGTGAGTGAGTGTGTGTGTCAGTCTGTGAGTGAGTGGGTCTGAGTGAGTGTGTGTGTCAGTCTGTGAGTGAGTGGGTCTGAGTGAGTGTGTGTGTCAGTCTGTGAGTGAGTGGGTGTGTCAGTCTGAGTGAGTGGGTGTGAATGAGTGTGTGTCAGTCTGTGAGTGAGTGGGTGTGAGTGTGAGTGAGTGGGTGTGAGTGTGTGTGTCAGTCTGTGAGTGAGTGGGTGTGAGTGTGAGTGAGTGTGGTGTGAGTGAGTGTGTGTGTCAGTCTGTGAGTGAGTGGGCGTGAGTGTGAGTGAGTGTGTGTGTCAGTCTGTGAGCAAGTGAGTGTGAGTGAGTGTGTGTGTCAGTCTTTGAGCGAGTGAGTGTGAGTGAGTGTGTGTGTCAGTCTGTGAGTGTGTGGGTGTGAGAGTGAGCGTGTGTGTCAGTCTGTGAGCGAGTGAGTGTGAGTGAGTGTGTGTGTCAGTCTGTGAGTGAGTGGGTGTGAGTGTGTGTGTCAGTCTGTGAGCGAGTGGGTGTGAGTGTGAGTGAGTGTGTGTCTCAGTCTGTGAGTGAGTGGGTGTGAGTGATTGTGTGTGTCAGTCTGTGAGTGAGTGGGTGTGAGTGTGAGTGAGTGCATGTCTCAGTCTGTGAGTGAGTGGGTGTGAGTGAGTGTGTGTCAGTCTGTGAGTGAGTGTGTGTGTCAGTCTGTGAGCGAGTGAGTGTGAGTGAGTGTGTGTGTCAGTCTGTGAGTGAGTGGGTGTGTCAGTCTGTGAGTGAGTGGGTGTGAGTGAGTGTGGGTCAGTCTGTGAGTGAGTGGGTCTGAGTGAGTGTGTGTGTCAGTCTGTGAGTGAGTGGGTGTGTCAGTCTGTGAGTGAGTGGGTGTGAGTGAGTGTGTGTCAGTCTGTGAGTGAGTGGGTGTGAGTGTGAGTGAGTGTGTGTGTCAGTCTGTGAACGAGTGAGTGTGAGTGAGTGTGTGTGTCAGTCTGTGAGTGAGTGGGTCTGAGTGAGTGTGTGTGTCAGTCTGTGAGTGAGTGGGTCTGAGTGAGTGTGTGTGTCAGTCTGTGAGTGAGTGGGTGTGTCAGTCTGAGTGAGTGGGTGTGAATGAGTGTGTGTCAGTCTGTGAGTGAGTGGGTGTGAGTGTGAGTGAGTGGGTGTGAGTGTGTGTGTCAGTCTGTGAGTGAGTGAGTGTGAGTGAGTGTGTGTGTCAGTCTGTGAGCGAGTGAGTGTGAGTGATTGTGTGTGTCAGTCTGTGAGTGAGTGGGTGTGAGTGAGTGTGTGCATCAGTCTGTGAGTGAGTGGGTGTGTCAGTCTGTGAGTGAGTGGGTGTGAGTGAGTGTGTGTCAGTCTGTGAGTGAGTGTGTGTGTCAGTCTGTGAGCGAGTGAGTGTGAGTGAGTGTGTGTGTCAGTCTGTGAGTGAGTGGGTCTGAGTGAGTGTGTGTGTCAGTCTGTGAGTGAGTGGATGTGAGTATGAGTGAGTGTGGTGTGAGTGAGTGTGTGTGTCAGTCTGTGAGCGAGTGAGTGTGAGTGAGTGTGTGTGTCAGTCTGTGAGTGAGTGGGTGTGAGTGTGAGTGAGTGTGGTGTGAGTGAGTGTGTGTGTCAGTCTGTGAGTGAGTGGCTGTGAGTGTGAGTGAGTGTGTGTGTCAGTCTGTGAGCGAGTGAGTGTGAGTGAGTGTGTGTGTCAGTCTGTGAGCGAGTGAGTGTGAGTGATTGTGTGTGTCAGTCTGTGAGTGAGTGGGTGTGTGAGTGAGTGTGTGTGTCAGTCTGTGAGCGAGTGAGTGTGAGTGAGTGTGTGTGACAGTCTGTGAGCGAGTATGTGTGAGTGAGTGTGTGTGTCAGTCTGTGAGTGAGTGGGTGTGAGTGTGAGTGAGTGTGTGTGTCAGTCTGTGAGCGAGTGGATGTGAGCGAGTGTGTGTCTCAGTCTGTGAGTGAGTGGGTGTGAGTGAGTGTGTGTGTCAGTCTGTGAGCGAGTGAGTGTGAGTGAGTGTGTGTGTCAGTCTGTGAGTGAGTGGGTCTGAGTGAGTGTGTGTGTCAGTCTGTGAGTGAGTGGATGTGAGTATGAGTGAGTGTGGTGTGAGTGAGTGTATGTGTCAGTCTGTGAGCGAGTGAGTGTGAGTGAGTGTGTGTGTCAGTCTGTGAGTGAGTGGGTGTGAGTGTGAGTGAGTGTGGTGTGAGTGAGTGTGTGTGTCAGTCTGTGAGTGAGTGGGTGTGAGTGTGTGTGTCAGTCTGTGAGTGAGTGAGTGTGAGTGAGTGTGTGTGTCAGTCTGTGAGCGAGTGAGTGTGAGTGATTGTGTGTGTCAGTCTGTGAGTGAGTGGGTGTGTCAGTCTGTGAGTGAGTGGGTGTGAGTGAGTGTGTGCGTCAGTCTGTGAGTGAGTGGGTGTGTCAGTCTGTGAGTGAGTGGGTGTGAGTGAGTGTGTGTCAGTCTGTGAGTGAGTGTGTGTGTCAGTCTGTGAGCGAGTGAGTGTGAGTGAGTGTGTGTGTCAGTCTGTGAGTGAGTGGGTCTGAGTGAGTGTGTGTGTCAGTCTGTGAGTGAGTGGATGTGAGTATGAGTGAGTGTGGTGTGAGTGAGTGTGTGTGTCAGTCTGTGAGCGAGTGAGTGTGAGTGAGTGTGTGTGTCAGTCTGTGAGTGAGTGGGTGTGAGTGTGAGTGAGTGTGGTGTGAGTGAGTGTGTGTGTCAGTCTGTGAGTGAGTGGGTGTGAGTGTGAGTGAGTGTGTGTGTCAGTCTGTGAGTGAGTGAGTCTGAGTGATTGTGTGTGTCAGTCTGTGAGTGAGTGGGTGTGTGAGTGAGTGTGTGTGTCAGTCTGTGAGCGAGTGAGTGTGAGTGAGTGTGTGTGACAGTCTGTGAGCGAGTATGTGTGAGTGAGTGTGTGTGTCAGTCTGTGAGTGAGTGGGTGTGAGTGTGAGTGAGTGTGGTGTGAGTGAGTGTGTGTGTCAGTCTGTGAGTGAGTGGGTGTGAGTGTGAGTGAGTGTGTGTGTCAGTCTGTGAGCAAGTGAGTGTGAGTGAGTGTGTGTGTCAGTCTTTGAGCGAGTGAGTGTGAGTGAGTGTGTGTGTCAGTCTGTGAGTGTGTGGGTGTGAGAGTGAGCGTGTGTGTCAGTCTGTGAGCGAGTGAGTGTGAGTGAGTGTGTGTGTCAGTCTGTGAGCGAGTATGTGTGAGTGAGTGTGTGTGTCAGTCTGTGAGTGAGTGGGTGTGAGTGTGTGTGTCAGTCTGTGAGCGAGTGGGTGTGAGTGTGAGTGAGTGTGTGTCTCAGTCTGTGAGTGAGTGGGTGTGAGTGATTGTGTGTGTCAGTCTGTGAGTGAGTGGGTGTGAGTGTGAGTGAGTGCATGTCTCAGTCTGTGAGTGAGTGGGTGTGAGTGAGTGTGTGTCAGTCTGTGAGTGAGTGTGTGTGTCAGTCTGTGAGCGAGTGAGTGTGAGTGAGTGTGTGTGTCAGTCTGTGAGTGAGTGGGTGTGTCAGTCTGTGAGTGAGTGGGTGTGAGTGAGTGTGGGTCAGTCTGTGAGTGAGTGGGTCTGAGTGAGTGTGTGTGTCAGTCTGTGAGTGAGTGGGTGTGTCAGTCTGTGAGTGAGTGGGTGTGAGTGAGTGTGTGTCAGTCTGTGAGTGAGTGGGTGTGAGTGTGAGTGAGTGTGTGTGTCAGTCTGTGAACGAGTGAGTGTGAGTGAGTGTGTGTGTCAGTCTGTGAGTGAGTGGGTCTGAGTGAGTGTGTGTGTCAGTCTGTGAGTGAGTGGGTCTGAGTGAGTGTGTGTGTCAGTCTGTGAGTGAGTGGGTGTGTCAGTCTGAGTGAGTGGGTGTGAATGAGTGTGTGTCAGTCTGTGAGTGAGTGGGTGTGAGTGTGAGTGAGTGGGTGTGAGTGTGTGTGTCAGTCTGTGAGTGAGTGAGTGTGAGTGAGTGTGTGTGTCAGTCTGTGAGCGAGTGAGTGTGAGTGATTGTGTGTGTCAGTCTGTGAGTGAGTGGGTGTGAGTGAGTGTGTGCATCAGTCTGTGAGTGAGTGGGTGTGTCAGTCTGTGAGTGAGTGGGTGTGAGTGAGTGTGTGTCAGTCTGTGAGTGAGTGTGTGTGTCAGTCTGTGAGCGAGTGAGTGTGAGTGAGTGTGTGTGTCAGTCTGTGAGTGAGTGGGTCTGAGTGAGTGTGTGTGTCAGTCTGTGAGTGAGTGGATGTGAGTATGAGTGAGTGTGGTGTGAGTGAGTGTGTGTGTCAGTCTGTGAGCGAGTGAGTGTGAGTGAGTGTGTGTGTCAGTCTGTGAGTGAGTGGGTGTGAGTGTGAGTGAGTGTGGTGTGAGTGAGTGTGTGTGTCAGTCTGTGAGTGAGTGGCTGTGAGTGTGAGTGAGTGTGTGTGTCAGTCTGTGAGCGAGTGAGTGTGAGTGAGTGTGTGTGTCAGTCTGTGAGCGAGTGAGTGTGAGTGATTGTGTGTGTCAGTCTGTGAGTGAGTGGGTGTGTGAGTGAGTGTGTGTGTCAGTCTGTGAGCGAGTGAGTGTGAGTGAGTGTGTGTGACAGTCTGTGAGCGAGTATGTGTGAGTGAGTGTGTGTGTCAGTCTGTGAGTGAGTGGGTGTGAGTGTGAGTGAGTGTGTGTGTCAGTCTGTGAGCGAGTGGATGTGAGCGAGTGTGTGTCTCAGTCTGTGAGTGAGTGGGTGTGAGTGAGTGTGTGTGTCAGTCTGTGAGCGAGTGAGTGTGAGTGAGTGTGTGTGTCAGTCTGTGAGTGAGTGGGTGTGAGTGTGAGTGAGTGTGGTGTGAGTGAGTGTGTGTGTCAGTCTGTGAGCGAGTGGGTGTGAGTGTGAGTGAGTGTGTGTGTCAGTCTGTGAGCAAGTGAGTGTGAGTGTGTGTGTCAGTCTTTGAGCGAGTGAGTGTGAGTGAGTGTGTGTGTCAGTCTGTGAGTGAGTGGGTGTGTGAGTGAGCGTGTGTGTCAGTCTGTGAGCGAGTGAGTGTGAGTGAGTGTGTGTGTCAGTCTGTGAGCGAGTATGTGTGAGTGAGTGTGTGTGTCAGTCTGTGAGTGAGTGGGTGTGAGTGTGAGTGAGTGTGTGTGTCAGTCTGTGAGCGAGTGGGTGTGAGTGTGAGTGAGTGTGTGTCTCAGTCTGTGAGTGAGTGGGTGTGAGTGATTGTGTGTGTCAGTCTGTGAGTGAGTGGGTGTGAGTGTGAGTGAGTGCGTGTCTCAGTCTGTGAGTGAGTGGGTGTGAGTGAGTGTGTGTGTCAGTCTGTGAGTGAGTGGGTGTGAGTGTGAGTGAGTGTGTGTCTCAGTCTGTGAGTGAGTGGGTGTGACTGAGTGTGTGTGTCAGTCTGTGAGTGAGTGGGTGTGAGTGAGTGTGTGTGTCAGTCTGTGAGCGAGTGGGTGTGAGTGTTGGAGTGTGTGTGTCAGTCTGTGAGTGAGTGGGTGTGAGTGTGAGTGAGTGTGTGTCTCAGTCGGTGAGTGAGTGGGTGTGAGTGAGTGTGTGTGTCAGTCTGTGAGCGAGTGGGTGTGAGTGTGAGTGAGTGTGTGTGTCAGTCTGAGTGAGTGGGTGTGAGTGAGTGTGTGTGTCAGTCTGTGAGTGAGTGGGTGTGACTGTGAGTGAGTGTGTGTGTCAGTCTGTGAGCGAGTGGGTGTGACTGTGAGTGAGTGTGTGTGTCAGTCTGTGAGTGAGAGTGTGTGAGTGTGAGTGGGTGTGTGTATCAGTCTGTGAGTGAGTGGGTGTGAGTGAGTGTGTGTGTCAGTCTGTGAGCGAGTGGGTGTGAGTGTGAGCGAGTGTGTGTATCAGTCTGTGAGTGTGTGGGTGTGAGTGAGTGTGTGTCAGTCTGTGAGTGAGTGGGTGTGAGTGTGAGTGAGTGTGTGTTTCAGTCTGTGAGCGAGTGAGTGTGAGTGTGTGTGTCAGTCTGTGAGTGAGTGGGTCTGAGTGAGTGTGTGTGTCAGTCTGTGAGTGAGTGGGTGTGTCAGTCTGTGAGTGTGTGGGTCTGAGTGAGTGTGTGTGTCAGTCTGTGAGTGAGTGGGTGTGTCAGTCTGTGAGTGTGTGGGTGTGAGTGAGTGTGTGTCAGTCTGAGTGAGTGGGTGTGAGTGTGAGTGAGTGTGTGTGTCAGTCTGTGAGTGAGTGGGTCTGAGTGAGTGTGTGTGTCAGTCTGTGAGTGAGTGGGTGTGTCAGTCTGTGAGTGTGTGGGTGTGAGTGAGTGTGTGTCAGTCTGTGAGTGAGTGGGTGTGAGTGTGAGTGAGTGTGTGTGTCAGTCTGTGAGCGAGTGAGTGTGAGTGTGTGTGTCAGTCTGTGAGTGAGTGAGTCTGAGTGAGTGTGTGTCAGTCTGTGAGTGAGTGGGTGTGAGTGAGTGTGTGTGTCAGTCTGTGAGTGAGTGGGTGTGAGTGTGAGTGAGTGTGGTGTGAGTGAGTGTGTGTGTCAGTCTGTGAGCGAGTGAGTGTGAGTGAGTGTGTGTGTCAGTCTGTGAGTGAGTGGGTGTGAGTGAGTGTGTGTGTCAGTCTGTGAGCGAGTGAGTGTGAGTGAGTGAGTGTGTGTGTCAGTCTGTGAGTGAGTGAGTGTGAGTGAGTGTGTGTGTCAGTCTGTGAGCGAGTGAGTGTGAGTGAGTGTGTGTGTCAGTCTGTGAGTGAGTGGGTCTGAGTGAGTGTGTGTGTCAGTCTGTGAGTGAGTGGGTGTGAGTGTGAGTGAGTGTGTCAGTCTGTGAATGAGTGGGTGTGAGTGAGTGTGTGTCAGTCTGTGAACGAGTGGGTCTGAGTGTGAGTGAGTGGGTGTGTCAGTCTGTGAGCGAGTGAGCGTGAGTGTGTGTGTGTGTCAGTCTGTGAGTGAGTGGGTGTGTGTGAGTGAGTGTGTGTGTCAGTCTGTGAGTGAGTGGGTGTGTGTGAGTGAGTGTGTGTGTCAGTCTGTGAGCGAGTGAGTGTGAGTGAGTGTGTGTGTCAGTCTGTGAGCGAGTGAGTGTGTGTGTCAGTCTGTGAGTGAGTGTGAGTGAGTGTGTGTGTCAGTCTGTGAGCGAGTGAGTGTGAGTGATTGTGTGTGTCAGTCTGTGAGTGAGTGGGTGTGAGTGTGAGTGAGTGTGGTGTGAGTGAGTGTGTGTGTCAGTCCGTGAGTGAGTGGGTCTGAGTGAGTGTGTGTGTCAGTCTGTGAGTGAGTGGGTGTGTGTGAGTGAGTGTGTGTGTCAGTCTGTGAGTGAGTGGGTGTGTGTGAGTGAGTGTGTGTGTCAGTCTGTGAGTGAGTGGGTGTGTGTGAGTGAGTGTGTGTGTCAGTCTGTGAGCGAGTGAGTGTGTGTGTCAGTCTGTGAGCGAGTGAGTGTGAGTGAGTGTGTGTGTCAGTCTGTGAGTGAGTGTGAGTGTGAGTGAGTGTGTGTGTCAGTCTGTGAGCGAGTGAGTGTGAGTGAGTGTGTGTGTCAGTCTGTGAGTGAGTGGGTGTGAGTGTGAGTGAGTGTGGTGTGAGTGAGTGTGTGTGCCAGTCCGTGAGTGAGTGGGTCTGAGTGAGTGTATGTCAGTCTGTGAGTGAGTGGGTGTGAGTGAGTGTGGTGTGAGTGAGTGTGTGTGTCAGTCCGTGAGTGAGTGGGTCTGAGTGAGTGTGTGTCAGTCTGTGAGTGAGTGGGTATGTCAGTCTGTGAGTGAGTGGGTGTGAGTGAGTGTGTGTCAGTCTGTGAGTGAGTGGGTGTGTGTGAGTGAGTGTGTGTGTCAGTCTGTGAGCGAGTGAGTGTGAGTGAGTGTGTGTGTCAGTCTGTGAGTGAGTGAGTGTGTGTGAGTGAGTGTGGTGTGTGTGGGGCGGGGTTGGGACTACATAAAGCACTATCTGGTCCTGCACTCATCTGCTAAAACTACTCACTATTCCAGGATCATCCTGGAATGCAAAGATAATGTCTACTGCAAACTGTTTTCTTAAACCCTTCTCCCCTGTCCCCTCCACCCTCACCTCCAACAGTAGGTTTGAGGAGCTCATTGGCTTCTTTGTCACTAGGATTGAGACCATCCCATCAGCTGCCTGTGCCCCTTTCCGTCCTTTCCACAAACCCATCCGGCCAAACCTCCTCTAAAGATTTCCCCTGCTTTCGTGCTGAACTCGTATCGTTCTCTAGTTGCTCTCCTGTCTTTCCTCATGCCCTCTCTGAGCTCATCTTGTCCATGAGGACCACCTCCTACTTCCTCAACCCTATTCCCACTAAACTGATCATCCAACTTCCCTTCCTGGTCCCCATGTTTGCCCATATTGTGAACAGTTCATCTCTTCGGGTGTTGTCTCTGTCTTCTAGAAATCTGCTGTCATCACCCTGTCCAATAAAAAAATCAACCCTTGACCCCTCCATCCTTGCAAACTATCGTTCCATCTCCAAATTCCCTTTCCTCTTCAAAGTCCTTGAACATGTTGTCGCCTCCAAACCCGCTCCCATCTTTCCAAGAATTCCATGTTTGAATCAGGTTTCTGTCGCTGCCACTGTACTGAAACAGTTCTTATCAAAGTCACAAATGACATCCTACTGTGACTGTGACAAATGTAAACTTTCTCTCCTCGCCTTCTCGGCCTGTCCACACGGTTGACCATACCATCCTCCTCCATCACCTCTACACTGTTGTCCGGCTGGGTGGGACTGCTCTCATTTGGTTCCATTCGTGTCTATCTGATCTTAGTTACAAAATCACCTCTGGTGTCTCCCAAGGATCTATCCATAGCCCCTCTCCTATTTCTCATCTTCATGCTGCCCGTTGGCAACACCATCTGAAAGCACAGTGTTAGTTTTCACATGTATGCTGATGACACCCAGCTCTACCTCACCACCACCTCTCTCAACTCCTGCACTGTTGCTAAATTATCAAACTCATTATCCAACACCAGTACTGGATGAGCAGAAATTTCCTCCAATTAAATATTGGTAAGACAGAGGGTGGTGATTTTTACACAGAGGGTGGTGAGTGCCTGGAACTTGCTGCCAGGGGAGGTGGTGGAAGCAGGTACGATAGCGACGTTTAAGAGACATCTTGACAAATACATGAATAGGAAGGGAATAGAGAGATACGGTCCCCGGAAGTGCAGAAGGTGTTAGTTTAGGCAGGCATCAAGATCAGCGCAGGCTTGGAGGGCCGAATGGCCTGTTCCTGTGCTGTACTGTTCTTTGTTCTTTGACTGAAGCCATTATTTTTGGTTCCCACCACAATCTCCATTCCCTAGCTACCAACTCCATCACTCTCCCTGGCAACAGTCTGAGAATAAACCAAATTGTTTGCAACTTTGGTGTCATATTTGACCCCAAGTTGAGCTTCCAACACATATCCACACCATCACCAAGACCACTTATTTCTATTTCCGTAACATTGCCATCTCTGCCCCATATCAGCTCTTCTGCTGCTGAAACCCTCATTCATGCCTTTGTTATAACAAGACTTGACTATTCCAACACACTGCTGGCTGGCCCCCTACATTCTACCCTCCGTAAACTTGAAGTCATCCAAACTCTGCTGCCTGTGTCCTAAATCGTACCAAGTCTCATTCACCTATCACCCCTGTGGTCACTGACCTACATAAGAACAAAAGAACATAAGGAATAGAAGAAGAGTAGACCATTCGGCCCATCGAGTCTGCTCCACCATTCAATACGATCATGGCCGATCTTGAGCTTCAATTCCACTTTCTTGCCCGTTCCCCATATCCCTTGATTTCCTGAGACCCCAAAAATCTATCTATCCCAGCCTTAAATATATTCAGTGATAGAGAATCCACAACCCTCTGGGGTAGAGAATTCCAAAGATTCACAACCCTTTGAGTGAAGTAATTTCTCCTCATCTTAGTCCTGAATGATTGGCCCCTTATCCTGAGACTGTGTCCCCGTTTTCTAGATTCTCCAACCAATGGAAACAATCTCAGCATCTACCCTGTCCACCCCTTTCAGAATCTTGTATGTCTCAATTAGATCACCTCTCATTCTTCTAAACGCCAGAGAATATAGGCCCAATTTACTCAGCCTCTCATCATAGGACAACCCCCTCATCCCAGGGACCAATTTAGTAAATCTTCGCTGCACTGCCTCCAGTGCAAGTATATCCTTTCTTAAATGTGGAGACCAAAACTGCACATATTATTCCAGGTGTGGTATTGTGAAAGTGAGCAGAAAGGCATGGCACGATGCTTAATGGGAAATATAGCCAAGTTAGGAATAGTAGCTTTGCTGAGCTTTGATTTTAAGTGGCAGAAACCACAATGAAATAGTTAAAAGTAAAGGCAGAGCGTGTGAGACAGTAAAGACTAGTCGACACTGGTAATTGCAAAGACATCTGTTCATTATGGCCTGATTGTGTGACTCCCTGTGGTTTGGAACAAATTGACTCCTGTTAATCAAATGATGTCCATCCCTGTGTGAGTGATAAGGAGTGCTAGGCCCACTAATAAAATATTGTTTTGTGAACTGCCACTACTTGATGTTGCTGCAGACGGCACGAAACACTCAGGAATGTACACCTAATAGAGATAGCAGGATGCGCCGCAATTACTTGTCACAAGGTAGAGACAGACTCATGATCTATGTAGGGAGTGAGACCAGCATGGTTATTGATGCTTCCTATGCTCTTGTTAATTAGCTTGCTTATCCGCTTTGTTTTATCTTGCTGGTACAAAACAATATTTTATTAGTAACAAGTATGTATTGAGAATGGAGTGTATTGTAACCTCAGTAACAGATGTACTGCATGTCACCACGTGGGTGAAGTCGAATTGTACCGCACTGATTGGTTAAACAAGGAGGTGTAGCATGAATCTTAATGTATAAACAGTAGTACCTGTATCACAAACTTCACTTACTCTGGTGGACCTGACAGACTCTGGTGGAGTCAGTGCCGCTGTTCTCAGAGTAAGTCCGCTGGCGACTGCGCAAATAAAGTAATTGATTTTACCTACACATCCGACTCGGTATATTTACTGAACCAGACTGAAGGCAAAAAGAACTCAGATTAACATTTTGGTGTCAGAAGTGGGATCTCAACAGACGACCGCCGATCATCAGCGAAATCAGAATCAGACTAGTCTTGGACGGAGAGAGAGGAAATGGGCCCTCGACGTGACTAGTTGATATATGACCATGTCAGTTTTCCTCTGTCCCGTAGTCCAATAAAAGTTTGATCACTCGCTGATGGTCAGGTAAGATCGTCTGGACGAGATCAACGATCAGTCTGGCGGATTAGAAAGACAAGGATCAGTCGGTGTAGGTACGACTGAAGGTTAAAGTTTTATGTCAGGTTCAGTTGGATAGTTTAGACTACGGCTGATGGGCACTGAGGTTAAAGTAGGTCGCGACTGAAGGTTATGCGAGGTCGTTTTAGAACGGCTGAGATTAAGGTTTTATTATTTTATTGTGAATAACTGTGTAGATAATTTGTAAGTAATTTTAACTGTTTAGATAATAATTTGTAAGTAAATTTTACCTCTTGGACTGGAGGGGCGAACAACGCAGTTTGTAGTTTGTAATTATAGTTTGTGATAAGTTGTGAAAATGGGGAACTGTTTCGATAATACAAGTGATCCATCCTGTCCATTACAAGTACTGTGTGATAAGTATCCGGATAAAGGGAAAGACTTCAGACAACTATCGGCAGCCTTAAATAAGAAATTAGGAGATCAATGGCCCTTCGGGGGGACAAAAGATTTGGAAGTGACTAAAAAAACCCAAGAAAAAATATGGAAACAAAATAAAGGCAATAGGGCCAAAGAATTAATTGGATTATGGATACAATATTGTCAGGAGGAAAAAGATAGAACCCTCCTATCAAGTTGGCACGAAAACGCCCTTAAATTAGGAATACCGATTAGTGAAGGGGGAAACCAAAAGACTCTAAAAATTCTGTTGATCCCAACATTGACTGCGCCTGTTCGTCTCCTTGTGTGTGGTTCGTCCTTTGTTTGTGTTACTGTGTCTATTCATTTTCTTGTGTCTTGTTTGTTTTCTTTCGTTTTAATGCTGCTTGATTCATAGAAAAGAACTAGGGTTTGAGAAAGTAGAAGGAAGAATGGGCTCGACGGCTTGTAAGGAAGAAGGGTTGCCCCCGGGGACAAGTAAATCATGTCCTCTGGAGAAAGGCAACCCACGTCCGTTTGCCCCCTCGAGAAAGATGCAGAAGCGCCACGGTAAAAATGTGTTTTAAAGATAGGTATGTTTTAGAGTAAAAACGAGTTACTGTGTCTTTGATTTGAATGTGAGAATGTTGGAAGCTTCCGCGAATGAATTGAATGTCTGGGATGTACAGCTTGTGTTCTGTACAACGGACTGTCGTTAACTCTTTGTTGTCTGGCCTTAATGATGAGAGAATGAGTCTGTTACTTTTTCTATTTTTACAAGTGTATATTTTGTGGGAACCTTGAGTCATGTTTTGGTTGTGAATTAGTTGAACCTGTGTGTGTTCCTTGACATCGGGACAGGGAATTTTGAAAGAGATTTGGTATTTTGAATTCATAACCCATCACAGAAATCAATTTTCGAAGTTGTTTGGAATTGAATGAGTGTGAAAAGTGATTGTTGAGTGTGTTCATTTCGATTTAGTGTTGTGCACCCAGGAATGGGATATAAAATTGAATTATATTTTAAGTTAAAATTTCATTTATTTTAAAGTTGGTTTTGCAACTGTGAAAAGGCAATGAAAAATTTTCTAAGAGATAAGCTTCAGCCTTGAAGGTCTGAAGATGTTTGGCAGAAATCCAATTTGAAGTGTACCACTCCTGCTTTAATTGGCGTTCCAGTTTAAAATCTGTTCTAGTTTTTTTTTGAGTTTAAATTAAAGACATGTTTTACTGACTGTTTTAAGTAGCAAATGTCAGGAATTGGATATTGGTCTAAGGGAGAGATGGATAAACAAAGGAGATATAGGAAAGATTCTGTCTGTTTAAAGTTTGTTTAAGAAGCAGGTGTTAACTATTTTGTGTTAAGAATGTTAAATAACTTTTTCTTTAGTTTTTGGTTTTATTACAGTCATTTGAAAAGGCGCCTGAAGAAAGAACAAGAAAATGCCATAATTTACCTATCTTTTAAAATAAGCACGTGCTATTCTGTTCTGTGTGTAGTTAATAAGTAGTATAAGTTAATAAGTCTGAATTGAATTAATACTGTTAAGGTTAATTGACCTGTTTAAGTTGAAGAACTGGAAATTTCATTTGTTGCCACAATGAACTTTCAAGTTTATTATGTCATGTTTTGGAGGAGTCTTCGGTTCCGGACAGAGGACTCACTCATATAACATTGGCAGTTTTGATTTTAAATATTATTGCAGTGAATTGGAATTTGGAGTCATCTTTGTTAAAAAAAAATAATCCTTGGATTAGAAACCTCTTATAAAAGATGCAAAAAAATAAGTTTGGAAACAACTGGAGTTTAATCTAAAATGCTGTCTTTCCTGATGGAGATGGTTTCCTTTGAAGTTGATAATGTTACTAAAGATTTTGTTGTTTGACAATTCTAAGGATAAAAAAAAACATTTAAAAAGGAGTTTAGTTCTTTTCCATTAAAAAAAGGGTTACGTAAAGCGGCGCAGCGGAGAATGCTTTGCTCCGCCCCCTTGGAGACAAGCAAGAAATTAACCCTGCTGCAACCATCCTTATCGATGAGACAAAGTGCTTGAGAAGGAGAGATAGTTGCAAGCACTTCTGTCTTTAACGTACAAAAAGTACAACCAAGTCTGGGCATAAGAAATTGGAATCAATAAACAAAATTTAATTGATCTGGGTGGTTATTTAAAACATTCAAAGGGAAATTTACTGTTATTTGAATTTGGAATAATCTGAAATGTTGAAAATTCAGTTTAATTTGGCAAGTGATTTAAAGAATTAAAATGTCATCTAAGGTTAAAAAAAAAACATAAACAATATACACTAATGTCTGGAATCAATTGGAAATGTTTGATTTCTGTTTTAAGGAATTATTAATATTAATTGTAAAGGTTCTCCAGGGCTCAAAATGAAATAGAATTATAATTAATGGGAATTGGCAATCAGATCTGGCTGATGCAAGCGCTAATAAAGGAATTCTGGGGATAAACAAATAGTGAAATAAACAGCTAATTTCCAAGAAGCCTCGAATTTTCCAGTGAATGTCAGGAAAGTGTAGATAAGATTAGCAATTGATAGTTTTCTCTTGGAGATATGAGTTTTTAAGAGAGCTACATTTGAAAGTCTGGCCATAACCTGAGACATCAGGACCCTGCAGGGGGAGGTAAGCAAAGATCTCAGATAGACATCACCAGCTCCCCCCCCCACCTTTTCCTCACCGCTGATATTTGATCTTTTGATAAGATCACCTGAGAGTTCAGAATATGTGGCATGACAGTGGAATACCAGTGCAAGTGTGCAGATGTGATTTGTTATTTTGAAAGCAGCGGAAACATTTGTGGCATTTTCAACCTCAAAGGTGAGCAACCCTAAGGATACCAAAAGGATTGAAAAAGATAGATTAAAATGAAGTGTGTTTTTTTCGATCAGAGAAGAAAAAGGTTTTGTAAAGTGACGCAGCTGAGACGATTTTGCTCCGCCCCTTGAAAAACCCCCGCTGCAGCTGCTGTTTTTCCATTTAACCCACCACACAATTTTGCATTGCTGAGAGTAAACTTTATACATATTGGACATTGTTAAATTTTAAATTTCTAAATTGACAGATAGAATTGGACAAATTAACCCATTGGGCTCAGGGGCAGAGCCACAGTGGATTCTTTGTGGGTTGTTTTTAAGCAGGTGACGGCAGGCCATGTGAGAATTGATGCCACGGCAAAAGATCCAGCAGCTTTGAGAATTTAAGACCTTAATTGCAGACATCAAATATCACAGCATCTTTATCAATGAGACAATTTTCAGCATCTGCAGTATTTTGCTTTTATTTTAGTGGACAATTTAATCTACCAGGTGTGTCAGCTTTTGACAGCAAAGGCCCTCAAGGGACCTTTTGTGTCAAAATCATTGGGGGGGTGTACAAGGGAAAGAGCCAACAATCAAACCCGCATTCAAAATTTATCAAACGGACAACAAGCTCCAATCACCACGATTACCCCCACATTTTAATTACTAACGAGTAAGGTTACGACCCAACAGCCACAAGTGACTGGTCTCCCTTGCCCGGCCTTGACTACAGGACCAGAAAATGGACTTGCGATAATAAAAACTAATAAAATTGTATATGATAACATAAAGCTTGAGTTGGTACCGGTAATATTGAATATCTCAGATATCCAGCTACCTGGCTGGTGCCCTAAGACCCGAGAGTTGTACAAGGTATTACTGTAACAATTGCTGAGACAGGAATTTGGTAATGAGGGAATAATAAAGGGAAGG
Organism: Heterodontus francisci; assembly: GCF_036365525.1. Classification (NCBI taxonomy): domain Eukaryota; kingdom Metazoa; phylum Chordata; class Chondrichthyes; order Heterodontiformes; family Heterodontidae; genus Heterodontus; species Heterodontus francisci. The sequence continues at coordinate 2,652,868 of NC_090387.1, forward strand.
GCCGATAGAAATACATGGTCCCAACGGAAAAAATATAATCAAGGGAATAATGGTAGTATTGATAGGCATTTGGATTATTATTAGATGGGTTACTAACTGAGCAAGGATTGTGGGGAACAAAACCCGAGTACAACGGGACCATATAGATAATTTCAAAAGAGTAGAGATGATAAGAATATAAATTAACTCCTGGATTCCCCAGGACATGTTCGGTCCCCACAGGTAGACATGTATCCCTCATCGGAGGATACTCACAACATGGACAAGTACTAACACCTGGTGACCACCAGGGCAGTGTGTTTAAATTACAGATATAACCACTAGTGGCGAATGGGAAAGAACCGGACTGCAGTGGCTGTGGGGCCTGATGCTAATATCCGGAGAGGAAGAACAAAGACCCGGTAATGGATGCACAACGGATTAATGAAAGGAGTATTAATATGGACTATATGAACTATGGGGCATTGCACAACATGTTGGATGGGAAGTGTGTACGGTGTTCCACAGATGACCGTGCTAACTGCGTGACCAGACAGAAAGGGGAAGGGGTAACTGAGAGCTGTGTCTTTGGAATTGTTTGTGCCCCTCCCATTGGGCAACAGATGATAAGGAAAGTTGAAAGGAACATGGATGTGTGTGGGTACATCGAGCCCAGGGGAAGCGTTGTATGATAATGTTAAACATGCGATTGTGCCTGTCCTGGTCAATATCTCAGGGATGCAAATGCCGGGATATTGTACGGAACAGGCAAGAAATATGTATAGTGTATTAAGTAAGATTGTAATGCAGCAGGCTGCCGATGCCATGGGTGCCGTCAGATTTCGAGGTCAGAATCAACTTTATAAGACAAAGAGAGGGATAGTTAATGACGTTGCTACCAGATTCAATACCGGTGCCTCCATAGTAAAATACAGTTAATACTGGCCATAATATGGGGCAGACTAGCTTGCCGTTCATACAGGCGCTATGTGCAGCGAAGGAGGATGAAAACCAGAGCAAAGGCAAGGGAGACAATTTGTCTAACTAGAAATATTATTTTAGTAACCAGTAACATATAATATTAGTGAACAGTGACATTTCAAATAATGAGAGTGTTTGTAGTACATACAGTTTGTGAATGTTAGAACAAATTCAAGAAAATTCGAGGCAAATTGATGCAAGACAGGTGCCAGTTTGGATCAATGACACCCAGTTGGAATACTTAACTAGTCACACAAATGATAAAATTACCAGGTGCCAAATCAGAAAATTTAAAGTATGGAAAGATCAGGAATGTGTAAATACAGGATCTATGAGTATTGGAGTGGTGTTGGGAATACCTGTAATTCTGAGATAAGTTAGGGATGCAATTATACAAAGTAGAAAATACAGGAGTGATAAGGGGAAAGATTACATAAAATACAATGATATTTTACCCTATGTTATGGAAATTGGAAAAGAGGTAATTGGAACAATATTGTCCATTGTCTGAGTGTAGTCTGGAAAACCAGGTGGTCATACGTCCTCATCCTAAATATAAAACGGCAGAATCAAAATGTGGGTTTAATGCCACTGTAAATTACACCATGGAGACTAGGAAAGCATTGTCAGAGCTAACCCATGTGGCCTATATGGGAAAGGGGAGATATCGCTTAACCACCACAGTGAAGGAGTACCAGTATGGACATAAGCGGACCTGTCCGGTGAGCAACAGTACATTTTGGTTCAACCCACAAATACCAACCCGAGTAGGGAAGATGGAGTTGGTACAGATACATAAGCAAAAGACAGAAACAATAACTGTGACAGAAAGTATTAAGGAGGATTTGACTATTCAGCCATTGCCCACACGCTTGGGTAAAGAGAGACAGCAGCTAGAAGTCATTGCTGTAGTGTACTACAATTTGGAACAACAGTCGAAGATGCAACAAGATGAGATTGACAAGATAAATGATTCTACCTGGCAGGAGGACTTATGGAACTGGAGGTCAGACGTGCAGATACACTCCTGGTTTAGAATTATCTCCCATGTCCTGATAGTGGTTTTGGGTGTCATGGTGTTATATGTGACATACTTAATTTGGCAACTTTAGAAATTAATTAGGCGATGTAAGAGGATGTATGAACACAGGTTGGACAGCTACCCGAAAAAGGCAATCTGTATTTGAACTTACTCTATAAATGGATAGGCAATTAGTTATGCCACACAAGGGTAAATGTATAACCTATTCATATATTGTTAAAATGAATTAGTGAAAGATCAGTATACTCTAAGAATGAAATTGCGACTGTATTATGTTCGCACAATTGATTGATTCTGTAATAGTGATGTTTAAATTGTGCTTTCTTCAATATTACACTGCTTATGCTTTGTGAATGAAATTGTAATTGTACAAGTGCACCACCTTTTATTTTGTCAGCAGATAGTTGAAGCCCCTGCAAAACTTATGCCTTTACAGAGTTCCCGCAGGCCCCTATTATGGCACAAGCAGGCAACGTATTGAGTGCGACCCCTCTGGGTGTTGAAGGCTGTTTCTAGACAAATAGAGACCAATAAAGGCACCTAGGTGGGATCAAGAGAATGATTTTTACACATGTTTTGAAGAATCAAAGGGGGGACTGTGAGAACAGAATTTAGATTTTAGAATTTTTAAGAACAGAATTACATGGGAACATTTAAGATGGAACAATTAATCAATCATGTATTGCTAACAAGCTAGCTTCAGTGCTGCAGGGAGGGACAGCTTATCAGAAATGACTTCATAACTTCAGGGCTGCAGAGGCAACTTGGCCTTGCAGCTGGTACCGAGAGAGAGAGAGAGAGAGAGACATTGTACTTCAACAGCACTCTTCTTATCACCCTGACATGACAATCCTAGGGAACAGTTAGCATGCAAAACATAATGACCAGGCTAATACACGCCCCCTTGTTAGAGGGTGGCTCAGCCTACCCTTCTGATTCAGCGGTTGCTGAGTTTTTTCTTTATTTGCTTTTATATTTTACTGTTTAAATGTTATTTGAGTAAATAGAGCCATATAATCCTAGTGACGATATATAATCATATACAAGTTGATCGGCAGAGAGAAGGTTATCATAGAATGATAAAAGGGGGGAATGTGGAAGTGAGCAGAAAGGCATGGCACAATGCTTAATGGGAAATATAGCCAAGTTAGGAATAGTAGCTTTGCTGAGCTTTGATTTTAAGTGGCAGAAACCACAATGAAATAGTTAAAAGTAAAGGCAGAGCGTGTGAGACAGTAAAGACTAGCCGACACTGGTAATTGCAAAGACATCTGTTCTTTATGGCCTGATTGTGTGACTCCCTGTGGTTTGGAACAAATGGACTCCTGTGAATCAAATGATGTCCATCCCTGTGTGGGTGATAAGGAGTGCTAGGCCCCTCTTATCTTCGTGAACTGCCACTACTTGATGTAGCTGCAGACTGCACGAAACACTCAGGAATGTACACCTAATAGAGATAGCAGGATGCTCCGCAATTACTTGTCACAAGGTAGAGACAGACTCATGATCCATGTAGGGAGTGAGACCAGCATGGTTATTGATGATTCCTATGCTCTTGTTAATTAGCTTGCTTTTCCGTTTTGTTTTACCTTGCTGGTACAAAACAATATTTTATTAGTAACAAGTATGTATTGAGAATGGAGTGTATTGTAACCTCAGTAACAGATGTACTGCATGTCACCACGTGGGTGAAGTCGAATTGTACCACACTGATTGGTTAAACAAGGAGGTGTAGCATGAATCTTAATGTATAAACAGTAGTACCTGTATCACAAACTTCACTTACTCTGGTGGACCCGACAGACTCTGGTGGAGTCAGTGCCGCTGTTCTCAGAGTAAGTCCGCTGGCGACTGGGCAAATAAAGTAATTGATTTTACCGACACATCCGACTCGGTATATTTACTGAACCAGACTGAAGGCAAAAAGAACTCAGATTCACAGTCTCACCAAAACCCTCTACAATTATGAACATACATACAAACATACAAATTAGGAGCAGGAGTCGGCTACTCAGCCCCTCGAGCCTGCTCTGCCATTCAACAAGATCATGGCTGATCTGATTGTATCCTCAACTCCATATTCCCGCCTACCCCCGATAACCTTCCACCCCCTTGCTTATCAAGAATCTATCTACCTCTGCCTTAAAAATATTCAAAGACTCTGCTTCCACCACCTTTTGAGGAAGAGAGTTCCAAAAACTCACGAACCTCTGAGAGAAAAAATTTCTCCTCATCTCTGTCTTAAATAGGTGACCCTTTATTTTTAAACAGTGACCCCTAGTTCTAGATTCTCCCACAAGGGGAAACATCCTTTCCACATCCACCCTGTCAAGACCCCTCAGGATCTTATATGTTTCAATCAAGTCGTCACTTACTCTTCTAAATTCCAGCTGATACAAGCCTAGCCTGTCCAATCTTTCTTTATAAAACAACCCGCCCATTCCAGGTATTAGTCTAATAAACCTTCTCTGAACTGCTTCCAACGCATTTACATCCTTCCTTAAATAAGGAGACCAGTACTGTACACAGTACTTCAGATGTGGTCTCATCTTTGCCCTGTATAACTGAAGGATAACCTCCCTACTTTTTTATTCAATTCCCCTCGTGATAAACGATAACGTTCTATTAGCTTTCCTAATTACTTGCTATACCTGCACACTAACCTTCTGTGATTTTAAAATTCTCATCCTCGTTTTCAAACCCTTCCAAGGCATCTCCCCTCCCTATCTCCGTAATCTCCTCCAGCCCCACAACCCTCTGAGATATCTGCACTCCTCTAATTCTGGCCTCTTGATCATCCCTGATTTTATCCGCTCCATTTGGTGGCCGCACCTTCAGTTGCCTGGACCCTAAGCTCTGGAATTCTATCCCTAGACTTCTCCACCTCTATACCTCGCTTTCGTCCTTAGACACTATTTACTACCTAACTCTTTGACCAAGCTTTTAGTCACCTGACTTAAAATATCCTTTTGAGACCATAGAACCATAGCAAAATTACGGCACAGAAGGAGGCCATTCAGCCCATCGTGCCTGCGCTGGCTGAAAAAACTAGCCGCCCAATCTAATCCCACTTTCCAGCACCAGGTCTGTAGCCTTGCAGATTACACTTCAGGTTCAGGTCTAGGTACTGTTTAAAATAATTGAGGGTTTCTGCCTCCTCCACTTGCTGTCATGATTTGTTTTATAATGCTCCTGTGAAGCACCTTGGGAAGTTTTATTACGATAAAGGCGTGATATAAATACAGATTCTTGGTGTGTGTGAATGGGCTGAACCTTCTGGCAGCTGGCAAAAAAACTGCCGCGAAGCCGCCACAATCTTCCATGCAGCGGCTCACTTAAATTGCCAGGTGGGCCGCACCCCCCGATCACGAGGAGGGAGCGGGTGGTCCAACCCCAGGATGGCGTCAGCTGCCTGTGCGCAGGTATTGACACCATTTTTAAAGAGCTGTCAGGAAATTAAAATATTTAAAGATAAAGAAAATAAAAATATAGAAAGACATTTCTTTTGCCCCTCTCCCACTCCCCCAATAACAATTAAATTAATTATTTGCCCTTCCTCCCTCAAAACACTTACCTTGCCCATCTGACCTTCCTCCTGCCCCCAAACTGCAGAAACTTTAAACTCCAACCCTTCTTACCATCTCCTACTAATGTTACTTTGACCCATTCCCCCTCCTCCTGCACTGATAACTTTCATCCTCCCCCCACTCCCCACCAGTGTGGTGCCGAGTTTCCCCAGACGGGGATCCGAAGGCGCGGGAGTGCCGGCCACAGGGCCAAAGATCGCAGAGGGACATCAGGCATTTTCAGGCACCCCCCGCCCCCCCCCCTCGCCATGGACCCCAACGCCTGGGGGAGAACAAAGTCCAGCCCAATGTGTGTGTGATCGAGTGTGAGTGTGTGTGTGTGTGTGAATATATGTAAATGTGTGAATGTGTATGTGTGAGTCATAGAGTTATACAGCACAGTCCCTTAATGTCTGTGCTGGTCATCAAGCACCTAACTATTCTAATCCCATTTTTCTGCACTTGGCCCATAGCCTTGTATGCTATGGCGTTTCAGGTGCTCATCTAAATACTTCTTAAATGTTGCGAGAGTTCCTGCCTCTCCCACCCCATCAGGCAGTACGTTCCAGATTCCAACCACCCTCTGAGTGAAAAAACTTTTCCTCAAATCCCTTCTAAACCTCCTGCCCCTTACCTTAAGTCTATACCCCCTGGTTATTGACACTTCCACTAAGGGAAAAAGTTTCTTCCTTTCTAACCTATCAATGCCCCTCATAATTTTGTATACTTCAATCATGTTCCCCCTCAGCCTTCTCTGCTCCAAGAAAAACAACCCTAGCCTTTTCAGTTTCTTAATAGCTGAAATGCTCCAGCCCAGGCAACATCCTGGTGAATCTCCTCTGCACCCTCTCCAGTGCAATCACATCCTTCCTATAATGTGGTGACCAGAACTGTACACAGTACTCCAGCTGTGGCCTAACTAGCATTTTATACAGCTCCATCATAACCTCCCTGCTCTTATATGCTATGCCTCGGCTAATAAAGGCAAGTATCCCATATGCCTTCCTAACCACTTTATCTACTTGTGCTGCTGCCTTCAGTGACCTATGGACAAGTACACCAAGGTCCTTCTAACCTTCGGTACTTCCTAGGGTCCTACCATCCATTGTATATTCCCTTGCCTTGTTAGTCCTCCCAAAATGCATCATCTCACACTTCTCAGGATTAAATTTCATTTGCCACTGCTCCGCCCATCTTACCAGCCCAACTATATCATCCTGTAATCTAAGGATTTCCTCCTCACTATTTACGACACCATCAATTTTTGTGTCATCTGCGAACTTACTGATCATACCTTCTTGATTCACGTCTAAATCATTAATGTACACTACAAACAGCAAGGGTCCAGCACCGATCCCTGTGGTACACCACTGGTCACAGGCTTCCACTTGCAAAAACAACACTCAACCATCACCCTCTGCCTCCTGCCACTAAGCCAATTTTGGATCCAATTTGCCAAATTGCACTGGATCCCATGGGCTCTGACCTTCTTAGTGTGTGACTTTGTGAGCCTGGGAGGTTGTCCTGATGTCAAGGTGCAAATTAGGTCGCGTGGCCACTTGAGCGAGGTGGGACATGGAAGAGGATTTTCCTGCTCATGTCCAATGAACGGCCAACAAACGTGGGAGCCGGTCAATAATGGGGGATGGACAGGAGGAAGTCCTGGCAGCTGATACAAAGGTGCCAAATTTAAAGGAACAGCTGCACTCGGATTAAAGGCATCAGCAAAAGAGGCACCTGCAAGGAAGAGGAAGGAAGGCACCAGGTTCACTGATACTTTCCTGGAGATGCTGCTCCAGACAACAAGAGCACAGTGGGAGGTACTTTTCCCAGTCAACAGGAGGAAGAGGCCAGCAAGCCTCACCGAGAAGGCGTGGCTGGAGGTGGCGAGAAAGTTAATAATCGTGTAGTGGTCACACCAGCATGGTTGCAGTGCTGCAAGTGATTCAATAACCTGCGGAGATCTGGCAAGGTGAGTGGACCTCGCAATACCACACTCGCAGCCCTGAATGTCACAAAAGGGCAAATGCATTGTGAGAAGAGGTTGATGACCCAGCCATTGGGCCTGATCAGGCACCAGCATTCACAGCATGACACACAGTCACCTCACAGTGTATGCCCTGGTCAGTCAGTGTTGATCTCAGCATTGCCAATCCAAATGGCTCCTAGCAGCAGGCTCACCAGTTACACAATGCTGGCACCTTGAAACTGGCACAGAATGATGAGCACAGCTGGACCGTGAGAGACCAGTGGCACAGTGGATATCTGTGTTTGCAGGAGAAGCAAGCTCACAATGCCAGGGAGCAGAGAAGAACTGGAGGCAGATTGCCATTGCTTGCTGTATTGAGGAGGAGGCAATAGAACCTGGAGTGGTTTCAGCAGGACAGCCTGTTGCTGAGGGGGAGGTGGGGGTGGAGGCCACAGACAGTGAGTGAGTTGCTTCATGGAAGCATCTTGGGACTTTACGATGCACATTACCCATGGTGCATGTGTGGCCAGGGATGAACACAGAGAGTGACTGGCAGAAGGAATTGGTAGAAAGTGCAGTGTCCGAATATCACTCTCGTCTCTCTCAAAGGTCATGTAGAGGATGAGCAACAACAAAGACATAGCAACTGCTTGAAACCTCTGAGACCCATGAGGAGACATTTCATCAAATCATTCTCCACGAGTGTGAATACATCACTGGACATTACCATGTGGTTAGAAAACGTGGCATTAGCTGGTAAGCGTAGCACAGAAGTGCCAAAGCAACTAATGGAGGCAGTGACAGCTGCAGTCACTCTCCGTTGCAGGACTGAGCAAGAGCCCAGAGATGCTTCACTTCAAGCAGATGGTGAGCCTCAGGGTCATCAGCAAAGTGGCAGATGCTGGAGCAGCATGAAATGTTTGGGCATCTGTCAGAGTTCCCAGAGGCTCTTCACACCCATGCATGGACGATGCAGAAGTCCATTCATGCCATGCTGGGACCATGTCTCTGACGTGTGAGTGCATGGCCTCCTCCAATGAAAGGCTGGTGACCCTCATGGAGAGCCACATGCAGCAAACCACCCAGTGGATGCTGAAGATGCACACAGACCTGCAAACCATCGCCTCATCTATGAGCTCTGTGGAGCGATGGGTGGGTGAGATGGGCCTGAGATGCATGGACCACTCGCCAGGGGTTCAAGCACTGCAGGAGTGCAGGGAGACACAGGCCGTCCTTGAAAGGAAGGAGAAGCAGCTGCCTGTAGCCCCTGTGAGCTCCTCTCCTGGCACTGATGGTGACAGCAATGCTTCATGAATCCGCAATGACAGAGGCAGCTCCTGCACAGATGCAGGTGGTCCCCTAGCTACTGCAGCCCTCAAGGCCTCAGATAGCCAGAGGATGAACACAACAGTCATCTAAAGCACTGCAGCAGAAAGGCAAATGCTTGTCTCCACTTCAGCTGCACGCGCTGGAACAGCACAACATAGGAGCACCTGCAAGCACTCACATAAAACCACCTAGTTGCACTTGGATCTCACTGGCTGATAGTTCATTGTGTAAGGGAAGAGATTTGGCTCAATGTGTTAAATGGAAGGTGTTGTTTTGCTTCAGCTAAGGTCTCAAGTGCTCAGTTCTGCACCATTGGGCCATCAGCAGTGGGTGATCTGTTGAGGAGGGACGAAGGTCTGCACTGTATGAGAGCAATGGTGAGTGTATGTCCTGACATCCCATCATGACAGGCTCACTGAGGTGATAACGGCATTTGAGGCAAGGCCAACAAGGCTGTGTGAGGGAGATAAATGAAGTGATTAAGGTAGGCTCAGGAGAAACGTGCCAGTATGAGTGATTCACGTGTCTCCCTGGCATGTCAATGCTGACTGGCATCAGCTTCTCGTGTGTATTGCCATTGTCCACCTGGTCTGGAGCCCCCTCCAGATCCTTCTCCTCCTAAACGAGGGTGCATGCTCAAGTGAGGTCCTCACTCTCCAAGGCAACCCCCTCTGGAGTGCCAGGTGGTGCAGTGCACAGCAAACCACAACCATACGTGTGATCTTTGATGGTGCGTATTTCAGGGCTCTGCCAGATCTATCCAAGCAGCAGAATCTCATTTTCAGAAGGCCTATGGCCTGCTCAGTGCTTGCCCTTGTGGTCTTGTGGCACTGATTGTAGGTGTGCTCTGCCTCTGTTTTGGGGTAAGGAGCCGTGGCTTAGAATATAGCCCTCGTCACCCAGTATCCATCCACAGAGTCGCAACTGGGACTGCCTTAGGATGTAAACGTTGTGACAGCTTCCTGGGATTGTTGTACACACTTGCAGGGTCTGTTTACGGTGGTCACGTTCTAGCTGTACATTCAGTGAGTGGATAACCTTCCATTTACAAAGACTGCTGGATGCTCTGCTGGAGCCTTGATGGCCACATGCATGCAGCTGATTACCCTCTGCACCTGGGGGAATCTAGTGATGGCCCCCAGTCCGACTGCCTCTTAGCCTGACTGGTCTGATCTGTGTGAAAAGCGTATGTAATGGTCTGTCCTCTGGTACAAGGCATCCACGACCATCTTGATGCAGCAATGGGCCACTGACTGGGAGATCACATAGATGTCGCCATAGGATCCCTGGAGTGATCCTGAGGTGTAAAAGTTGAGGGCCATGGTAACCCTCACCCCCACAGATAATGAGGAACCACCACATCAGCTACCTCCCTATTGGCTGGGTAGTGTCTGCTGTGACCATGAGCTTCCAATCGTCACAGTGTCCGCCCTCCTCGTCCGTGCCCCCTTTCACCCTCATGAGCCTGCTCCTCCTCTTGGTGTTGGAGCCCTGTTCCATGTACCTGCACCTCTCTCTCATTCTCCTCCTCACTGGAGGAGTCAAGATCCGAGGAAAAGAGACCCATTGCTAATTACTGCACTCAGAACTCAAGGCCTCTCAATCTCCTACCTCTGCAGGCATGAGTTGTACCTCAGAAACACTTTTCCCATAATCTGCCTCCAATGTGTACGTCCACTTGGCTGTGCCTCCAGCGTCGTCCTCCTTTGCGATATTATCTCTCACCTTCCTGTATGGAAATGCTGCTGCTCTCAATGGCTTCCACCTCCAGCCACCACTCACCTACCACTGAGCATTTACCTCCTTATAGCTGCCAAGTACTGGAATTCAATGGATCCTGTGCACCCCCAGTAAAATTTAAATAGGAACACAAAATTGCAGTCAATTAGCTTCTTAACAGGCTTAATTGCCTGCCTGCCACTGCTAAGCAGATTCCCAACCCTGCTGCCCAAACACATCCAGAACAATTGGCCAGCAGCGGGAACGTGTCAGGGTTCCGTTCCAACACATTCCCTAACATTCTACTTCCCCCGCCACCTCCAATCTCAACACCAGGGCCTGTAAAATATGAGTGAGTGTGAGTGTGTGTAAGACTGTGTGTGTCTGCGTCTGCGTGAGTTTGTGAGTCTATGTGTGTGACTGCTTGATTGTGAGTCTTCGTGTGAGTGAGTGTGTGTGCCTGCATGTGTGTGTGAGTGAGTGAGTCTTAGGGCAGTATTTTATGCTTTCCCCCCACGGCAGGTTTGGAGGTGAGGAGGGCATTTAATCGTGCGGGATGGTGGCAGGTGGGGATCCCGCCATCTTCCCATCTCCACTGCGATTAAGTCCATGGCAGGAAGGCATGTGGATGACTCAGCTGCTAATTTAAGCCCTTAAGGGGCAATTAATGCCCAAGTAACCCATTGGCAGGCGGGGCTGTCACCATGCAGAGAGCACGACATGGGGGTCCCTCATTCAAATGCACTCAGTGCCTGATCTAGGGACCCAGCCTCGGGACAGAGGGGGCCCACTGAGAACAAGACCCTGCCCTTGCGGCTGATCCTCCTACAACCCCCTCCCCCTCGACCCCCATCCTGCAAAACCCCTCCCACTATCACTTACCTCTGGCCTGGGTTGCTCCATGATCCTGGGCCTCTGGTGGATGCCAATTCTGCCAACAATCACTGCCCCCCTGCCCCCAACCCCACCCCCCCAGTGGCCCTGATGAACAAAAGAGCTGCGGCCTCTGATTGGCTTCTGATTATCCTTTAATTGGCAAGCAGCTCTCAGTGGGCGGGACTTCCCATCCCGGGGTTCTGATCTGGGAAAGGCCTGCTAGTGGCCTCTCAGGTGCCTGATTGGCTTGGGGTCCAGCGGGTCTTCCCCAAAGGAGCTGATGTGTGAGTATGTGTGATTGTGAGAGTGTGAGTGTGTGTGTATGTGTGTGAGTGTGTGCGTGTGTGAGTGTGGGAGTGTGTGTGTAGGGTTGTGAGTGTGTGTGTGAGTGTGTGTGTGATTGTGTGTGTGTGGGAGTGTGTGTGTAGGGTTGTGAGTGTGTGTGTGAGTGTGTGTGATTGTGTGATTGTGAGATTGTGTGAGTGTGTGATTGTATGTGTGTGATTGTGTGTGTGTGATTGTGTGTGTGTGTGTGATTGTGTGTGTGTGTGTGTGTGTGTGATTGTGTGTGTGTGTGTTGATGTGTGCTGTGTAGGTTGATGCGTGCTGTTTGTGTGTTGATGTGTGTTTTGTGCGTGTGTTGTGTGTGTGTGTGTTGATGTGTGCTGTGTAGGTTGATGCGTGCTGTTTGTGTGTTGATGTGTGTTTTGTGCGTGTGTTGTGTGTGTGGATGTGTGCTTTATGCTTGTGTTGTGTGTGTGTTTTTTTGATCCATTCATGGGATGTGGGCGTCGCTGGCCAGGCCAGCATTTATTGCCCATCCCTAATTGCCCTTGAGAAGGTGGTGGTGAGCTGTCTTCTTGAACCGCTGCAGTCCATGTGGGGTAGGTACACCCACAGTGCTGTTAGTAAGAGAGTTCCAGGATTTTGACCCAGCGACAGTGAAGGAACGGTGATATAGTTCCAAGTCAGGATGGTGTGTGACTTGGAGGGGAACTTGCAGGTGGTGGTGTTCCCATGCATCTGCTGCCCCTTTCCTTCTCGTTGGTAGAGGTCACGGGTTTGGAAGGTGCTGTCTAAGGAGCCTTGGTGCATTGCTGCAGTGCATCTTGTAGATGGTACACACTGCTGCCACTGTGCGTCGGTGGTGGAGGGAGTGAATGTTTGTGGATGGGGTGCCAATCAAGCGGGCTGCTTTGTCCTGGATGGTGTCGAGCTTCTTGAGTGTTGTTGGAGCTGCACCCATCCAGGCAAGTGGAGAGTATTCCATCACACTCCTGACTTGTGCCTTGTAGATGGTGGACAGGCTTTGGGGAGTCAGGAGGTGAGTTACTCGCCGCAGGATTCCTAGCCTCTGACCTGCTCTTGCAGCCACGGTATTTATATGGATACTCCAGTTCAGTTTCTGGTCAATGGTAACCCCTAGGATGTTGATAGTGGGGGATTCAGTGATGGTAATGCCATTGAATGTCAAGGGGAGATGGTTAGATTCTCTTTTGTTGGAGATGGTCATTGCCTGGCACTTGTGTGGCACGAATGTTACTTGCCACTTATCAGCCCAAGCCTGGATATTGTCCAGGTCTTGCTGCATTTCTACACGGACTGCTTCAGTATCTGAGGAGTCGCAAATGGTGCTGAACATTGTGCAATCATCAGCGAACATCCCCACTTCTGACCTTATGATTGAAGGAAGGTCATTGATGAAGCAGCTGAAGATGGTTGGGCCTAGGACACTACCCTGAGGAACTCCTGCAGTGATGTCCTGGAGCTCAGATGATTGATCTCCAACAACCACAACCATCTTCCTTTGCGCTAGGTATGACTCCAGCCAGCGGAGGGTTTTCCCCCTGATTCCCATTGACCTCAGTTTTGCGAAGGCTCCTTGATGCCATACTCGGTCAAATGTTGCCTTGATGTCAAGGACAGTCACTCTCACCTCACCTCTTGAGTTCAGCTCTTTTGTCCATGTTTGAACCAAGGCTGTAATGAGGTCAGGAGCTGAGTGGCCATGGCGGAACCCAAACAGCGTCACTGAGCAGGTTATTGCTAAGCAAGTGCCACTTGATAGCAATGTTGATGACACCTTATATTACTTTACTGATGATTGAGAGTAGGCTGATGGGGCGGTAATTGGCTGGGTTGGACTTGTCCTGCTTTTTGTGCACAGGACATACCTGGGCAATTTTCCACATTGCAGTGTAGATGCCAGTGGTGTAACTGTACTGGAATAGCTTGGCTAGGGGCGTGGCAAGTTCTGGAGCACAGGTCTTCAGTACTACTGCCGGAATATTGTCAGGGCCCATAGCTTTTGCAGTATCCAGTGTCTTCAGTCATTTCTTGATATCACGCGGAGTGAATCGAATTGGCTGAAGACTGGCATCTGTGATGCTGGGGACTTCAGGAGGGGGCCAAGATGGATCATCAACTCGGCACTTCTGGCTGAAGATTGTTGCAAATGCTTCAGCCTTATCTTTCGCACTGATGTGCTGGGCTCCCCCATCATTGAGGATGGGAATATTTGTGGAGCCACCTCCTCCAGTTAGTTGTTTAATTGTCCACCACTATTCACGGCTGGATGTGGCAGGACTGCAGAGCTTAGATCTGATCAGTTGGTTATGGGATCGCTTAGCTCTGTCTATCGCATGCTGCTTACGCAGTTTGGCACGCAGATAGTCCTGTGTTGTAGCTTCATCAGGTTGACACCTCATTTTGAGGTATGCCTGGTGCTGCTCCTGGCATGCTCTCCTGCACTGTTCATTGAACTAGGGTTGGTCTCCTGGCTTGATGGTAATGGTAGAGTGGGGGATATGCCGGGCCATGAGTTCACAGATTGTGGTTGAGTACAATTCTGCTGCTGCTGATGGTCCACAGCGCCTCATGGATGCCCAGTTTTGCATTGCTAGATCTGTTCGAAATCTATCCCATTTAGCACGGTGATAGTGCCACACAACACGATGGAGGGTATCCTCAATGTGAAGGCGGGATTTCGTCTCCACATCGACTGTGCGGTGGTCACTCCTACCAATACTGTCATGGACAGATGCATCTGCGGCAGGCAGATTGGTGAGGACGAGATCAAGTATGTTTTCCCCTTTTGTTGGTTCCCTCACCACCTGCCGCAGACCCAGTGTAGCAGATATGTCCTTTAGGACTCGGCCAGCTCGGTCAGTAGTGGTGCTACTGAGCCACTCTTGGTGATGGACATTGAAGTCCCCCACCCAGAGTACATTTTGTGCCCTTGCCACCCTCAGTGCTTCCCCCAAGTGCCGTTCAACATGGAGGAGTACGGACTCATCAGCTGAGGGAGGGCGGTAGGTGCTAATCAGCAGGAGGTTTCCTTGCCCATGTTTGACCTGATGCCATGAGACTTCATGGGGACCGGAGTCGATGTTGAGGACTCCCAGGGCACCTCCCTTCCTACTGCAGACCACTGTGCCGCCACCTCTGCCGTTGGGACAGGACATACCCGGGGATAGTGATGGCAGTGTCTGGGACGTTGTCTGTAAGGTATGATTCCGTGAGTATGACTATGTCAGGCTGTTGCTTGACTAGTCTGTGGGACAGCTCTCCCAACTTTGGCACGAGCTCCCAGATGTTGGTAAGGAGGACATTGCCTGATGTGTGTTGTGTGTGTTGATGTGTGTTGTATGTGTGTTGATGTGTGTTGTGTGTGTTGATGTGTGCTATGTGTGTGTTGATGTGTGCTGTGTGTGTGCTGTGTGTGTTGTATGGGTGTTGATGTGTGCCGTGTGTTGATATGTGTTGTATGTGTGTTGATGTGTGCTGTGTGTGTGCTGTGTGTGTGTTGATGTGTGTTGTATGTGTGTTGATGTGTGTTGTGTGTGTGTTGATGTGTGCTGTGTGTGTGTTGATGTGTGTTGTGTGTGTGTTGATGTGTGCTGTGTGTGTGTTGATGTGTGTTGTATGTGTGTTGATGTGTGTTGTGTGTGTTGTGTGTGTTGATGTGTGTTGTGTGTGTGTTGATGTGTGTTGTGTGTGTGTTGATGTGTGTTGTATGTGTGTGTTGTGTGTGTGTTGATGTGTGCTGTGTGTGTGTTGATGTGTGTTGTATGGGTGTTAATGTGTGCCGTGTGTTGATATGTGTTGTGTGTGTGTTGATGTGTGCTGTGTGTTTGTTGATGTGTGCTGTGTGTGTGTTGATGTGTGTTGTATGGGTGTTGATGTGTGTTGTGTGTGTGTTGATGTGTGTTGTGTGTGTGTTGATGTGTGTTGTATGCGTGTGTTGATGTGTGTTGTGTTTGTGTTGATGTGTGCTGTATGTGTGTTGATGTGTGTTGTATGGGTGTTGATGTGTGCCGTGTGTTGTATGTGTGTTGATGTGTGTTGTGTGTGTGTTGTGTGTGTGTGTTGATGTGTGTTGCGTGTGTGTTGATGTGTGTTGTGTGTGTTGATGTGTGTTGACGTGTGCTGTGTGTGTGTTGATGTGTGTTGATGAGTGTTGATGTGTGCTGTGTGTGTGTTGATGTGTGTTGTATGTGTATTGATGTGTGCTGTGTGTGTGCTGTGTGTGTTGATGTGTGTTGTATGTGTGTTGATGCGTGTTGTGTGTGTTGCATGCGTGTGTTGATGTGTGTTGTGTGTGTGTTGTGTGTGTGTGTTGATGTGTGTTGCGTGTGTGTTGATGTGTGTTGTGTGTGTGTTGATGTGTGTTGTATGCATGTGTTGCTGTGTGTTGTGTGTGTGTTGATGTGTGCTGTGTGTGTGTTGATGTGTGCTGTGTGTTTGTTGATGTGTGTTGTGTGTGTTGATGTGTGCTGTGTGTGTGTTGATGTGTGCTGTGTGTGTGTTGATGTGTGTTGTGTGTGTGTTGATATGTGCTGTGTGTGTGTTGATGTGTGCTGTGTGTTGATGTATGTTGTGTATTTGTTGATGTGTACTGTGTGTGTGTTGATGTGTGCTGTGTGTGTGTTGATGTGTGCTGTGTGTTTGTTGATGTGTGCTGTGTGTTGATGTATGTTGTGTATTTGTTGATGTGTACTGTGTGTGTGTTGATGTGTGTTGTGTGTGTGTTGATATGTGCTGTGTGTGTGTTGATGTGTGCTGTGTGTTGATGTATGTTGTGTATTTGTTGATGTGTACTGTGTGTGTGTTGATGTGTGCTGTGTGTGTGTTGATGTGTGCTGTGTGTTTGTTGATGTGTGCTGTGTGTGTGTTGATGTGTGCTGTGTGTATGTTGATGTGTGTTGTGTGTGTGTTGATGTGTGCTGTGTGTGTGTTGATGTGTGTTGTGTGTGTGTTGATGTGTGTTGTGTGTGTGTTGATGTGTGCTGTGTGTTTGTTGATGTGTGCTGTGTGTGTGTTGATGTGTGCTGTGTGTTTGTTGATGTGTGCTGTGTGTGTGTTGATGTGTGCTGTGTGCGTGTTGATGTGTGTTGTGTGTTTGTTGATGTGTGCTGTGTGTGTGTTGATGTGTGCTGTGTGTGTTGATGTGTGCTGTGTGTTTGTTGATGTGTGCTGTGTGTGTTGATGTGTGCTGTGTGTTTGTTGATGTGTGCTGTGTGTTTGTTGATGTGTGTTGTGTGTGGAGACTGAGCCAGTTCCAAGGGTTAAGCAGTCAGTCCAGGAACAGAGACGATTGAAGAGAAATATCTCCAACATAAACGAAGATGGAGACAGTTTGTAAAGTTGGGAAGCCTGATTATCAGGCAAGGAAATGACTTTTTAACAAAATCCTGTGCACATTATAGGAAATCCCCCAATTCGAATTTACCCAACATAGGGAGCAGAAATTCAACATTCCTGCTGGAAACAGAGGCACTTCCTTCTGCTGACACTGCACTATCCAAACATATCAAACCTCCTCCATAGTGACTGCCCCTATGTCAGGGGGTCTGTTCAGATTGCCTGCCATGCTAAGCTGTATTCCTGCTGCCCTCACCATGTGACAGGCACTGGCTGACTGGAGGGAGGGGGTAGCCATCCCTGGGCACTCACTGGGGGGAGGGGTAACCGTCCCTGGGCACTCACTGGGGGGAGGGGTAGCAGTCCCTGGACACTCACTGGGGGGAGGGGTAGCAGTCCCTGGCACTGACTCACTGGCTCACTGGGGTGAGCGGGGTGGGGGGGGGGGGGGGTGCGGGCGTGGTCCATGAGCACTGGGACAAGGCACCTGGACCCTGTCACACGGAAGCAGTGCACAAGTGCCTTGATCTCTCCAGGAACATGGACCGTGAGGGGTGACAGCATTGGAAGATGTGCAGAAACTCTGCACAAACAGCATTACCTCCGTAGGCTTTCCAGTTGCTTCTGTCAAATTTAGCAGCTAAACAAAAATTGCTGACAGGTTCACCCCATGGGTTGACAGTCTCAGACCAGTGAAGGGAAACAGAAGTTCCAGCAAATCTGCTTCTTATCCAATATCCACTGTATGGTGATCTGGAGCAGAACCCTAGCAGGTTTTGCCTCTCCCTAACACAGTGGTACTGAGGCTAGTGGTTGCGCTTAGAGAGACAGAGAGAGAGGGAGACTGAGAGAGAGAAAGGGAGACAGAGAGAGTCGGAGACAGTGAGAGAGAGGGAGAGACAGAGAGGGGGAAATAGAGAGAGATAGAGGGAGGAGCTGAATGATCCTTGTCAAATTAAGTTTCTTGCTTTCAATGGCCTCCACTGTGACATCAGGATACTAACCTGCTGCATCCTCTCATTCAGACAAAATGAAGGATTTAGAAATGTGCTGAGGACATGCTGCAGTTACTGAGGTTGTGCAGCACTTTGTAAGCACTAGTGTCTGTGTCCTGGTCAATAACACAAAACTTCTGTAAATAAGACAGATTAAAAATTAACTTAGCAATCACATCTAAATAGAAGCAGGCAACCCTGAACCCCTGTGTGATCCATTCTTATTATTCTTATTTCTCATCAACTACTGCCTCTTGGCAACATCGTCCCAAAACATTTCTCAGCCCCTGCTCACTTCACACAACAATTGGCAGCTGTGCCTTCAGCTATCTAGGCCTGAAGCTATTCCCTAAACCTCTCTGTCTCTCCACCTCTCTCCCCGCCTTTATCATCCTCTTTAAAACCAACCTCTGACCAAGGATTCAGTCTCCCCTCCTGATATCTCCTTTGCCTCAATGTCTGATTATGCTCCTGTGAGACACCTTGGGGTGTTTTCCACCATTAAAGGTGTTATATAAATGCAAGTTTTTGTTGTTTGACAAATGCAACAGGCCAATAAATATTGTGCATTGAGACTTAATTCAACCAATGTGATGTTTATATCAATGTGTTGCAGCTCACTCCTGCAATACAGTTGTTACCCAGGCTGTAAATTCCACTAAAAGTCAGCTCAGAAAGATCCCTGCAACGTCACTGGAATGTGCTGCAGTATTTAATCACTGTGTTGAGTATAATTCCATGCACGATGGATAACTTACTGAAGAAACCTCACGCAACTGCAGGAAGTGACTACTTCCAAAGATTCCACTGGGATTGTGACATTCCCCTGCAAACGTCACTGCACAGTCACC
The DNA here is from genome assembly GCF_036365525.1 of Heterodontus francisci. Lineage (NCBI taxonomy): Eukaryota > Metazoa > Chordata > Chondrichthyes > Heterodontiformes > Heterodontidae > Heterodontus > Heterodontus francisci. Next base: position 2,671,818 of record NC_090387.1, read on the forward strand.
AGGGTTTGGAACCACATGGTGGGATGGGATTGGACGGAACTCTGTGTTAACATGTCACAGTAGCTAATTACTGGCCCATTCACAAAGATCAAAGATAAACATTACAGAGTTTAACTTCCTTTGTATGCTGAATCAACCGATAAATTATCACAGACAGGAATTTCCTCTGAAAGAAAATTAAAACCATTTATCATTTTAACAATAAAAGCAAAATACTGCGGATGCTGGAAATCTGAAATAAAAACAAGAAATGCTGGAATCACTCAGCAGGTCTGGCAGCATCTGTGGAAAGAGAAGCAGAGTTAACGTTTCATCGATGAAGGGTCACTGACCCGAAACGTTAACTCTGCTTCTCTTTCCACAGATGCTGCCAGACCTGCTGAGTGGTTCCAGCATTTCTTGTTATCATTTTAACAAGCAGTGTTTAGAAATTATCCAGGACAATTAAAATGTGAGATGTCTGATTCCTCCAGCCATGGCTGGAATTTTACCAGGCCATTTAGAGTGGGTTAGGAGGCCGGGATGAGGGGGGCGGGGGGCCGTAAAATGGAAGCAGATCACATTTGGCCAAAAGTCCGACATCTTGACATCACTTCTGGATTTTACTAACAGCAGTAACCATCGGCAGGGGGGGCCTTCAGACATCGAGGGGACACAACACCAATTAAGGTAGTTGAAAGGCCAATTAACAGCAATTTTATGGCTCAGTTTGTGATGTATCTTAGGACTAGAGTAAGGTTTATCCGGCTTTGGTATAAGATATGTGAGTCAGAGATTACAGCAGGCTGGTGAACACAAAGACTTCTTTATTCTGTTTTACTTTCACTTTCCCTTTGCTAGCATGTTCGACAGCAGCCCCAAGTGTACACAATGCACATTGCAATTTCAATTTCAAAACACTTCAACACGACACAGTTTGCATTTTACCATTTTATGACCGCATTTGTTGACAACGCTATCGATAGGTGGCGCTGTTTTGGCACATGTGCAAATACAGCATGTGCCACGAAAACGTCACAGCTTGCGACTGTAGCAGCTGCCAGGACTAAAGAAGGCGCTGCTCAAAGAATCACACAGAGGCAACCTAACAAACGCGTGGCAGTATACAATGGCCAGAGTGAGAGAGTGGAGCGTGCCGGGGAGAGCAGCGCGGGGAGCGGGGAGAGCAGCGCGGGGAGAGCGACGGCGACGGGGACGAGGTGGGGGAAGAGCTGGGGGAAAGAGTGGGGGGGAGAGCTGGGGGAAAGAGAGGGGGGAGAGCTGGGGGAAAGGAGGGAGGGAGAGCTGGAGGGAGGGAGAGCTGGAGGGAGGGAGGGAGGGAGAGCTGGAGGGGGGGAGGGAGAGCTGGGGGAAAGAGGGGGGGGGAAAGAGAGGGGGGAGAGCTGGGGGAAAGGAGGGAGGGAGAGCTGGAGGGAGGGAGAGCTGGAGGGAGGGAGGGAGGGAGAGCTGGAGGGGGGGAGGGAGAGCTGGGGGAAAGAGGGGGGGAAAGAGAGGGGGGAGAGCTGGGGGAAAGGAGGGAGGGAGAGCTGGAGGGAGGGAGGGAGAGCTAGAGGGGGGGGGAGAGAGAGCTGGAGGGGGGGAGGGAGGGGGAGGGGGGAAAGAGGGAGGGGGGAAAGAGGGAGGGAGGGGGGGAAGAGGGAGGGAGGGAGGGGAAAGGGGGGGAGGGGGGAGAACAGGGGGAGTGTGGTGGGGGGGCGTGGGCGACGGTGGGGGAGAGTAGGGGGGGAAGCAGCGGAGTGGAAGAGGAGTGCCTTTTTCTGTGCATGCGCCATAAACACAACAGCAAAAGACTTACCGGCCAGTCCCTGCACCCGGCGACACCAAGGTCTTCGGCCGCTCACTCCCCGCGGCTCTCTACGGCCTCCCTGTGCTTTCAGCTGGGGTGGAGGCAGACTGCAGATTGGGCTACCCTGCGGCTTGGGATGACCTTGGCAGCTGTCCTCTGGTTGCCTGGGGGTCAGGGAGAGGCACCAACATGTTGCACCACGGACATTTGGGGAAATTATTGACTCAGCCACAGACATATAAAGTGTTTAGCCAAACTAATGCCATCAAAACACAGTCCAATTTAATACACATTTCTCCCTATAAATAAAGCAATTAAGCATGCAAACATCAATGGAGAGCAGCACAAGTGTATTAGCTAAATAGCTAGCAAGCAAAATAGAATGCAATGCCATTGTGAATTACTTTTGTTGACAGAATAGAGCTTCAATATACCCTGAAATCTAAGTAATCAAATTTCAGTACTCAGTGATAGAGGCCTTGGTTTATTGTTTATAATTATTTTTACAATCAGTGCTGATTGGTTAAGTTTTATAAAACTTTTATAAAGCATGTTTTAAACTTGGTGTGATGATTAGATTAGATTAGAGATACAGCACTGAAACAGGCCCTTCGGCCCACCGAGTCTGTGCCGAACATCAACCACCCATTTATACTAATCCTACACTAATCCCATATTCCTACCAAACATCCCCACCTGTCCCTATATTTCCCTACCACCTACCTATACTAGTGACAATTTATAATGGCCAATTTACCTACCAACCTGCAAGTCTTTTGGCTTGTGGGAGGAAACCGGAGCACCCGGAGAAAACCCACGCAGACACAGGGAGAACTTGCAAACTCCACACAGGCAGTACCTGGAATCGAACCCGGGTCCCTGGAGCTGTGAGGCTGCGGTGCTAACCACTGCGCCACTGTGCCGCCCTATGTCGTTGTTCTTTAGGAACGTGGCAGAAACCAGTACTAATAACTTCCATAGTTCTGTTCTTAAAATTTCTATCTTATCATAAAACTCAAATCAGTAACCACATCACCCATAGCTAAGGAATCCCTCAAATTCTGGGGAGGTGGGAGAAATAAGGAAAGGCAAATAAAAGTCTTTGAATCGGCCTAATTAATCTGCAGATGCACAAGATTGGGATTTAATTTTCAATTTCATAACCTTAATTGCACTACATCTGCAGGAAGTGTACCCAGTTGCAGCTCCTCACAGACCGCATGGATCGGTTGGAGCGGCAACTGGATGCACTTAGGAGCATGCAGGTGGTGGAAAGCGTCATAGACAGGAGTTTTAGAGAAGTGGTTACACCCAAGGTGCAGGCAGACAGATGGGTGACCGCTAGAAGGGGCAGGAAGTCAGTGCAGGAAGGGCTGTGCTGCACAGGAGGGGAGGAAAAGGGGTGGAAGAGCTATAGTGATAGGGGATTCTATCATAAGGGGTGCAGACAGGTGTTTCTGTGGCCACAAACGAGGCTCCAGGAAGGTATGTTGCTTCTCTGGTGCTAGGGTCAAGGATGTCACGCAGCAGCTGCAGGACATTCTGAAGGGGGAGCAGTCAGAGGTCGTGATACACATTGGTAACAACGACATAGGTTGAACGAGGGATGAGGTCCTGCAACAATAATTTAGGGAGCTAGGTAGCAGATTAAAAAGCAGGACCTCAAAGGTTGTAATCTCTGGATTACTCCCTGTGCCACATGCTAGTGAGTATAGGAATAGGATGATAGAGCAGATGAATACGTGGCTGAGGAGATGGTGCAGGAGGGAGGGCTTTAGGTTCCTGGATCACTGGGTCTGTTTCTGGCAAAGGTGGGAACCTGTACAAGTTGGACGGGTTGCAGCTGAACCGGAACGGGACCAACATCCTTGCTGGGAGGTTTGCTAGTGCTGTTGAGGGGGGTTTAAACTAATTTGGCAGGGGGATGGGATACAGATTGGAGGTACTGTAGGGGGTGAGGCACAGTCAAATATAGAAGAGAAACTGAGTCAGTCTGAAAGGCAGAGCAAATATAGACCTGTTAAGGCACAAGTGAAAAATGCAAGACTGGATTTCATATACTTTAATGCAAGGAGTCTTACTAGTAAGGCAGATGAATTGGGGCGATGATTAGCACATGGGATTATAATATTATTGCTATCACAGAGACATGGCTAAGGGAGGGTCAGGACTGGCAACTCAATATTCCAGGGTATAGAATCTTCAGGCGTGATAGGGCAGGGGATAAAAGAGGAGGTGGCATTGCACTGTTGATCAAGGAGTCAAATACTGCAGTAAGGAGGGATGATATCTTGGAAGGTTCCTCAAATGAGGCCATATGGGTAGAACTTAAGAACAAAAAGGGGGCAATCACTTGGCTGGGTGTGTACTACAGACCTCCAAACAGTCAGGGAGAGATAGAGGAGCAGATATGTAGGCAAATCTCTGAGAGGTGTAAAAATAATAGGGTAATAATAGTAGGGGATTTCAACTTCCACAATATTAACTGGGATAGTCTTAGTGCAAAAGGCTTAAAGGGGGCGGAATTCTTAAAGTGCATACAGGAGAGCTTTTTGAGCCAGTACGTAGAAAGTCCTACAAGAGAAGGGGCAGTAATAGACCTAATCCTAGGGAATGAAGCCGGACAAGTGGTAGAAGTGTCAGTGGGGGAGTATTTCAGGGATAGTGACCATAACACTGTAAGATTTAAGGTAGTTATGGAAAAGGACAAAGACGGGCCAGAAATAAAGGAACTGAATTGGGGGAAGGTCGATTTCAATTTGATAAAACAGGATCTGGCCAAAGTGGACTGGGAGCAGCTACTTGTAGGAAAGTCTACATCACATCAGTGGGAGGCATTCAAAGAGGAAATAGTGAGAGTTCAGGGCCAACATGTTACCGTAAAGGTGAAGGGTAGGACCAACAAATCCAGGGAACCCTGGATGTCAAAGGATATAGAGTATTGGATCAGAATAAAAAGGAGGCTTATGGCAGATTCAGAGTGCTGAAAACAGTGGAGGCCCAAGAGGAGTATAGAAAGTGTAGGGGGGTACTTAAAAAAATAATTAGGAGCGAAGAGGGGACATGAAAAAACACTGGCGGTCAATATAAAGGAAAATCCTAAGGCGTTTTATAAGTATATTAAGGGCAAGAGGATAACCAGGGAAAGAGCAGAGCCCATTAGGGACCAAAGTGGCAATCTGTGTGTGGAGCCGGAGGACATAGGTGAGGTCTTAAATGATTACTTTTCATCTATTTTCACTGTGGAGAACGACGATGTAGGTGTAGAGATCAGGGAGGGGAATTGCGATATACTTGAACATATTAACATTGAAAGGGAGGAAGTATTAGATGCTTCAGCAGGCTTAAAAGTGGATAAATCCTCAGGTCCAGATGAGATGTATCCCAGGCTGTTATGTGAGGCAAGGGAGGAGATAGCAGGGGCTTTAACACAAATTTTCAAATCCTCTCTGGCCACAGGAGAGGTGCCAGAGGACTGGAGGACAGCAAATGTGGTGCCATTATTCAAGAAGGGTAGTAGGGATAAACCAGGTAATTACAGGCCGGTGAGTCCAACATCAGTGGTTGGGAAACTATTGGAAAAAATTTTGAGGGACAGGATTAATCTCCACTTGGAGAGGCAGGGATTAATCAGGGATAGTCAGCATGGCTTTGTCAGGGGGAGATTGTGTCTAACTAACTTAATTGAATCTTTCGAGGCGGTGACTAGATGTGTAGATGAGGGTAAAGGATCCAAGGCAATTTGGCAAATTAGATCCAAAATTGGCTTGGTGGCAGGAAACAGAGGGTAATGGTCGAGGGTTGTTTTTGCGAGTGGAAGCCTGTGACCAGTGGTGTACCACAGGGATTGGTGCTGGGACCCTTGCTGTTTGTCGTGTACATTAATGATTTAGACATGAATATAGGAGGTATGATAAGTAAGTTCGCAGATGACACGAAAATTGGTGGTGTCGTAAATAGAAAGCCTTAGATTACAGGATGATATAGATGGGCTGGTAAGATGGGCGGAGCAGTGGCAAATGGAATTTAGTCCTGAGAAGTGTGAGGTGATGCATTTTGGGAGGACTAACAAGGCAAGGGAATATACAATGGAGCATTTCAACATTATAAAGGAGGAGTTGTTGGAGGTTTTGAAGTGCATTAAGGTGGATAAATCCCCAGGGCCTGACCAGGTGTATCCTAGGATGCTATCGGAAACAAGGGAGGAGATTGTTGGGGTCCTGGCAGAGATTTTTGTATCATCATTAGCCATGGGTGAGGTACCCAAAAACTGGAAGATAGCTAATGTGCCTTTATTTAAGAAGGGCAGCAGGGATAAGCCAGGGAACTACAGGCCGGTGAGCCTCACATCAGTGGTGGGAAAATTATTGGAAGGGATTCTGAAAGACAGGATTTATATGCATCTAGAAAGGTGTGGTCTGATTAAGGATAGTCAGCATGGCTTTGTGCGTGGGAAATCATGTCTCACGAATTTGATTGAGTTTTTCGAAGAGGTGACCAAGAGGATTGACGAGGGCAGGGCGGTGGACGTTGTCTACATGGACTTTAGCAAGGCCTTTGACAAGGTCCCGCATGGTAGGCTGGTCCAGACATTTCGAACACATGGGATCCAGTGTGAGCTAGCAAATTGGATGTAAAATTGGCTTGGCGATAGGAGGTAGAGGGTGGTAGTGGAGGGTTGTTTTTCAGATTGGAGACCAGTGACCAGTGGTGTGCCGCAGGGATCAGTGTTGGGCCCTCTGTTGTTTGTCATATATATTAATGACTTGGATGTGAATGTAAGGGGCATGATTAGTAAGTTTGGAGATGACACCAAAATTGGTGGTATAGTGGACAGTGACGAAGGTTGTCTAAGGTTACAACAGGATATAGATCAACTGGGAAAGTGGGCAAGGGATTGGCAAATGGAATTTAATGCAGACAAGTGTGAAGTGATGCATTTTGGGAAGTTAAACCAGGGCAGGACATATACAGTGAATGGCAGGGCCCTGGGGAGTGTTCTTGAACAGAGAGACCTTGGGGCGCAAGTACATAGTTCCCTGAAAGTAGCAACACAGGTAGACAGGGTGGTGAAGAAGGCGTATGGCATGCTTGCCATCATCGGCCGAGGCATTGAGTACAAGAGTTGGGACGTCATGTTACAGTTGTACATAACGTTGGTTAGGCTGCATTTGGAGTACTGTGTACAGTTCTGGTCGCCGCAATGCAGGAAAGATGTGATTAAGCTAGAGAGGGTGCAGAAAAGATTCACAAGGATGTTGCCTGGTTTGGAGGGCTTGAGTTATAAAGAGAGATTGGATAGGCTGGGTCTGTTTTCCCTGGAGCGAAGGAGGCTGAGAGGGGACATGATAGAGGTATATAAAATTATGAGAGGCATAGATAGGGTAGATAGCCAGAGTCTGTTTCCCATGGTAGGGGTGACTAAAACTAGAGGGATTTAAGGTGAGAGGGAGGAGGTTTAAAGGGGATCAAAGGGGTAAATTTTTCACACAAAGAATAGTGGGTATCTGGAATGAGCTGCCTGAGGAGCTGGTGGAGGCAGGAACAGTAGCAACATTTAAGAGGCATCTGGACAGGTACTTGAATGAGCAAGGCATAGAGGGATATGGAATTAATGCAGGGAGATGGGATTAGTATAGATAGGCATTATGGTCGGTATGGACGTGTGGGCCGAAGGGCCTGTTTCTATGCTGTACGATTCTATGACAATGGATGGTAGGACCCGAGGAAGTACAGAAAGTCAGAAGGACCTTGGTGTACTTGTCCATAGATCACTGAAGGCAGCAGCACAGGTAGATAAGGTGGTTAGGAAGGCATATGGGATACTTCCCTTTATTAGCCGAGGCATAGAATATAAGAGCAGGGAGGTTATGATGGAGCTGTATAAAATGCTAGTTAGGCCACAGCTGGAGTACTGTTACAGTTCTGGGCACCACACTATAGGAAGGATGTGATTGCACTGGAGAGGGTGCAGAGGAGATTCACCAGGATGTTGCCTGGGCTGGAGCATTTCAACTATGAAGAGAGACTGAAAAGGCTAGGGCTGTTTTCCTTAGAACAGAGAAGGCTGAGGGGGGACATGATTGAGGTATATAAAATTATGAGGGGCATTGATAGGTTAGCTAGGATGAGACTTTTTCCCTTAGCGGAGGGATCAATAACCAGGGAGCATAGATTTAAGGTAAGGGGCAGGAGGTTTAGAGGGGATTTGAGGAAAACTTTTTTCACCCAGAGAGTGGTTGGAATCTGGAACGCACTGCCTGAAGGAGTGGTAGAGGCAGAAACCCTCACAACATTGAAGAAGTATTTAGATGAGCACTTGAAACGCCATAGCATCCAAGGCTATGGGCCAAGTGCTGGAAAATGGGATTAGAATAGTTAGGTGCTTGATGGTCGGCACGGACACGATGGGCCGAAGGGCCTGTTTCTGTGCTGTATGACTCTAAGGTAGCAGGTCTGAGAGTGATGCAGTGGCATTGGCTAGTATTCAGTTAGAAACTAAAAAACTTGAATTGAAAAAGAGGAGGATAAGCCAGTACAAGTATGTCAGGTAATCGGGACTGTGGAGAAGGAAAAGGATAGTGAGGATGAGGCAGAAGTAGGCCGAGGATATTCTCAGATTGAACCTCCAACTGTCTAATCAGCGAATGCAGAATGGCTAGGAAAATTAAACAATAGGCTTTTACACTTAGAGGCAAACAGCGTTCAGTCCTAACCAGGGTTTTCACAATGTTTCAAAACGTTTGTAGGGTAGGGCAGCGCAGTGGTGGGCGGCACAGTGGCACAGTGGTTAGCACCACAGCCTCACAGCTCCAGCGACCCAGGTTCAATTCTGGGTACTGCCTGTGTGGAGTTTGCAAGTTCTCCCTGTGACCGCATGGGTTTTTGCCGGGTGCTCCGGTTTCCTCCCACAGCCAAAGACTTGCAGGTTGATAGGTAAATTGGCCATTGTAAATTGCCCCTAGTGTAGGTAGGTGGTAGGGAATATGGGATTACTGCAGGGTTGGTATAAAAATGGGTGTTTGTTGGTCGGCACAGACTCGGTGGACCGAAGGGCCAGTTTCAGTGCTGTATCTCTAAATAAATAAAAATAAAATATAAGCCAGGATGTACAACCTTAGCCACACATGATGTGGGTATAGGGGGAACCATTCCTTTAAATTACATCCTTGTTGATTAGGTCCAGACAGACAGGTCCAAGTGGAAGCAGAGGTACAATGCATGCTGAAGGGCAGCTGAGTTGAACCTAGTCAGGAATTCACAGATGGTCTTGATGTCTAAACCTGGTGGGATGGCTCAAACTTGCTTAGACTCTAGAAAAGTCACTGTGGTAAAGAAGGCAGACTCCTACCCGAATTCTCATTTAAAGGACTGTATGGACAGAGTGGGCAACACAATGTGTCTTAAAGAGACAGATGTGTTGGAGGAAACTTGTCAAATTCCTTTGACACCCCAGGGTAAGAAAAAATCAGCTTCTGTTACACCGGACAGGGTTTTCCAGTGTCAAGTGATGCCACATAGGTTAAGGGTACTCAAGAAACTTCTCAGAGAATAGTGAACGCAGTAGTGCTCAGTGCTCCTAGCTGTGCAGTTCACCTGGCTGAGGTAATGGACAATAGGGACACTTGAAAGGAAAACACGAAACAATTGGAAGACTATGCTTGCAAATTTGAAATGCGTTAATTGTGACAACGTTTTGAAAATTTAAAGCTGAAATGTTCTGGTGGAACTTGTTGCAGTAGTCTTAAGATTTCTGAAAAGTGTATGCCTGTAAATGCGGGGAAAAAAATGTGTTAGCGTTTTTTCAATTTGTATTTTTTTTCCCATTGTAATGAAATGTATTCCAGGAATGGCGTTTCATTCCGCCAGGGGCGGAGGTGTTATGATCCTGTAGCTTTTTTTCCAGGAAGAATGCGGTGTGTCTTTAAGGCTGGCAAAAGAGCCGTACTGCTTTAAGGCAGCAACCTCTAAAGACTCAGTCAAAGAATGCAGTCTCATTGCCTTGGACACAGCCATTCGGAGACTGCAATTCAAAGGGTGTATTCTCGTTGCCTTGGATACAGCCACTCGGACTGAGCACCGACAGATACATTTGTTACAATTTAATTTTGAACTGGCTTATAGTGCAAACAGCCTGTTCTAACATAGAAGACAGAGCAACAGCTGTGTGCTAGCACCTGAAAAAAGAGCTCTGAGACCATTGCATTTTAGACTTATTTTTAGGAAATGAAGATGGGCAGGTGAAGGAGTGGCAGCGAGAGAGCATTTTGGTGGTAGTGATCATAATTCAGTCAGTTTTAGCACAATTATGGAAAAGGACAGAGATAGAACAGGAGTTGGAGTTCTTAATTGGGGCAAGGCCAATTTTACTAAACTGAGGAGTGATTTAGTGAAAGTGGATTGGAAACAGCTACTTGAAGGTAAATCAGTATCAGAACAGTAGGAGGCATTCAAAGTGGAGATTCAAGAGGTTCAGAGTAAACATGTTCCCACAAAGAAAAAGGGTGAGGTGGCCAAATCTACAGCCCCATGGATGTCGAGGAGTTACAGGGTAAGATAAGGCAGAAAAGGAAAGCTTATGCCCGACACAGAGAACTCAATACTACAGAAAGCCGAGAGGAGTATAGAAAGTGGAGGGGTGAAATCAAAGAGGAAATTAGGAAAGCAAAGAGAGGGCATGAAAGAATATTGTCAAGAAAAACCAAGATGAAGCCAAAGATGTTTTATTAATACATTAAGAGTAAGAGGATAACGAAGGAGAGAGTAGGGCCATAAAAGACCGAGAAGGTAACCTATGTGTCGGGGTGGAAGATGTTGGTATTATTCTAATGAATACTTTGTGTCTGTCTTCACAAAAGATGGGGACAATGCAGATATTGTAGTTAAGGAGGAGGTTTGTGAAGTATTGGATGTGATAAATGTAGGGAGAGAGGAAGTATTAATGGAATTAGCATCCTGGAAAGTTAGAAAATCACCAGGCCAATGAAATGTACCCTAGGCTGTTAAAAGAAGCAAGAGAGGAAATAATGGAAGGTCTGACCATCATTTTCCAGTCCTCACTGGATACAGGTGTGGTGCCAGAGGACTGGAGAACTGCTAACATTGTACCTCTGTTTAAAAAGGGAGCGAAGGATAGACTGAATAATTACAGGCCAGTCAGTCTAACCTCAGTAGTGGGCAAATTATTGGAATCAATTCCAAGAGACAGGATAAACTGTCACTTAGAAAGGCACAGGTTAGTCAAGGATAGTCAGCATGGATTTGTTAAGGGAAAATTTTGTCTGACCAGCTTGATTGACTTTTTTGAAGAAGTAACAAGGAATATAGATGAGGGTAGTGCAGTTGATGTGGTCTACATGGATTTTAGCAAGGCTTTTGACAAGGTCCCACATGGCAGACTGGTTAAAAATATAAAATCCCATGGGATCCAGGGAAATGCAGTGGATACAAAATTGGCTCAGTGTCAGGAAACAAAGGGTAATTGTTGACGGGTGTTTTAGCGACTGGAGGGCTGTTTCCAGTGGCATTCCGCAGGGCTCAGTATTGGGTCCCCTGCTTTCTGTGGTATATATTAACGATATGGACATAAAATGTAGGGGGCTTGATCAAGAAGTATTCAGACGACACAAAGATTAGCCATGTGGTAGATAGCGAGAAGAATAGGTGTAGGCTGTAGAAAGATATCGATGGTCTGGTCAGATGGGCAGAAAAGTGGCAAATGGAATTCAACCTGGGGAAGTGTGAGGTGATGCATTTGAGGAGGTCAAACAAGGCAAAGGAATACACAATTAATGGGAAAATACTGAAGTGTAGAGGAAGTGAGGGACCTTGGAATGAATGTTCACAGATCCCTGAAGGTAGCAGGACAGGTCGATAAGGTGGTTAAGAAGGCATATGGAATCCTTTCCTTTATTAGCCGAGGTATAGAATATAAGAGCATGGAGGTTATGCTGGAACTGTATAACTCATTGGTTAGGCCACAACTTGAGTACTGTGTGCAGTTCTGGTCACCTCATTATAGAAAGGATACAATTGCACGAGAGAGGGTACAGAGGAGATTTCCAAGGATGTTGCCAGACTGGAAAAATGCAGCTATGAGGAAAGATTGGATAGGCTGGGGTTGTTCTCTTTGGAACAGAGAAGGCCGAGGGGAGATCTGATTGAAATATACAAAATTTTGAAGGGCCTGGATAGAGTGGAGGTAAAGGGCCTATTTACCTCAGCAGAGAGGTCAGTGACTAGAGGGCATAGATTTAAAATGATTGGTAGAAAAATTAGAGGGGAGATGAGGAAAAGTTTTTAAACCCAGAGGGTGGGTGGTGTCTGGAACTCATTCTCATTCAAAAGGAGTCTGGATATGCACCTCAAGTGCCGTAATCTGCAGGGCTGCGGACCTAATGCTGGAAGGTGGGATTAGACTGGGTGGATCGTTTTTCGGCTGGCACAGACACGATGAGCTAAGTGGCCTCTTTCAGTGCTGTAAAGTTTCTGTGATTCTAACATCAAACCATGACCTGTTTTTCTGACTTTACAGATTGGTACAAGGTTTTTTAAAAACTACTTTTCTCTGAAATTCTCTTCCTGTCTGAAGGCACTGATTCTCTTTCGTAGAGTACAGTTCCATGGGAAACAGTTGCTCTTCAGCATGTGATTGATGAATACAACATACGTACATGAGCCTTGATAGGTTAAGCAGCCATGGACATCACCACCACTGAAACAGACCCTACCCTTGCCCAACAACCACATTTGCATACTTCAAGCAGAGGTCATTGCACAACAATCAGGAACTCTTGCCAATTTTCCTTCCTTCACCCAAGCACTTTAGCACAACTACTCAGATGAAATCAGCTAACTCTGTGTAGACAGGGTGTTAATTTGGCACCTTGCTGGTCAGTATGGCTAAGATAGTAAGAGCGTGGTTACTTTTATAGCCTATATTTCTTGTGCGCTGTGCTGAATATAAAAACTTTCCCCATGCCAAATAAGAAAACAGAAGTTTAATTCGCAGAGTTTACCTGAATCCATTGGAGAGCTTTGTTTCAAGTTTTGTCTTTTTCTTTGGAGCTTCATTTTGAATACTGCTCCTGTTCCCTCCCGCACCTGTCTGTTTGCCGGTGGTTGGTGGGGGGTGGTTTGGGGGAGCAAGCGGTGAACAGTCGGGAGCGGGAGAGAAAGGATGGATTGAACGGTGAGCAGATGAGTAAGGGAGGGAGCGGGGAAGAGAAGCAGTAATTGAAGTGTCAATCGCAGGATGGAGCAGGGTACTTTGGAGGGACAGAGGTGGCGATCAAAGCCATTGAGGGTGAGGGGGTTTGGGTTCAATTCTTCTTTTGTGTCAAACTGAGCCGTGCCATCTTTATTATTGGCAACTGCCTGAGACATCACAGACAGTGACGTTTCAGTCAGCTCCTTTTTTATTACTGGCAGCTGTGTTATGAAAGTGATTGTTTTTTTAAAAGGAATTTTATAGTTAAACTGAATAAATGCTGGGCGAGGTTTTTTTAAAAAAAAGAGGGCCATCAAGAGGACACTGAGGAAGCTGGATTAGCAATAATGTCGCTGGTTGTCACATGGCTCGGGTTAGGCTTAGAGCAGGAACCCTGGTAACAGGGGAACAGAAATGACAAGCACCTTTTTGATTGGACAAGCCCAGTAATAGCAGAGCACCTGGGATGGGCAGAAAACTGACAAGTTTTCTGGTTGTGTGTCAGTGTGTGTGTGATTTACCTTCTGGAAGAAGATAAAGGCAAGACTGTTGCAGAAGAAGGAGCGAATTCCAAGGAAGAACAGAAGACGACAACCAAACTCGCTTTCCAGCAATTCTATAAAAGGCCCTGTGAAGTCCACTGTGTTGATTCATCTTGTTTCCTGTTTTTGAAGAAAGTCTGCTAAAAATAATTCTCAACACTGCCTGATAAGAACTGTTCTGGAAGATTCTAGTGACCTGTCTACGTGTGCTCAAAGGTTGGACTGTGTGCCAGTTTTAGTGCAGCGTGTCTCATCTGCTGTTTTCTTCAGGGGTGGGCAAGTGATCTGGTTTTTTTGTCTGTAACAGAGCTCTGATCCAAAAATCCTTTTTTATTTTTTTCTATTAACCGATATATATATGTATGCGTGTGCGTGTGTGTTTCCGTGTGAAGGGACAAAGGTAGAAAATGGAACTTTTAAAATTTTGATCTGCGTGTTTATATTTTACTTCATTACTAGGTAAGACTTGTTCTATAACAAATAGTTAATTTTGTTGTTCATTAAAAAAAACCTGGTGGTTAGTGTGTTCTATTCTGGGGAAAATAGTGTATCTGATTAACTGTTTCAGTAAATGGGAAAATTTAAAAAATACGTTGTGACCTGTGGAGAAGTGGGACTGAATTAACTGTGCACTCCTCCTGCCTCGGTCATAACAGCTGCCTGAGACCTCACAGAGAGTGACGTTTCAGTTGATGAGGCTGCATCTGCAGATGTGCCAGTACTGCGCCACCTAGTGTTTGTGTGGTCAGCAAACACAGCCTTTCAAATTATCAGTCAGGGACCTCAAAATTTTTACCACCCACACTGGTGTCCGTATACGTACACATTGCTGACACTTGGGTATAAGAGGATCCTGGCATGCTGAGGGGCTCCTGCACAGGTGCAGGACCCTCTTCTGTCATTGCGGCTACCTGAGGTGCTGGGTTCACTGGCAGAGAGGCTGAGGAGCCACTGTCTACACCAGGAGCACGCTGAAGCGGGGAGCCCCCTGAAGCAGAAGGCAGCTGCTCCTCCTCCCTTGAAAGACTCACTTGTATCTCCCTGCTGACCTGAGAAGGCTGAGGGCCTGCTGGAGACTCCAGGTGCCTCATCCCCCTCTTGCCTTGCCACTACTGCACTGAGCAAGGCATGGCATGGAGGTTTGCATGCATTTCCGGAATTCACTGAGTGGTCTGCTGGATCAGGGTCTCCAGGAGGATGGCCATTCTCTCCATGCATGAAGCCATGGCAGCAGTCAAGGCCTGGATGAACTTCTCCGTGCATAGGCCCACAGAGCCTCTGGAAGCTCCGCTAGATGTTCCCTTACCTCTCGCTGTAGCTCCAGCAGTTTCCATGTTGCAGGCATACCCAGAGGCACGTCATCAGCCTGGGACTCAGCTTGGGCCTGGCCCCCCACAGTCTTCCAACTGTCAGTGGCCTCTGTCACAATCTCCTCTAGCAGCCCGAGCATGTCTGTGATGTGTTCACCAGGTTGTGACCCTGAATCTAATCGCGAGTGCATACCCACCAAGGTGAGAGTATCTGCACTGGTGGAGGGTGCAGGGAAATGATGTGATGCTGCACCTTCTGAGGATCCCTCCTCCTCCTCAGAGATAGCCAGCTGGCCCCAGTCTCTCAAGCTCTGCATCCTTCAGCTTGACTCAGACCTGCACGAAAGAACAAAACATGGAAGGGTTAAGGTCTTCCCACTTCCTCATCCCAAGCATGCTTGCTGTGAAGCTGCATCTGTCAGCGTTGGTCACATGAGCACTATACCTTGTGTATGCCAGAGGCACCCTTGTGCCCCTCTACTCGTTCTCTCACCCTCGGGCTGTCATTTCTGCATTGCCATCAGCAATCGCGCAGCCACCCTGGCCTGGCATCTCCAAGGCCTCCTCCTCCACAGGGGTAAGGATGTGAAGGTTCGGCACCCTTCCACTGGTCTTGGCCCTCTCTTGTTGTGTGCTGTCTTCTCCTGCAGTCACAAGAAGGAAGACAGTCAGTTTCCTCACAGAGAGAAGCACAGCACCTATAGTCGTGGCAGCCCAGCAGTTGACAATGGGGAATGCCACCTGCATACGGCCACTCTCAAAGGAGCTTGTTGGGATCAGCAAAGACAGACAGGCGCCTCTTGTACACATGCAGCCATGCCTCTGACAGGATCTGCTGCAGCCTCACCCTCTTGCCACTGACTTGTCACTCCCTCACCATCAAGCTGCAGGTTTGATATGATGTTAGCTCTGAAAACTGGGTTGAGAATGCCACATTCGTGGAGGATTCCTGCACTGCCTGCCTTTTCTTACCCTGCTGGATGGGCCACCTATTTACTACCCTCCTGAGCTCTCTCTAGCTGTGGGGTGATCACCTCCTGGATAGGACCCTCCAGGAATTTCTCAGTTTTTTGTATACTCTGCAGTGATGCCAACTGCTCCTCAATCTTGAGTTCAGAGTTTCTGAGCAACTGGAGGCACTTTATGCACAAGTGGTTATCAAGGGCACATGAAGCATGCTGGAGTTCGCATATGTCACGGGTCTCAGCTGTCCGACCATTTTTCTTTGAAGTCTATTTTCTTATGTGTATATATGTTTTTAGTTTAGTATCTCCTTACTCATGTTTATTATTTAACTATTTATGTGTACCAGAAATTTTTATTTACTGCAATTCAATCCCTTTAATGTTGGTATTTCTCTACTTGGTTAATTTTAACTTTATCCCCTTGGATCTAATTAATTATTCTGCAAATTTATATACTTGATGTTTCTTTTTAATTTAAATGGCTTCCATCCCCCTGCACCAAATTCCCATTCTCACCAAATTCCCACTCTCACCAAATTCCCACTCTCACCAAATTCCATCTCTCACCAAATTCCCGCTCTCACCAAAATTCAGTTTAGCAAATTCACCCAGTCTGTGTATAGACAGAGATTTCCAGGATTGTACAAGGTTATGATAGGGTACCTGGTGTTGTCTGGAGTTGGGTGAGATCAACCTTATCTGGGATGTTCTCTAGCATGTTCAAGAAGGTAGAAAATGGGCTCAAAAATAATCCTTCACATTTTGATATTATGTTTTATGTTTTTATGTTTTTAGCAGATAATAAAAACCAATAAAGTGCAAAGCACTGACGTATAAATCTTGAATAACTGTTTGATAAGGTTTAAATTGCTACCTGACCAGATACATTAATTGTAACAGTAGCTTAAACATTTACAAATTCCATTGATGACACTGTTGTCACTACATAAGTACGTCAATGTCTCATTGTATTACATCTAGTTTACATCATTTAGGAAATGTCAACATATAAACTAAAGCAATGACGTTCCAACCTGTGACTGTAATTAGAAGACAATCTGGCAGATGGCTTTTGAACTAATTGGATCTGGAGAACTATGTACAATTCTGAGCACCACACCTTAGAAAGGATATATTGGCCTTGAAAGGACAGCACAGATTTACCAGAATGTTACCAGAACTCCAAGGAGAGATTACATTGATTAGGTTTATATTCCCTGGAATGCAGAAGGTTAAGGAGTGAATTGATTGAGGTTTTTGGGATTTTGAATGGAATTATAGGTTAAAGAGAAACTTTTTCTGCTGGTGGGGGAGTCTAGGACAAGGGAACATAATCTTAAAATCAGAGCCAGGCCATTCAGGAGAGAAGTTAGGAAACACTTCTTCACATAAAGGGTAGTAGAAGTGTGGAACACGCTCCCACAAAAGGCAGTAGATGCTTGCTCAATTAATAATCTTAAATCTGTGATTATTTATTTTTGCTAAACAAGGGTATCAAGGGATATGGAGCCAAGGTGGGTGGATGGAGTTAGGATACAGATCAGCCATGATCTCATTATGTGGCGGAATAGGCTCAAGGACTGAATGGCCTCCTCCAATTCCTAATGTGCATTGTGATCTCACGAAGGATGCCAAGTCTGGTTGAATGTATCCCGAGAGGTTTGATCACATGATCACCCACCTCCAATGTCCTTGACTCCCACTTTCCTAGCGCCCCCGCCCGAACCCCTCCATTAGATTCCAGTCTGTAACTCACTCCCAGGCATCTGTTATTCTATATATAAACCCCCCAGAACCCTTCGATTAGATTCCAGTCTGTAACTCAGTCCCAGATATCTGTTATTCGATATATAAACCATCCCGAATCCCTCCATTAGCTTCCAGTCTGTAACTCACTCCCAGATATCTGTTATTCTATATATAAACCCCCCGAGCCCCTCGATTAGATTCCAGTCTGTAACTCACTCCCGGGTATCTGTTATTCTATATATAAACCATCCCGAGCCCCTCGATTAGATTCCAGTCTGTAACTCACTCCCAGATATCTGTTATTCTATATATAAACCCCCCGAGCCCCTCGATTAGATTCCAGTCTGTAACTCACTCCCGGGTATCTGTTATTCTATATATAAACCCCCCGAACCCCTCGATTAGATTCCAGTCTGTAACTCACTCCCGGGTATCTGTTATTCTATATATAAACCATCCCGAGCCCCTCGATTAGATTCCAGTCTGTAACTCACTCCTGGGTATCCGTTATTCGATGTATAAACCCCCCAAGCCCCTCGATTAGATTCCTGTCTGTAACTCACTCCTGGGTATCTGTTATTCTATATATAAAGCCCCCAAACCCCTCGATTAGATTCCAGTCTGTAACTCACTCCTGGGTATCCGTTATTCGATATATAAACCCCCCGAGCCCCTCGATTAGATTCCAGTCTGTAACTCACTCCTGGGTATCTGTTATTCTATATATAAACCATCCCGCGCCCCTCGATTAGATTCCAGTCTGTAACTCACTCCCAGATATCTGTTATTCTATATATAAACCATCCCGAGCCCCTCGATTAGATTCCAGTCTGTAACTCACTCCTGGGTATCTGTTATTCTATATATAAACCATCCCGCGCCCCTCGATTAGATTCCAGTCTGTAACTCACTCCCAGATATCTGTTATTCTATATATAAACCATCCAGAGCCCCTCGATTAGATTCCAGCCTGTAACTCACTCCCAGATATCTGTTATTCTATATATAAACCCCCCGAACCCCTCGATTAGATTCCAGTCTGTAACTCACTCCCAGATATCTGTTATTCTATATATAAACCCCCCGAGCCCCTCGATTAGATTCCAGTCTGTAACTCACTCCCGGGTATCTGTTATTCTATATATAAACCCCCCGAACCCCCCGATTAGATTCCAGTCTGTAACTCACTCCCGGGTATCTGTTATTCTATATATAAACCATCCCGCGCCCCTCGATTAGATTCCAGTCTGTAACTCACTCCTGGGTATCCGTTATTCGATATATAAACCCCCCCGAGCCCCTCGATTAGATTCCAGTCTGTAACTCACTCCTGGGTATCTGTTATTCTATATATAAACCCCCCGAACCCCTCGATTAGATTCCAGCCTGTAACTCACTCCCGGGTATCTGTTATTCTATATATAAACCACCCGAACCCCTTGATTAGATTCCAGTCTGTAACTCACTCCCAGGTATCTGTTATTCTATATATAAACCCCCGAACCCCTCGATTAGATTCCAGTCTGTAACTCACTCCCAGGTATCTGTTATTCTATATATAAACCACCCGAACCCCTCGATTAGATTCCAGTCTGTAACTCACTCCCGGGTTTCTGTTATTCTATATATAAACCCCCCGAACCCCTCGATTAGATTCCAGTCTGTAACTCACTCCCGGGTATCTGTTTTTTATATATAAACCACTCTGACTGGGATTAGCTAATGCAGCACAGACTGGGACTGAAGTGTTTGGCAGCTGTCCATCTTTCACATATATATTTATTTATATTTTTGCTCAGTGTAGCCTGATATAACCTATTTCACTTGAAGACAAATTGAATTGTTTGTACAGATGATTTATTCAGTTCAATCCAACCTCTGCTAGCAGTGCTGGTCAGTGCCAGTGTTGGTGTGGATGGTGCCTGAGCTGCTGAGTATTTCCAGCACTTTCTGTTTTTATTTCAGCTTTCCAGTATCTGCAGTGTTTTGCTTTTACTTATGTTGGCCTTCTCGCAGCCCACTGGGTTTCACGATCTTAGATCACAACTAATGTCATCTCAAAGGTCACTGAACTTGCCCTTAAATCAACTTCCAGTGAAATGATAAATCAAGTTCCAGTGGCCAGTGACCATTGTAGGTCAGTACCAGTGACCAGTGACTGTGTACTAGCATAGCAAACAATCAGCTAGAGATTCCCTGTGCAGTGACTCCTGCTAGATAGCCAGTGAGTCAGTGGGTGTGAGCTGAAGAACTGGACAGATACATTGCACAGACTCACACATGGAGAATGACCACTTAAATCAGACTAGGGCAGCCCCCATAGTATAATATTACAAAGAGACATTGATATAATAGGTGAATGGGCAAAATTATGGTCCATTATTTTCCCTATTGTATTCTCCACTATTTTACATTGGAGACTCTGTAGTGAGTAACTTACCTCCAGTCCCACCAGCGCCTGTCCAGCATCTACAAGACACATGTCAGGAATGTTATGGAATACTCTCCACGTGCCTGGATGAGTGTGGCTCCAACAACACTCAAGAAGCTTGACACCATCCAGGATAAATCAGTTGATGGCTCTGGCACTGGCACGCTGTGGCTGGAACATTGACTATCTACCTGCTGGCATTTCCCCACATGCAACTGTGACTACACTTCAAAAGTACTTCATTGGCTGTGAAACACATTGGGATGCAAACTCTTTGTGATGATGTTACCTCACCACCACTCGCCTTCCCTGCAAC
The DNA here is from genome assembly GCF_036365525.1 of Heterodontus francisci. Lineage (NCBI taxonomy): Eukaryota > Metazoa > Chordata > Chondrichthyes > Heterodontiformes > Heterodontidae > Heterodontus > Heterodontus francisci. Next base: position 2,692,126 of record NC_090387.1, read on the forward strand.
CTCTACTGTTCAGATACATGGGAACACAGAAACAGGAGGAGACCATGCGGCCCCTCAATCTTGTTCCACCATTCAATGAGATTATGGCTGATCTGTATCTTAACTTCAACCACCTGCCTTCGATCCATATCCCTTAATACCCTTACCCAACAAAAATCCATCGACCACAGTTTTGAATTTTTCCATTGACCCCGTCAATGGACACAATACGCCAGTCTACGCCGAACCTGTGTTTTATACAGATTTATCAAAACTTTCTTGTTTCTGTACTCTATGCCCCTATTTAAAAATGCCCAGGATCCCATTTGCTTTATTAACTGCTTTCTCAACCTATCTTGCAACCTTCAATGATTTGTGCACATATACCCCCAGGTCGCTCTACTCCTGCTCCTTCTTGAGAATTGTACCCTTCATTTTATTTTGCCTGTCCCCGTTCTTCTTACCAAAATGAATCACTTCACACTTTTCTGCATTAAATTTCATCTGCCACCTTTCCGTCCATCCCATCAGCCTGTCTAGGCCCTCTTGACATTTATCACTATCATCCTCACAGTTCACAATATTTCCAAGTTTTGTGTCATTAAAAAATTTTGAAACTGTGCCCAGTACACCCATCCTAGGTCATTAATATATATCAAAAGCAGGGGTCCTAACACCGACCCATGCGGAACTCCATTATATACCTTTCTCCAGTCCAAAAAAACAACTATTCACCACTGCTCGCTGTTTCCTGTCATTTAGCCAATTTCACATCCAAGCTGCTACTGTCCCTTTTATTCCATGGGCTCTAGTTTTGCTGACAAGCCTGTTATGTGGCACTTTATCAAATGCCTTTTGGAAGTGCATGTACACCACACCATCCACATTACCCTTATCAACCCTTGTCAGGACATCAGGGCAGAGAGGGGGCTCCCAGAGATTTAGTCTTAGTCAGGAGGAGAGTTGCCATGGTCCTGTGAGGGAGCCAGGAGACCCCCCCCCCCAGGACCACCCTCAGAAAGGACTGGCAGCAGGTGGCCAGGGAGTTTAATTCCCAGAGTCGGGTCCCAAGGACCTGGCAGCAGTGCTACAAGATGTCCAGTGACCTCACACGGATGGTGAAGGTCAGTGAAGCATCTTCACATACCATCTCCTACCCACCACATCACTAAACTCTCACACTGCTCTATGCACCACACCCCCTTCACTTACCCAGCAGCACCCCCAACACTCAGGACTCACACCTAACATCCAGATACTCCAACTCACTCTCATTGAAATGATGCAAGTCCCACTCCCACCTCTTGCAGCTTCCACATACTTTCAGCTATTCAGCTGTGGCAGGCACATCACCCAAACAAAATGCACACACTCACTGACATTCTGCCCTCTCTCTCTTGCGGGACAAGGTGACACACAATAGAGGGAGCAGAGCAGAACCAGTGGGGGACAAGGACTCCTGCATCTCCTGAGCCCTATGGCTCTCACCATCATGGGACTGGCTGTGACTGTGCCTGTGACGTCCGGCATCACTGAGAACACAGAGGATGACGGCATCTTCCTGCCTCATTCCCCTTCTCAACTCCCAGCTCACCATCATCCTGCTATCTGGCATGGTGAGCAAGCGGCTGACGGTGTGACCATGGACCTCTTACTCTGCATCCAAACCCTGTTCCCTCACCCCAACCTGCTCTATTCTGATTTTCTGTTTTCAAACACCCAGGATCACCCGCCTGCCCGGGAGGCGGAGAGAGAGCAACACCACAACATTGATGAAGAAACCCCACAACTTGATCTGATACTCACAGCCACCAGCTCAGATACTCACACTGCATGTACTTTAGAGGGTAGTATACAGCTGGGATCTGCACGAGTTGGCTGCAGCCTGACCGGGGGAAAGGATAGTTGTTTTGCCAGCTCACTGGAAGGCGAGGTCGCAGACGGGTTCTGCTACGGGAACTCAGATGAGGACTTCTCTGGAGCACATACAGGAGATGTTGGGTGCACTGGCTGGCTTGCCCGACAGCCTCCTGTCACTGTCAAGGAACACAAGAACACAAGAAATAGGAGCAGAAGTAGACCATATGACCCATCGAGCCTGCTCCGACATTCAATACAATCATGGCTGATCTTGGGCTTCAATTCCACTTTCATGCCCATTCCCCATATCCCTTGATTCCCTACGAGACCAACGATCTATCTACCCCAGCCTTAATTGTATTCAATAATGGAGATTCCACAACCCACTGGGGTAGAGAATTCCAAAGATTCACAACCCTTTGAGTGAAGTAATTTCTCCTCATCTCAGTCCTGAATGATTGGCCCCTTATCCTGAGACTGTGTCCCCGTGTTCTAGATTCCCTGACTGGTGGGAACAATCTCCCAGCTTCTATCCTATCAAGACCTTTCAGAATCTTGTATGTCTCAATTAGATCACCTCTCATTCTTCTAAACTCCAGAGAATATAGGCCCAATTTACTCAGCCTCTCATCATAGGACAACCCCCTCATCCCTGAGACCAATTTAGTAAATCTTCGCTGCACCGCCTCCAGTGCAAGTATATTCTTTCTTAAATGTGGAAACCAAAACTGCACACAGTATTCTGGGTGTGGTCTCACCAAAGCCCTGTACAATTTTAGTAAGACTTCTTTATTCCTGTACTCCAATCCCCTTGCAATAAAGGCCAACATGCCATTTGCCTTCCTAATAGCCTACAGAACCTGCTTGTTAACTTTGTGCGTTCTTTGTACGAGTTCCCCCAAGTCTCTCTGAACACCAACACTTACCAGCTTCACACCTTTTAAAAAATATTCTGCTTTTCTATTTTTACGACCGAAGTGAACAACTTCACACTTCCCTACATTATATTCCATTTGCCCACTCTCTTTGCAGCCTCTCTACATCCTCCCGCAGCTTACCTTTCCACTGAGCTTTGTATCATCAGCAAATTTAGATACATTACTCTCTGTCTCTTCATCCAAGTCACTAATTTTGAATGTAAATAGCTGAGGCCCCAGCACTGATCCTTGCGGCACCCCACTATTTACTGCCTGCCAACTTGAAAATACCCCATTTATGCTCACTCTGTGCTTCCTGTCTGTTAACCAATCCTCTATCCACACTACTATATTACCCCAACACCATGAGCCCTTATCCTGCCTATTAATCTTTTATGTGGCACCTTATCGAATGCCTTTTGGAAATCCAGGTATACTACATCTACCGATTCCCCTTTATCTACCCTACTAGTTACATCCTCAAAAAATTCCAATAAATTTGTCAAACAGTATTTCCCTTTAGTAAAACCATGCTGACTTGTTCTAATCATACTTTGCTTTTCCAAGTGCAATGTTAAGACTTCTTTAATAATAGTTTCCAGCATCTTTCTAATGACTGATGTTAGGCTAACTGGACTGTAGTTCCCTGTTTTCCCTCTACCTCCTTTCTTGAAAAGCAGTGCAACATTTGCCAACTTCCAATCTGACGGGACCATTCCTGAATCTAAGCATGGAGGAGTCCAACTCCAACATGGCAGAGGGCATCACACAGAGCCTCTGCTCCATCTCCCTGTTGTGCTGAAGACCCAGAGTCTCTGCCCCTGCAGCCCCCACACCTGTTGCAGCCTTTGTGTGGACAGGTCACCGACTCCTCTGCCCTCCCTGTGAAGATGCAGCAACACTACCTGCCAAATCCAGGAACACACCACAACCCCTCCAAAAAACACTCCACAGTATTTCCAGAGACCTTGTCACAGGAGAAGTTATTCTGTTATGGTACGACCGCAAAGGAAAAGCCCCCACTCAAAATACATGATTCTGATTGCAGTGGGAGCAGCACACTGTCAATTCAGTCCCACCGCTCCACAGGTCGCATGAGATATATCTTTAAGCTTTCCAAATAAAAGAAAGCAGCAACCAAATTGAACAATCTAGTATCCCCCGAATGAGATGAACCAAACCAGGTATCTTTAGCTATCAACAAATTAACTGTTTATTTAAAAAAAAACTAAAATCTTAAACAGTACTAAGATAAACCAGTATCTAAAGACCTTATAACTTATTTAAAAATCTAACTCCTGCGTTCATATGCATAAACTAACAGTATTTTGATGTTTAATTAGCAGCCCGAAAAAAAAATAGAAATAGCAATAAAGATTTTGTAGATTTACGTTCCTGCCAAAATGGAATCTTCAATGTAGGAGCAGTCCAAGGTTCCTTGAAGACTTTGCAGTTGTCCGATGTAAAAAAACAGGTTCTTCAACGGTAGGACATTCAGTAGTCTACTTCAGCAGTTGAAGTACATAAGAAAATACAAATTAGGAGCAGGAGTAGGCTTCTTGGCCCCTCGAGCCTGTTCCGCCATTCAATAAATTAGAAACATAGAAAATAGGAGCAAGAGTAGGCCATTCGGCCCTTTGAGCATGCACTGCCATTCAATACAATCATGGCTGATCATCCAAACTCAGTACCCTGTTCCCACTTTCTCCCCATATCCCTTGATCCCTTTAGCCCTAAGAACTATATCTAACTCTTTCTTGAATATATTTAATGATTTGGCCTCAACTGCTTTCTGTGGTAGAGAATTCCACAGGTTCACCATTCTCTGGGTGAAGAAATCCCTCATCATCTTAGTCCTAAATGGCTTAGCCCTTATCCTGAGACTGTGACCCCTGGTCCTGGACTGCCCCGCCATCAGGAACATCCTTCCTGAATCTAATCTGTCCAGTCCTGTTAGAATTTCATAGGTTTCTATGAGATCCCCTCTCATTCTTCTAAACTCTAGCGAATTCAAGCCTAATCGACCCAAACTCTCTTCATACGTCACTCCTGCCATCCCAGGAATCAGTCTGGTGAACCTTCGCTGCACTCCCGCCATAGCAAGAACATCCTCCTTCAGATAAGGAGACCAAAACTGCACACAATACTCCAGATGTGGTCTCACCAAGGCCTTGTATAATTGCAGCAAGGCATCCTTGCTCCTGTATTTGAATCCTCTCACTATGAAGGCCAACATACCATTTGCCTTCATAACTGCCTGCTGCACCTGCATGCTTACTTTCAGCGACTGGTGCACAAGGACACTCAGGTCTCGTTGCACCTCCCCCTTTCCCAATCTATCGCCGTTCAGATAATAATCTGCCTTTCGATTTTTGCCACCAAAGTGGATAACCTCACATTTATCCACATTATACTGCATCTGCCATGTATTTGCCCACTCACTCAACCTGTCCAAATCACACTGGAGCTTCTCTGCATCCTCCTCACAGCTCACACTCCCACCCAGCTTTGTGTCGTTTGCAAATTTGGATATATTACATTTAATTCCCTCATCTATATCATTAATATATATTGTGAATAGCTGGGGTCCTAGCACCGATCCCTGTGGTACCCCACTAGTCACTGCCTGCCACTGGGAAAAAGACCTGTTTATTCCTACTCTTTGTTTCCTGTCTTCCAACCAGTTCTCTATCCACATCAGTACCTTACCCCCAATCCCATGTGCTTTAATTTTGCATGCTAATCTCTTATGTGGGACCTTATCGTAAGTCTTCTGAAAGTCCAAATACATCACATCCACTGGCTCTCCCTTATCTATTATAATAGTTACATCCTCAAAAAACTCCAGTAGATCTTTCAAGCGTGACTTCCCTTTTGCAAATCCACGTTGACTCCGAGTGCTCTGCTATTATGTCTTTTATAATGGACTCCAGCATTTTCCCCACTAATGATGTCAGGCTAACCGGTCTATAATTCCCTGTTTTCTCTCTGCCTCCTTTTTTAAATAGTGAGGTTACATTAGCTACCCTCCAATCTGTTGGAACTTTTCCAGAGTCTATAGAATTTTGAAAAATGACCAGCAAGGCATCTACTATTTCTAGGGCCACTTCATTAAGTACTCTGGGATGTAGATTATCAGGTCCTGGGGATTTATCGGCCTTCAATCCCATCAATTTCCCCAACACCATTTCTCTACTAATACTGATTTCATACAGTTCCTCCTTCTCACTAGGCCTTATGTTCCCCAATATTTCTGAGAGGTAATTTGTGTCCTCCTTTGTGAAGACAGAACCAAAGTATGTATTTAATTGGTCTGCCATTTCTTTGTTCCCCATTATAAATTCCCCCATTTCTGACTGTAAGGGACCCAAATTTGTCTTCACTAATCTTTTTCTCTTCACATATCAATAGAAGCTTTTACAGTCAGTTTTTATGTTCTCTGCAAGTTTACTCTCATACTTTATTTTCCCCTTCTTAATCAATCCCTTTGTCCTCCTTTGCTGAATTCTAAACTGCTCCCAAACCTCAGGTATGCTGCTTGTTCCGGCCATTTTATATTTCTCCTCCTTGGATCTAATACTATCTCTAATTTCTTTTGTAAGCCACGGTTGAGCCACCCTTCCTGCTTTAGTTTTGCGCCAGACAGGAATGAACAATTGTTGTAATTCATCCATTCGCTCTTTAAATGCTAGCCATTGCCTATCCACTGTCAACCCTTTAAGTAACGTTCCCCAATCTATCACAGCCAACTGGCACCTCATACCTTCATAGTTTCCTTTATTTATATTCAGGACCCTAGTGTCGGAATCAATTCCCTAACTCTCCATCTTCATGAAGAATTCTATCATGTTATGGGCGCTCTTCCCCAAGGGACCCCGCACAACAAGATTGTTAACTAATCCTTTCTTATTACACAATACCCAGTCTAAGATGGCCTGTTCTCTAGTTGGTTCCTCAACGTATTGGTCCAAAAAACCATCACGTACGCACTCCAGGAATTCCTCCTCTATAGTATTATTGCTAATTTGGTTTGCCCAATCTATATGTAGATTAAACTCACCCATAAATACAGTTGCACCCTTATTGCATGGGTCTCTAATTTCCTGTTTAATGCCATCCTCTACATCACCACAGCTGTTTGGGGGTCTATATGCAACCCCCACCAACGTTTTCTGCCCCTTGGTGTTTCTTAGCTCCACCCATACAGATTCCACAACAGGATTCTCTGAGCTAATATCCTTCCTCGCTATTGTATTAATTTCCTCTTTTACTAACAACGCTACTCCACCTCCTTTCCCTTTTTGCCTGTCCTTGCTAAATATTGAATACCCTTGGATGTTCAGTTCCCATCCTTGGTCACTCTGCAGCCATGTCTCCGTAATCGCAACTATATCGTATCCATTTACATCTATTTCGTGGTTAATTCGCCTACCTTATTGTGAATACTCTACGCATTGAGACACAATGCCTTTAGGCTTGTCTTTTTAACATTCATGGCTGAACTGATTACTCCACATTTCCACCTGTCCTCTAATAAACTTTCACCCCCTTGTTTATCAAGAATCTATCTACCTCTGCCTTAAAAATATTCAAAGACTCTGCTTCCACGGCCTTTTGAGGAAGAGAATTCCAAAGACTCACAACCCTCTGAGAGAAAAAATGTATCCTAATTTCTGTCTTAAATGGGTAACCCCTTATTTTTAAACAGTAACCCCTAGTTCTAGATTCCCCCCAGGGGGAAACATCCTTTCCACATCCACCCTGTCAAGACCCCTCAGAATCTTATATGTTTCAAACAAGTCACCTCTTACTCTTCTAAATTCCAGCAGATACAAGCCTAGCCTGTCCAATCTTTCCTCATAAGACAACCCACCCATTCCAGGTATTAATCTAGTAAACCTTCTCTGTACTGCCTCCAACACATTTATATCCTTCCTTAAATAAGGAGACTAGTACTGTACACAGTACTCCAGATGTGGTCTCACCAATGCCCTGTATAGCTGAAGCATAACCTCCCTACTTTTGTGTTCAATTCCCCTCGCGATAAACGATAACATTATATTTGCTTTCCTAATTACTTGCTGTACCTGCATACTAACCTTTTGCGATTCATGCACTAGGATACCCAGATCCCTCTGCATCTCAGAGCTCTGCAATCTCTCACCATTTAGATAATATGCTTCTTTTTTATTCTTCCTGCCAAAGTGGACAATTTCCCACTTTCGCACATTATACTCCATTTGCCAGATCTTTGCCCACTCACTTAACCTATCTATATCTCTTTGTAGCCCCCTTATATCCTCTTCACAAGTTACTTTCCTACCTATCTTTGTGTCAACAGCAAATTTAGCAACCATACCTTTGGTCCCTTCATCTAAGTCATTGATATAAATTGCAAGAAGTTGAGGCCCCAGCACAGATCCCTGTGGCACACCACTCGTTACATCTTGCCAACAAGAAAATGACCCATTTATGCCTACTCTCTGTTTCCTGTTAGCTAGCCAATCTTCTAACCATGCCAAAATGTTACCCCCTACACCATGAGCTTTTATTTTTTGCAATAACCTTTGACGTGGCACCTTATCAAATACCTTCTGGAAATCTAAGTACAATACATCCACCAGTTCCCCTTTATCCACAGCACATGTAACTCCCTCAAAGAACCCCAATAAATTGGTTAAACATGATTTTCCTTTCACAAAAACATTTTGACTCTGTCTGATTACTTTGAATTTTTCTAAATGCCCTGCTATAACGTCTTTAATAATAGCTTCTAACATTTTCCCTAAGACAGATGTTAAGCTAACTGGCCTGTAGTTTCCTGCTTTCTGTCTCCCTCTCTTTTTGAATAAAGGAGTTACATTCGCTGTTTTCCAATCTAACGGAACCTTCCTCAAATCTAGGGAAGTTTGGAAAATTAAAACTAACGTATCAACTATCTCACTAGCCACTTCTTTTAACACCCTAGGATGAAGTCCATCAGGACCCGGGGACTCGTCAGCCCACAGCTCCAACAATTTGTTCAGTACCACTTCCCTGGTGGGTGTAATTTTCTTGAGTGCCTCCCTCCCTTCCATTTCCTGACTTACAGCTAATACTGGGACGTTACTTGTATCCTCAATAGTGAAGACCGATGCAAAATATCTGTTCAATTCATCTGTCATCTCCTTATTATCCATTATTAATTCCCCAGACTCACTTTCTATAAGACCAACACTCACTTTGTTAACTCTTTTCTTTTTTAAATATCTATAGAAACTCTTACTATCTGTCTTTATATTTCTGCCTAGCTTTCTCTCGTACTTTAATTTTACCTTCCTTATCAATCTTTTAGTCATTCTTTGCTGTTTTTTATATTCTGTCCAATCTTCTGACCTGCCTCCCATCTTTGTGCAATTATAGGCTTTTTATTTAAGTTTAATACTATAACTGTTTTAGTTAACCACAGATGGCGGGTCCCACCCTTGGAATTTTTCTTTCTCGTTGAAGTGCATCTATTCCCTGTATTCTGAAATATCGCCTTAAATGTCTGCCACTGCATCTCTATTGACCTATCCCTTAACCTGATTTGCCAGTTCACTTTAGCTAGCTCTGCTTTCATGCCCTCATAATTGCCCTTATTTAAGTTTAAAATACTAGTCTTGGACCCACACTTCTTTCTCTCAAACTGAATGTAAAATTTAATCATATTATGATCGCTGCTACCTAGAGGCTCCTTAACTATTAGGTCATTAATTAATCCCATCTCATTGTACAATGCCATGTCTAGTATAGCCTGCTTTCTGGTTAGCTCCAGAACGTACAGTTCCAAGAAATTATCCCAAAAACATTCCATGTACTCCTCATTCAGGCTACCTCTGCCCATCTGATTTTTCCAGTCTATATGTAGGTTAAAATCCCCCATAATTATCGCTGTACCTTTCTGACAAGCTGCCATTATTTTTTCCTTTATACCCAGTCCCACAGTGTGGTTAATGTTAGGTGGCCTGTACACCACTCCCACAAGTGAGTTCTTGCCTTTATGATTTCACATCTCTACCCAAACTGCTTCTACATCCTGGTCCTGAACTTAGGTCATCCCTCTCTATTGCGCTAATGCCATCATTAATTAACAGAGCTACCTGTGGCTAGGTTTCAGTTGTTATTTTCTTGGTAAGGTGTGGTATTTACAAATGTAGAAAATCTACAAATAATAATGGCACCGAGCGAGAAATGTTGCTCTTCTTTCCAGCGATGAACACAGAAGATCAACAAATATCTTTTTTTTGAAAGAATTAATCTGGCTTGACTTTTCAGAATTCTGAGAGAGAATAACAAATAGGGTTTAAATAAACCGCGGGAGAGCTCTCCTCTTTCCTTCACGTGCCAGAACAATCTGTGTGCCAACTGTCTCTGAACAAACAGTTTTCAAAGTTAAACAGCAACATTGTATGTCCTGTTCTCCCTCTCTGTATGGCTGTATCCATGACATGTCTAAAGGGATCAAAGGGTATGGGGCGAAAGCGGGAACGGGTTACTGAGTTGGATGATCAGCCATGATCATAATGAATGACGGAAAAGGCTCGAAGGGCCGAATAGCCTACTCCTGCTCCTATTTTCTATGTTTCAACCAAGATGCACTTTCCGGTTACTTCTGAAGCTGCCTGCCTTAAAGAAGTACTGATCTCTTACAGCCTTAAAGGCACACTGCATATTTCCTGAGGAAAGGAAAAAAACAGGATCATGACAATTCTAAATTACCTTATCTGCAAGTTGTTGTCTGTCTCTTTAAATAACACTGGCGCTGGGTCCCTCTTGCAGCTGAACGCATGTTCTTTGGTGAGTGACAAGTGAATACGTTCAACGGACCTGCGTGCTCCAAGTTTGCAGATACAGCATCAAATCAGCTGGCAGGCCTGAGTGACATCATGACAGCAGCAGTTCAGAGGTTTCGAGCGCAGGCAGGGGATGTGCACATGTGTGCCTTTTCCAGCAGGGAGTGCCTCGCAGGCTGCGTTGGAAGCAGCTGGAGGCACAGTGCGGCTTCTTTAGCGTCATCTCCAGCAATGCTACCGATCTAAATTTTGTACCCATGTCGAGGTTTCAGTTGCTATTTTCCTGGTAAGGTATGGTATTTATAACTGTAGAAAATCTACATATAATAAGGGCACCGAGCGAGAATGAGGAACAGCATCACCATCTACTGGTGTAGTAGCATAAAGCTCACATGACAATAATTTCAGCATTGACAATATGAAAGGCACAATTCAGCATAGCGGTGCCTCATCAGACCCCTTTCCTATCCTGAGTGGCTTGAAAAAGGGCTGAGTTCTCGCACCTACACTATTTGGGATCTTCTTCTCCCTGCTGCTCTCACATGCGTTCAAGTCTTCAGAAGAAAGAATTTTCCTCCACATAAGATCAGATGGCAGGTTGTTCAACCTTGCCCATCTAAGAGCGAAGACCAAAGTACGGAAGGTCCTCATCAGGGAACTCCTCTTTGCTGACGATGCTGCATTAACATCTCACAATGAAGAGTGTCTGCAGAGACTCATCGACAGGATTGCGGCTGCCTGCAACGAATTTGGCCTAACCATCAGCCTCAAGAAAACGAACATCATGGGATAGGATGTCAGAAATGCTCCATCCATCAATATTGGCGACCACGCTCTGGAAGTGGTTCAAGAGTTCACCTACCTAGGCTCAACTATCACCAGTAACCTGTCTCTCGATGCAGAAATCAACAAGCGCATGGGAAAGGTGTCCGCTGCTATGCCCAGACTGGCCAAGAGGGTGTGGGAAAATGGCGCACTGACACGGAACACAAAAGTCCGTGTGTATCAAGCCTGTGTCCTCAGTACCTTGCTCTACGGCAGCGAGGCCTGGACAACGTATGTCAGCCAAGAGCGACGTCTCAACTCATTCCATCTTCGCTGCTTCCGGAGAATCCTTGGCATCAGGTGGCAGGACCGTATCTCCAACGCAGAAGTCCTCGAGGCGGCCAACAACCCCAGCATATACACACTACTGAGCCAGAGGCGCATGAGATGTCTTGGCCATGTGAGCCGCATGGAAGATGGCAGGATCCCCAGGGATACATTGTACAGCAAGCTCGTCACTGGTATCAGACCCACCGGCCGTCCATGTCTCCGCTTTAAAGACGTCTGCAAACGCGACATGAAGTCCTGTGACATTGACCACAAGTCATGGGAGTCAGTTGCCAATGATCGCCAGAGCTGGCGGACAGCCATAAAGGCGGGGCTAAAGAGTGGCGAGTCGAAGAGACTTAGCAGTTGGCAGGAAAAAAGACAGAAGCGGAAGGGGAGACAACTGTGTAACAGCCCCGACAACCAATTTTATCTGCAGTGCCTGTGGAAGAGTCTGTCATTCTAGAATTGGCCTTTATAGCCACTCCAGGCGCAGCTCCACAAACCACTGACCACCACTAGGCGCTTACCCATTGTCTCGTGAGACAAGGAGGCCAAAGAAGAAGATTAGGTTTAGGAGAAGTCACCTGACATTGTCTATCTCAATGTATAAATAGGTTTCCTTTCAGTAAGTCTTTGGTGTTCTGTGATAACAACTTCTCTGGATTGGTTAATAGGCAGAGATCCTGATGATAATCCCACTTGAATAGATCACACAAGAATTAGGAGCAGGAGTAGGCCATTTGGCCCCTCAAGCCTGCTCCACCATTCGATAAGACCATGGCTTATCTGATAGTGGCCTCAACTCCACTTTCCTGTCTGCCCCCCACCCTTGACTCCCTTGTCCATCAAAAATCTGTCTAACTCAGCCTTGTATTAATTGTGTGTCAATGGTTTGATTATATGCAGGTGAAGGATGTTAACTGGGGTTTTAGTTGAGCACTTTTAAGCAGACTCTCTCACTGGGACTAGGAAAGGGTTTTGGCTGAGGAGCTACATGTTTGTAATCCTTTAATTCTGCACAATAAATGTAAAACTGAGTAGAGTCATACAGTCGTACAGCATAGAAACAGGCCCTTCATAGCTGACTTTCAAAACTGCCTGCCCAAACCAGTTCAACCACTGACGCGTAAAAAAATGTTTTTACTTCATGCAGTTACGCTCATAGTAATTCCTCCCTTTATCCCCAAAGTATCTTACACGTTGTATAGTTAATCTATGGCGGACGATACAGTTACATTCGATGATGCCTTAGCAACACCAATTAAATGGCTGGTAGGAATTTTGCTTCGGATTATGTAAGGGCTCGAAGCATTTCCCTTCAAGATGATTATGGACGAGGAAGGCCATTTGGTACGTCATGGTTGATGAATCCAGAAGAATCCTAAATTCTCCCCACTGCAATATTCAATTGGTTTATTAATTATTCTATGTTTTTGGTCTCCACTACTCTATCTGGGAACCCATTCCACGCAGTGACCGTGTGAAGAACACCTCCCTGATATCGATCTTGAATCTGCCATATACTAGTTTGAATTAGTGCCTCCTCGTCTTATTCTCCCAATTTACAGAATTGTTACAGCACAGAAGGAGGCCATTTGGTCCATCGTGTCTGCACCGGCTCTCCTAGTGAGCAGTTCATTTAATGCCATTCCCCCGCCTTCTCCCCATAACCCTGCACATTCTTCCTTTTCAGGTAACTATCTAATTCCCTTTGATTGAACCTGCCTCCACTGCACTCTCTGGCACTGTATTCCAGATCCTAACCACTTACTGCAGGAAAAGATTTTCCTCATGTCGCCATTGCTTCTTTTACCAATTACCTTAAATCTGTGCCTCTTGTTTTTGATCCTTTCACGAGTGGGAACAGTTTCTCCCTATCTATTCTGTCCAGACCCCTCATGATTTTGAATACCGCCTTATCACCTCTCAGCCTTCTCTTCTCCAAGGAAAACAGTCCCAACTTCTCCAATCTATCTTTGTAAATTGTTATGATTCTGTAGTTTTTTTTTGGAAAGAATGTGGTGTGACTCTAAGGCTGGAAAAGAAGCAGTACTGCTTTAAGACAACAAGCTCCAGAGACTGAGTCAAAGAACACATTCTTGTTGCCATAGGATACAGCCACTCAGGACCAAAGACACGAGATACATTATATGAAACTATTTGAAAAACTGGCTTTGAAAACAGACACAGACAGACAGCTGGACCAGCATATACTGAAGGAAATGAGAGCTCTCTCTTCGTTTATTCAAACCCCATTTATTATACTCTCAGAATTCTGATGTCAAGCCAGATTAATTTCTTAAAAGAAAATAACCAAATTCCATTAACTACTGAACTGTAATTGTTCAAATTCATTGCTAGAAAAGAAGAGCATCAATTCAACTGCTGAATTAGACTACGGGCTCTTCTAGAGTCATACAGCATAGAAACAGGCCCTTTGGCCCACCGCGTCCATGCCGACCATAATGCCTATCTATACTAATCCCACCTGTCTGCATTAATTCCATATCCCTCTATGCCTTGCTCATTCAAGTACCTGTCCAGATGCCTCTTAAATGTCGCTACTGTTCCTGCCTCCAACACCTCTTCTGGCAGCTCATTCCAGATATCCACTATTCTTTGTGTGAAACATTTACCCCTTTGATCCCCTTTAAACCTCCTCCTTCTCACCTTAAATCTATGCCCTCTAGTTTTAGTCACCCCTACCATGGGAAACAGACTCTGGCTATCTACCCTATCTATGCCTCTCATAATTTTATATACCTCTATCATGTCCCCTCTCAGCCTCCTTCGCTCCAGGGAAAACAGACCCAGCCTATCCAATCTCTCTTTATAACTCAAGCCCTCCAAACCAGGCAACATCCTTGTGAATCTTTTCTGCACCCTCTCTAGCTTAATCGCATCTTTCCTGTAGTGCGACGACCAGAACTGCACACAGTACTCCAAATGCAGCCTAACCAATGTTATGTACAACTGTAACATGACGTCCCAACTCTTGTACTCAATGTCTCGGCCGATGAAGGCAAGCATGCCATATGCCTTCTTCACCATCCTGTCTACCTGTGTTGCTACTTTCAGGGAACTATGTACTTGCACCCTAAGGTCTATCTGCTCAATAACACTCCCCAGGGCCCTGCCATTCACTGTATATGTCCTACTCTGGTTTAACTTCCCAAAATGCATCACTTCACACTTGTCTGCGTTAAATTCCATTTGCCAATCCCTTGCCCACTTTCCCAGTTGATCTATATCCTGTTGTAACCTTAGACAACCTTCTTCACTGTCCACTATACCACCAATTTTGGTGTCATCTGCAAACTTACTAATCATGTCCCCTACATTCACATCCAAGTCATTAATATATATGACAAACAACAGAGGGCCCAGCACCGATCCCTCCAGCACACCACAGGTCAACGGCCTCCAATCTGAAAAACAACTCTCCACTACCACAATCTGCCTCCTATCACCAAGCCAATTTTGTATCCAATTAGCTAGCTCACTCTGGATCCCATGTGTTCAAACCTTCCGGACCAGCCTACCATGTGGGACCTTGTCAAAGGCCTTGCTAAAGTCCATGTAGACAACATCCACCGCCCTGCCCTTGTCAATCCTCTTGATCACCTCCTCAAAAAACTCAATCAAATTCATGAGACATGATTTCCCACGCACAAAGCCATGCTGACTATCCCTAATCAGACCTGGCCTTTCCAAATGCATATAAATCCTGTCTCTCAGAATCCCTTCCAATAACTTTCCCACCACTATGTAAGGCTCACCGGCCTGTAGTTCCCTGGCTTATCCCTGCTGCCCTTCTTAAATAAAGGCACAACATTAGCTATCCTCCAGTTTTCCGGTACCTCACCCGTGGCTAACGATGATACAAAAATCTCTGCCAGGGCCCCAGCAATCTCCTCCCTTGCTTCCCAAAGCATCCTAGGATACACCTGGTCAGGCCCTGGGGATTTATCCACCTTAATGAACTTCAAAACCTCCAACACCTCCTCCTTTGTAATGTTGATATGCTCCAGGATATCGCTGTTCCCTCCCTTGAACTCACTAGCTTCCATGACCTTCTCCATGGTAAATACAGACGAGAAGTATTCATTTAAGACCTCGCCCATTTTCCGTGGCTCCACACATAGATTACCACACTGATCCTTAAAGGGACCTACTCTCTCCCTAGTTACCCTTTTACTCTTAATATACTTATAGAATCTTTTAGGATTCTCCTTTATCGTATCTGCCAGGGAAATCTCATGGCCCCTTTTCGCCCTCCTAATTTCCTTCTTAAGTGTACTCCTACATCCCCTATACTCCTCGAGGGACTCGCTTGATCCCAGCTGCCTATACCTGACATATGCCTCCTTCTTTGTCCTGACCAGACCCTCAATATCCCTCGTCAACCAAGGTTCCCTAAACTTGCCAGCCTTGCCCTTCAATCTAACAGGAACATGCCGGCCCTGAACTCTTCCTATCTCACTTTTAAAAGCCTCCCACTTGCCAGACATCCCTTTATCTGTAAACAGCCTCCCCCATTCAACTTTTGAGAGTTCCTGTCTGATGCCATCGAAATTAGCCTTCCCCCAATTTAGGATTTCAACCTGAGGACCAGTCCTATCCTTTTCCATAACTATCTTGAAGCTAATAGAGTTATGGTCACTGGTCCCAAAGTGCTCCCCCACTGACACATCAACCACCTGCCCATCCTCATTTCCTAAGAGGAGGTCGAGTAAATATAGGCTCCAGCATTATCTTTCTATAACAAGTTTTCTGGAGTTTAACATGGTGGCAGAGGATAGTTGTCTAAAGCTGAAGGTTGGAAAATAGGAATTTTTTTTGGGACAGACAACTAAAGTCACAAGGGCCATTGTGAAAAATATAGCAGAAAGCAAGTGCAAATCGTCAGGGCATGATTACCCTCCAGTGATTTTGAAGTCTGAACAGTGGAATAATGAAATGGATATGTGGACACGGGTTACATTTCTACCAAAAAGGAAACAAGGTATGGCCATGGTGTTGTCACTTCCTACCAGAAGTAAAATCAGAAGTAGTGTTTTCTGAACTGGATGCTCGTCAGTTGGATACTGATGAAGAGTTGGATCTTCTGTTAGGATTTTTAGACAAAATTTATCAGAAAGATGACCTATTGAATGCGTATAAGGCATAGTCAGACTTTGATAGATTTCGGAAAACAGATGGTTATTCAATGGAGGAATATATCATGGACTTTAACAGATTGTATAAAAGATAGAGAAATTCAATTTGGAGATCCCTGGTTCAGTGCTAGCTTTTAAATTGTTAGATTGTGCTAGATTGTGGCATATGAACAGGCTCCTGGTTCTAACTGGGGTTCGGTTCTTGGACAAAGACTCCCTGTTGGAACAAATGTCCGTGGCCTTAAAAGAAAACTCCTGGGAAACAGTCAATTCCTGCCGTCCTGGTAGAACAAGTGAGGCACTCTGCGGTGACACAAAGAATGGAGAACTCAATGTTTACAAGATTTAGAAACAGTATTGTATCCCCTTAACAAAACCTGATATTTCTAGTCAGAGTGTTAGAGAAGTATTGATGCATTAGGTGTTACGAATCAGAGATAAAAGGCAAATTGTCTTAAAGTTACACAGACATTTTGCTCACCCTTGTCAGAGACTAAGAACCCTATTAAAAGATGCAGGTGTGATTGATGGAGAGTATATGAGATTAATAGAAGAGATTAGTGACAAGTATCAGAGGACACCATCACATCCTATTGTCAGCCTTCCATTGGCATGTGACTTTAACAAGGTAGTTGCCATGGATTTAAAGATATGGGAAGAGACAAGAATATTTTCATTTTACATTTTGTAGACCCTAACAATTAGATTTAGTATTTCTACAATAATAGTAAGGACAAAACAGTGATTATCGATAAAATTAAGGAGAAATGGATAGGGACTGGGCTTGGGGCACCAGCTAAGTTTCTGACTGATAATGGAGGGCAATTTGCCAATGACGAGTTCAGGGATATGTGTGAAAACATGAACATTATGGTTATGAATACTTCAGCTGAAAGTCCTTTCAACAATGGGCTTTGTGAAAGGAATTACGCAGTGGTTGATATGTCACGTAAAATCTTGGCTGACCAGCCAAACTGCAAGTTGACAACTGCCCTGGGCGGCTCATGCAAAGAATTCAATTCAGATGGTTGGAGGATATAGTCCCTATGGTCTATGGGCAGAATCCCAAATTGCCTTCTGTACTGTGTGACAGTCCTCCTGCTCGAGAAGGAACTACAATTAGTTCCATTTTTTTTTCTACACATTTGAATGCTTTACATACAGGGAGATGGGCTTTCATCAAGGCTGAGGTCTCTGAGAAAACTCGTGGAGCTCTGAGGCATTGTATAAGGCCATCTGAGGTGGAATTTAGTTCAGGAGATTTGGTCTATTATAAAAGAGAGGACCATAGGGAATGGAAGGACCCTGGTAAGGTAATCGGTCAGGATGGTAAGACAGTAGTTATCAAGCATAGAAATCAAACTGTTAAGGATTCATTCTTCATGATTAATCGGGGTTGATTACAAAGTCTCAGAATCTGAGCAGCTGATCGAGGGAGAAGAGGCACCTTGTACCTCGAATACTCATTGTTTTGTGATGAAGGTCCTGAGGCACAGGTAGATCAAGAGTTGGATAGTAATGTAACCGATCATGATGCTCAGGACAGAGCTATCACATCCAAAGGCCAATTGTCTCGAGTAGGTACTCGGGTGACAGATATTCCAGAGGGGTCTGATAAATGGAGGGATGCGACAATTGTGCATGCAAGTTTAAATAGTGGTTAAATGTTCAAGATGATGGCCAAGAAACCAGAGCCATGGACTGGCAGAATGGGGTGAAAGAGTGGAAGGTATGAAAGCACAGTGCAAGTTTTGATAGTGGGTCAGGAAGTGACGCTTCCGTAAGGAAGCGATCACGTACTGGAGAAAGAACCTCCGATTAAAATGCAAGGACATCTTCTAGCAGTAGAGTCATAGTCGTTCCGAAAGACATCAAAGTGCTAATAGACACTGTAGTATGAACAGATCCCACAATGAAATGAAGGCTAGAGGGCAGTCTTGGAATAGAACTAGAAACAGATCGTGAAGTTTTAGTGGCTGCCAATAAACTTAAGGATAAACTAATAAGAGAAGCAAAACAGAAGGAATTCGAGAGTTGGAGAGAGTTTGCAGTCTATTCTGAGGTTCCAGACAGGGGACAGCCGGCCTGGTCACATAGATGGAATTGTGCTGAAAAAGTCCTTCCCGATGGAACTTATTAGGCTAAAGCGAGGTTAGTTGCGAGGGGTTTTGAAGAGTGACTGGGTGATACTGATGTTAGAATGGACTCTCCTACAGCTGGTAAAGTAATCTTGAAAATCTTTTTGGCTCTTTTGGAAATGTAGATCCATTGACATAAAAGCTGCATTTCTGCAAGGTGATACTTTTCAGAGAGAAGTGTATCTGAAACCACCTAAAGAGGCTGCAGATACAGAAGGGAAATTATGGAAACTGAACAAATGCATCTATGGCCTTAATGATGCTTCCAGGGTGTGGTATTTCTCAGTGAGATCTGTTTTGCTAAAAATTGGTTGTGTTCAACTAAAAGCAGATCCTGCTATGTTCTATTGGTATCATAAAGGGAAACTTTCAGACATCTTCATGATACATGTTGATGATTTCTTAAGGGGTGGTACTGCAGATTTTGAGACATATGTTCAGTTTAGGGCAGAATTTAAGGTTGGAAGTCAGGCTTGTGGGGTCTTTAAATATATTGGTTTAGATATTAAGCAGACTAAGTCTGGAATAAGTTTGAATCAACAATCCTATTTAGAAAGTGTTACTCCTATCCCGGTTCATCGTGTTAGGTCATCACAGAAAGATGATGATCTATCTAAAGCAGAGACTGAGCAATTGCGAAGTCTGGTGGGTCAATTAAACTGGTTGGGCTCTCAGACTGGGCCTGATGTTAGTTTTGATGAGCTGGAGTTAAACATGATGAAACATCCAAACGTTGAGAATGTTTTAAAGGCAAATAAAACTTTGAAAAAACTAAATCTGGAATAATTTGTCCTGAAGTTCCCATCCTTTAGTGACCCAAAAATCATGAAGCTAATAATTTTTAGTGATGCTTCACATGCTAATCTTGCTGATGGGTATTTGAGTGCAGTTGGCTTCATAATATTTCTGATGGTTGAAAATGGGAAATGTTGCCCTTTTAGCTTGGGAGGTTAAGAAAATAAAACGGGTTGTTAAAAGCATGTTAGTTGCGGAAACACTGGGTCTTGTGGAGGCAGAGGACGTGGGATTCTATTGGTCAAATATTTTGGGTGAAATTCTGAACAAGGGACATCCTGAAGATGGGAAACCCATTGAATGTTATGTGGATAATTGTTCTTTGTGGGACAATGTACACTGCAAAAAGTGAGTGAGAAACGACTACGTATTGACCTCGTTGGATTGAAACAAATGCTGGAGAGAAAGGAAATCTCCAATTTTAAATGGGTAGATGCAAGTCAGCAGCTATCCGATTGTTTCACAAAGAAATGTCAGTGCAGAGATTGTTGGAGGTGCTGGATGAGGGGCGTCTCACAATGTAAAAAAAAACTTTGTACCCAATATGGAATTATTTTGATTTAATTTAGAATAATCTTTAAGTATGTTACTACTTTGTGCATTTTATGGAATTTATTTTGAAATGTTGTTCGAGTGTGTTAATCTACATTGTATTGTAAAAGAAAGAAGGGAATCTGTTAATTGTATGTCAATAGTTTGATTATATGCAGGTGAAGGGTGGTAACTGGGGTTTTAGTTGAGCACTTATAAGTAGACACTCACTGGGACAGGGGGAGGTTTTGAGTGAGGAGCTACATGTTTATAATCCTTGTATTCTGCACAAAAAATGTGAAACTGAGTAAATATAAGCTCCAGCATTATCTTTCTACAACAAATGTTTTGGAATTTAACACCTTGAATAAACTCAATGACCCAGCTCCACTGCTCTCTGGGAAAGAGAATTCCAAACACTAATGATCCTCAGAGAAAAACATTCTCCTCAACTGTCTTAAATAGGAGACCCTCATTTTTAAACTGTCTTCTAGTTCTAGACTTCCCCACAAGGGGAAGCATCCTCTCAGCATCCACCCTGTCAAGTCCCCTCAGGATCTTTTATGTTTCAAGATCACCTCTCATTCTAAACTCCAATGGGTATTAACTCAACCTGTTCAACCTTTCCTCATAAGGTAACCATTTCACCCAAGAATCAGTCGAGTGAACCTTCTTTGAACTGCTTCTGATGCACTTTTATCCTTTAAGGAGACCAAAACGGTACACAGTACTCCAGATGTGGTCACACTAAGGCCCTGTATAGCTGTAACACACTTCCCTACTTTTATATTCTATTCCCCTTGCAATAAACGGCAACATTCCATTTGCCTTCCTAATCACTTGTAGTACCTGCATACTAATTTTTTGTGATTCATGTACCAGGACACCCAGATCCCTCTGTACCATAGAGTTCTGCAAAATGGAAAGTGTGAAAATAGATAAGTCCCCTGGGCCAGATGGGATTTATCCTAGGATTCTCTGGGAAGCCAGGGAGGAGATTGCAGAGCCTTTGTCCTTGATCTTTATGTCGTCATTGTCGACAGGAATAGTGCCGGAAGACTGGAAGATAGCAAATGTTGTCCCCTTGTTCAAGAAGGGGAGTAGAGACAGCCCTGGTAATTATAGACCTGTGAGCCTTACTTCGGTTGTGGGTAAAATGTTGGAAAAGGTTATAAGAGACAGGATTTATAATCATCTTGAAAAGAATAAGTTCATTAGCGATAGTCAGCACGGTTTTGTGACGGGTAGGTCGTGCCTCACAAACCTTATTGAGTTTTTCGAGAAGGTGACCAAACAGGTGGATGAGGGTAAAGCAGTGGATGTGGTGTATATGGATTTCAGTAAGGCGTTTGATAAGGTTCCCCACGGTAGGCTATTGCAGAAAATACGGAAGTATGGGGTTGAAGGTGATTTAGAGCTTTGGATCAGAAATTGGCTGGCTGAAAGAAGACAGAGGGTGGTGGTTGATGGCAAATGTTCATCCTGGAGTTTAGTTACTAGTGGTGTACTGCAAGGATCTGTTTTGGGGCCACTGCTGTTTGTCATTTTTATAAATGACCTGGAAGAGGGTGTAGAAGGGTGGGTTAGTAAATTTGCGGATGACACTAAGGTCGGTGGAGTTGTGGATAGTGCCGAAGGATGTTGTAGGGTACAGAGGGTCATAGATAGGCTGCAGAGCTGGGCTGAGAGATGGCAAATGGAGTTTAATGCGGAAAAGTGCGAGGCGATTCACTTTGGAAGGAGTAACAGGAATGCAGAGTACTGGGCTAATGGGAAGATTCTTGATAGTGTAGATGAACAGAGAGATCTTGGTGTCCAGGTGCATAAATCCCTGAAAGTTGCTACCCAGGTTAATAGGGCTGTTAAGAAGGCATATGGTGTGTTAGCTTTTATTAGTAGGGGGATCGAGTTTCGGAGCCACGAGGTCATGCTGCGGGCTCTATGTTGGACAACCCTGGTGTAGACCGTAAATAGTTGAGGCCCCAGCACTGATTCCTGTGGCACTCCACTAGTAACGATTTGCCAACCCGAAGATAACCCATTTATCCCGACTCTCTGTTTCCTGTTGGCTCAACTTGCTTGTAATTTCTGTAATTGTGATTCGGTATTTTTTGTAATTTCTGTCAAAATTAATAAAACCAAGAATTTTTTTTTATCCTTGGTGTCTGAGCCTATATAATTTGAATTTCCTTTTAAAGATACAATGATCTTGGTGTGTCCCACTGCCCGTGACAAAGCATTCTGTGCTCCAACAACCCCCGTCTTCACTCAGTGGTAAATTGATGACCCTCCACCCTGACCCCGTTCTCCAATCACAGGAAATAGTTGTCCCCTGTTCACTTGACAAACTCTATCTAATTTTCTTAAAACTTTTATTAAACCTTCTCTGCTACAGTGATTCAGTCCCACAATGTACAGTATGTTTGCCAACTGGACCATTGATGGAGTGAAATGGGCATATTTATCCTGTGACAGGGGTCAGGATGTAGCACAGAAGGAGGTCATTCGGCCCATCATGCCTGTGCTGGCTCTTTGAAAGAGCTATCGAATTAGTCCCACCACCCCCTGCTCTTTTCTCATAGCTCTGTAGTCAGACAGAATCTAATCACAGAATAAATAAGATATTTTCTACATATGAGACTTAATAAAATTAACAATTTCTGATGCAGAAAAAAGTTTGGGGCTGTAAAATAATTCTTTATATTTGTAGATAATTAAATTTAATGACATGCAGTCACTTTGCTGTTATTATTAATACAATAAAACATGATTAATTTAAAATAATTCATGTAATACTATTGTTCTTGCATAATTGGTCAGCCTCAGTTCTTAAACTGCTTAAAGCTGGAGTGGGTGATCTCTGTTTGTACTGAACTTGGCTTTGTAACTGGGGCTAGGCTAGAAAAGGGAAATCAGCCAGGATTCCTGCTCCTGATCAATGTCCAGCCATATACAGAGATGTATATGTACACAGATGTCTGGGGAGCATAGATTTGAAATCATCTCATGTCCAGTTAACCTGCTGCTATTTCTCTCGACTCACATGAGAATGGGCACTTGGTTAAATTTCTCGTGTGATTTCACACCAGCCAGAGTCAGTGCTTCATGACAAATGGAGAGAATACAGGCAGGAATATCCCTCAGCAAACAACTCAACATCCTCAGAGGCAAACACCTTTCTTACTGGTGACTCTGAACAGAGCTTTGGCAGCAGAGAGTGCTCTCTGTTGGAGGGAGATAACAGCTTCATCTTGACGAGCCCAATATCCAAGACTAATACAATTGGCATCTAGTGAGGGTAGTATTGGGCTCTGCTGTGACACTTCCTCACAGGTGCACACTGGACCCTTTGGGTGAAGTAGTGTAGTGAATATGTTATTGGATTAATAATAATCTCTGCTGACAACAGAAAAGGTTCAGAGGAGATTTGAAAGAGATGTTCAAAACCATGAAGGATTTTGATGGAGTAAATAAGGAGAAACTGTTTCCAGTGGCGGGAGGATTGTAACTGGAGGACACAGATTTAAGAGAAATGGCAAAGAACCAGAGGTGACATGAGCAAACATATTTTTTTACTCAGTGAGTTAATGTGATCTTTGTTGGTTGCACTCTTACCCGAGTCAGAATGTTGTGGTTTCAAATCCCACTCCAGAGACTTGAGCACAGAAATCTCGGCTGATATTCCAGTGCAGTAATGAGGGAATGCTGCACTGTCAGATACTTTTTTTAAAGATGAGGTTAAATTGAGGCCCTGTTTGCCCTCTCAGGTATATGTAAAAGATCCCATGGTAATATTTTGAAGAAGAGCAAGGGGGATTCTCTCCAGTGTCCTGGTCAATATTCATCTCTAAATCAACATCACAAAAACAGATTATCTAGTCATCACATTGGTGTTGTAGGATCTTTTTTTTTATTCATTCACGGAATGTGGGCGTCACTGGCCAGGCCAGCATTTATTGCCCATCCCTAATTACCCTTGAGAAGGTGGTGGTGAGCTGCCTTCTTGAACCGCTGCAGTCCATTTGTGGTAGGTAGACCCACAGTGCTGTTAGGAAGGGAGTTCCAGGATTATGACCCAGCGACAGTGAAGGAACGGCGATATAGTTCCAAGTCAGGATGGTGTGTGACTTGGAGGGGAACTTGCAGGTGGTGGTGTTCCCATGTATTTTCTGCCCTTAAAACAGTACTTCAAAAGTAGTTCATTGGCTGTAAAGTGCTTTGGGTCATCCTGTGGTAATAGAAGTATAAGTCTTTCATCTGTATCAGGAATCTTCTTCTCCTTCTTCTTTGGCCTCCTTATCTCGAGAGACAATGGATACGCGCCTGGAGGTGGTCAGTGGTTTGTGAAGCAGCGCCTGGAGTGGCTATAAAGGCCAATTCTAGAGTGACAGAATGTTCCACAGGTGCTACAGATAAAATTGGTTGTCGGGGCTGTTACGCAGTTGGCTCTCTCTTTGCGCTTCTGGCTTTTTTCCTGCCAGCTGCCAAGTCTCTTTGACTCGCCACACTTTAGCCCCGCCTTTATGGCTGCCCGCCAGCTCTGGCGATCGCTGGCAACTGACTCCCATGACTTGTGATCAGTGTCACAGGACTTCATGTCGCATTTGCAGACGTCTTTAAAGCAGACACATGGACGGCCGGTGGGTCTGATACCAGTGACGAGCTCGCTGTACAATGTGTCCTTGGGGATCCTGCCATCTTCCATGCGGCTCACGTGGCCAAGCCATCTCAAGCGCCGCTGGCTCAGTAGGGTGTATATGCTGGGGATGTTGGCCGCCTCGAGGACTTCTGTGTTGGAGATACGGTCCTGCCACCTGATGCCAAGGATTCTCCGGAGGCAGCGAAGATGGAATGAATTGAGACGTTGCTCTTGGCTGTCAGGAATACACTGCCTGAAAGGGTGGTGGAAATAGATTCAATAATAGCTTTCAAAAGGGAATTGGATAAATACTTAAATGGAATAAAAATGGAGGGGGGACAAGCAGGATGGACCAAATTGCCTCCTTGTTGGGTTGTTTGACTCTATGATGCAAGATCTTGACATCTTTATGAATCTTTTACAGCAAAATCTTCCAAAGTAAGTGTTTAGCTGCAGACACTATGAGCCAGCTTGGCAATGAGAGGCCATTTGCTGAAGGCCATCAGGCCCAAAACCGACACCACATTACCTACTTAAAGAGATACAATGCGCATGCGTGCCCTCTCGCCCCGCCCCCCTCCCTGGACAGCGCAGGCGTAGCGGCTGCGGACGCGGTGGAGGCAACCGGGAGGTGAGACCCCAGGCCGGGCGGGGTTACCATGGAAACAGGGCCCCAGGCGAGTGGGCAGCGCGGAGCCTGAGGAGGTGGTGGAGGTGGAGGGAGAGGGAGAGGGAGAGGGAGTGGCGGCAGCTGTGACGAGAGAGATCCGGGCGGACAGCTGTCAGCAGCACGGCGAAGCAGGAGGGGGTTATAGCCTAACTCTGGGGAGCGGGTGGCGGGGTACAGGCTGCCCTCTAAACAAGTCCGAGGCGCTGTCGGCTCAGGGAGTAAAATCAGGCCAGACCCCGACCCCGCACCTGAATCAGACTCCAGATTTGTTCCAGATGCTGAACCAGACTCCGATCCTGCATCTGCTCTCTCTCTACCCGAATCAGACCTGGAACCTGAATCTGCCCCTGATCTTGAACCAGACCCCAAACCTGAATCTGTCCTAGAGCCTATTTTAAACCTTAAACCTTGTTCCAGACCAGAACCCCGCCCTGACACTAACCTATCACCATCCCAGCTGCTGAAGCTGCCTCAGTGCACATTGGCTTTGTAAAGGTATTTTCACAGTGCAGTCATTGCATTCCACATATGTCAGACTGTTAGTTACATTCCATATATTAAGGGCATCACAGATCTAAAGACATGCAGGTTTACTGTGCTGCTGCTAGGATGTCACCTGTTTTTGTAATTTATTGCCCATCCCTAATTACCCTTGAAAAAGTGGTGGTGAGCTGCCTTCTTGAAGCGCTGCAGTCCATGTGGGGTAGGTACACCCACAGTGCTGTTAGGAAGGGAGCTCCGGGATTTTGACCCAGCGACAGTGAAGAAACGGCGATATAGTTCCAAGTCAGGATGGTGTGTGACTTGGAGAGGAACTTGGTGGTGGTGTTCCCATGCATTTGCTGCTCTTGTCCTTCTAGTTGGTAGAGGTCGCGGGTTTGGAAGGTGCTGTCTAAGGAGCCTTGCTTGAGGGATGGTGGTGGCGTAGTGGTAATGTCACTGGACTAGTAATCCAGGGCCCAGTTGAAGGGTAATTCGGGATGGGCAAGAAATGTTGGCCTAGCCAGTGACACGCATGTCCCACAAATGAATTTTTAAAAAGTGCATCTTATATATGGTACACATTGTTGCCACTGTGTGCCAGTGGTGGATGGAGTGAGTGTTGAAGGTGGTGGATGGGATGCTAATCAAGCCAGCTACTTTGTACTGGATGGTGTCGTGCCTCTTGAGTGTTGTTGGAGCTGCACTCATCCAGGCAAGTGGAGACGATTCCATCACACTCCTGACCTGTGCCTTGTAGATGGTGGACAGGAGGTAAGTTGAGGAGGGGTCTCAGTACAAAAGTAGAGCCCAGTGAATCTGTGGAACCTCTCTCCGGCATGAGTATAGAAGCAGGACAGTGAAGCAGGGATGCTGTTTGCCTTAAAAGTGTTTCTTTTATGTTTGTGCCCTTAGTGCAATTCAGAGGTGAGAAATATGACCAGTTCCTGGGACTGCTGGGTGAGATGTTTTAATGACTGTTACAGTAGGTGCAGTGTGCAAATACATGAGGAATGGGTTTGTTTAGTAGACTGCTGTGTTTATAAAAAAATGTTAGCACATATAAAGTTGTGATTGAGATGTTGTTCACGGCCATTGTTTTACTTTTATCTCAGAAAAATAGACGAGATTTCAATTGTTAGAATGCTGTCAAAAGTTCCAAAATCCCAAGTAGTGTTTTTTTTAACAGATTTGTTTCTTCAAAATATGAGAAACCAATGACCATAGTTCTGGCACAAATCCAAAACATGCTGGGGACTCTGAGCAGGTCACCGAAAACTCGTCAGCAGCTGTTTCAACTGTAAAATCTTTCTCAGGACTGCTATGGCGGTCATTTCGATGATTGATTGTTTTACGGGTTCCTGTGATGGGATTATATATGTTTTATAGTGATTGAGACAGCTTTAAAGATAAACTAACACTTGCATTGTTCAAACTGAGCCACATGTTCTGTAACAAAGGGGATCGCTACGAGGATGGGCCAATCCATCCTACCATAGAATGTTTGTGATTTTTGACAACTTTTTATTCTTAATTTTAATTTTGTTACAAGTATAAAAAAATAGAATTTCAACTTGGATTAAATGCTGGAAGCGCTAAGTGGGTCAGGCAGCATCTGTGGAGACGGAAACATAGGGTTATCATCTCGGGTCAGTGTTGGAACTGATGAAAGGCCATCGACCTGAAGCATTAACTCTGTTTCTCTCTCCAAAGATGCATCCTGACTTGCTCTGAGTGTTTCCAACCCTTTCTGGACTAATTTCAGATTTCCAGAATCTGCAGTATTTGGATTTATTGTACTCATAGTTCAGAAGTAGTGCCAACATATATCGGAAATGGGCAAATTTGCCTTTTGATACGCGGCATATTAGATCTGTATTTGTGTGCTGTACTGCTTAAATATTTGTTAGACAGTTTTAAATGCTTTTTATTGTTAACTTGCAATTCAGTTAGAAATCAGGTTCTTGTTTCCCTTGAATGTTGGCTTGTGTATGGATCTTTTGGGCCTCCTTATCTCGAGAGACAATGGAATACGCGCCTGGAGGTGGTCAGTGGTTTGTGAAGCAGCGCCTGGAGTGACTATAAAGGCCAATTCTGGAGTGACAGGCTCTTCCACAGGTGCTGCAGAGAAATTTGTTTGTCGGGGCTGTTGCACAGTTGGCTCTCCCCTTGCGCCTCTGTCTTTTTTCCTGCCAACTACTAAGTCTCTTCGACTCGCCACAATTTAGCCCTGTCTTTATGGCTGCCCGCCAGCTCTGGCGAATGCTGGCAACTGACTCCCACGACTTGTGATCAATGTCACACGATTTCATGTCGCGTTTGCAGACGTCTTTATAGCAGAGACATGGACGGCCATGGATAGAGCTGTGTAAAACCAGGTGAGGTATTGATGCAAACAGATCATGCCCTGGTGACTGAGGTAGTACACAAGAAATAGGAGCAGAAGTCAACCATTTGGCCCATTTGAGTCTGCTCCGCCATTCAATATGATCATGGCTGATCTTGGGCTTCAATTCTACTTTCCTGCCCGCTCCCTGCATGACCAGAAATCTGTCTGTCCCAGCCTTAAATATTCAATGATGAAGCATCTACAACCCTCTGGGGTAGAGAATTCCAAAGATTCATAACCCTTTGAAGATAGGAATGTAGGAGCTGGAATAGGCCATTCAGCCCATCGAGCCTGCTCTACCATTCAATACGATCACAGCTGATCATCCGCTTTAGTGCCTTCCCACACTGTCCTCATATCCCCTTATGTCATTGGTATTTAGAAATCTGTCAATCTCTGCTTGAAACATACTCGATGACTGAGTTACCACAGCCCTCTGGGGTAGAGAATTCCAAAGATCCACAACCCTCTGAGTAAAGAAATTTCTCCTTACCTGTGTCCTAAGTGGCTTCTCCCTTATTTTGAAATTGTGCCCCCTGATTCTAGACTCCCCAACCAGGGGAAACATCTTAGCTGCATCTACCCCTGTCTTTAAGTATTTTCTAGGTTTCAATGAGATCATCTCGCATTCTTCGAAACTCTAGAGAACACAGGCCCAGTTTCCCCACTCTCTCTTCATAGGACAGTCCTACCATCCCGGGAACAAGTCTGGTGAATCTTCGTTGCACTCCCTCTCTGCCAATAATATCCTTCCTAAGATAAGGGGATCAAAACTGCACACAGTACTCCAGGTGCGGTCTAACCAAGGTTCTATACAATTGAAGCAAGACTTCACTACTCCTGTACTCAAATCCTCTTGCGATAAAGGCTAACACACCATTAGCCTTCTTAATTGCTTGCTGCACCTGCATGTTCGCTTTCAGTGACTTATTGACAAGGACACCCAAGTCTCTTTGTACATCTACACTTTCTGATCTCTTACCATTTAAGAAATACTCTGCACATCTGTTTCTTCTACCAAAGTAGATAACCTCACATTTTTCCACATTATATTCCATCTGCCACGTTCTTGCCCACTCACTAAGTCTGTCCAAATCCCCTGAAGCCGCTTTGCATCTTCCTCACAACACACATTCCCACCTAGTTTTGTGTCAGCCACAAACTTGGAAATATTACATTTGGTCCCCACATCCAAATCATTGATATATATTGTGAACAGCTGGGGCCCAAGCACTGATCCCTGTGGTACCCCACTAGTCACAGCCTGCCAGCGTGAGAATGACCCGTTTATTCTGACTCTCTGCTTTCTGCCTGTTAACCAATCCTTAATCCATGCCAGTATATTACCTCCTATCCCATGTGCTTTAATTTTGCTAACCAACCTCCTATGGGGGACTTTATCAAAGGCCTTTTGAAAATCCAAGTATACCACATCCACCGTCTCCCCTTTATCAATTCTGTTAGTAACATCCTCAAAAAACAGGTTTGTCAAACATGATTTCCCATTTATAAATCCATGTTGACTATTCCCAATCAGATCATTATTATCCAAGTGTCCATTTATCACATCCTTTAGAATAGATTCTAGCATTTTCCCAATGACTGATGTAAGATTAACAGGTCTGTAATTCCCTGTTTTCTCTCTCCCTCCCTTCTTAAATAGTGGGATGACATTTGCGACCTTCCAATCTGCAGGAACTGCTCCAAAATCTATAGAATTTTGGAAGATGATCACCAATGCATCCACTATCTCCATAACTACCTCTTTCAACACTCTTGGATGTAGAATATCAGGTCCTGGGGACTTATCAACCTTCAGCCCCATTAATTTCTCCAATACAACCTTCTTACTAATACTAATTTCCTTCAATTTCTCATTTCCCCCTAATCCCTTGGATCTCTAATTCTGGGAGATTTCTTGTATCTTCCTTAGTGAAGACAGACGCAAAGTAATCATTTAGCTTCTCTGCCATTTCTCTATTCCCCATTATAAATTCTCCTGACTCTGCCTGTAATGGACCCACATTTGTCTTGGCCAAATGTTTCCTTTTTACGTACCTATAGAAGCTTTTAAAGTCTGTTTTTTATATTTTTTGCTAGCTTACATTCATTTTCTATTCTCCCTTTATCAGTTTCTTTGTTCTCCTTTGCTATATTCTAAAATCCTCCCAATCCTTGAGTGAAGTAATTTCTCCTCATCTCAGTCCTGAACGATCGGCCCCTTATCCTGGGACTGTGTCCTTGTGTTCTAGATTCCCCGACCAGTGGAAACAATCTCTCAGCTTCTAACCTATCCAGCCCTTTCAGAATCTTGTATGTCTCAATTAGATCACCCCTCATTCTTCTAAAGTCCCCAGTGACCAATTTAGTAAATCCTCGCTGCACTGCCTCTAATGCAAGTATATCCTTTCTTCACTGTGGAGACCAAAACTGCACACTGTATTTCAGGTGTAGAAAAAATGACAAAATGGATGGAGTATCAAGGCTTATAATTTTGCGAGAGTTGGACAGACATTGGCAAGACAATCAATTGAAGAATTTCGATAGTGAACTGTAAATTCTGTTTCTGAAGTCTGGTACCAGCCAGATGAACTCACAGGACTTGCATTCATGCACCACTTCTAGATGTCTGAAAACAATTTATAACCGATGAAGTATTTTTTGAATTGTAGTCACTGTTGTAGGGACATGCAGCCAGGCGTGATAATATAAACAGCCTGATCTCTTTAGTTCTGAGTGTAATGTAGATCTAGATTATCCAAGGTCGAGATGTTTTCACTCCTTTGCTAAACTTATTAAACCAGGTCTCACGTATAGAAATGGTACAAAACGGAAATACTGCAGATGCTGGAAATCTGAAACAAAAACAGAAAATGCTGAAAATATTCAGCAGGTCAGGCAGCATCTGTGGAGAGAAAAACAGAGTTAATGTTTTAGGTTTGTTTTTCTTTCCACAGATGCTGCCTGACCTGCTGAGTATTTCTAGTATTTTCTGTTTTAGAACTGGTTCAATGCTGAAAACTACAATCTGTGTTGTTATGCACTCATTTCCAAGGTGGCCTGACTAGAAATACACACAATTTGTCTTTTTTCCCACACATCTAATGATGCTCATTCACATCACAATGTCTTAATGTCCCAGTCCTCCAATTCTCACCCTCCCTCCGAAAACAACCTGAACATGCAGGGGCCTGTAAATATAAAGCAGGGCGTATTGTGCATGGAATTTGCTCTCCCAAAACTGGATTTAAAAATGTAGAATTCCACAGGATAGACAGCACAGCATAGGCAGGGAGGTGGCAGATGGAATTTAATACTGACAAGTGTGCAGTGATGCATTTTGGCAGAAGGAATAGGGAGAGGCAATATATACTTAATGGCACAGTTATAAAGAGTGTACAGGAACAGAGGGACCTGGGGGTGCATGTGAATTGATCCTTGAAGGTGGCAGGACATATTGAGAGAGTGATTAGTAAAGCATATGGGATCTTAGGCTTCATAAATAAAGGCATTGAGTACAAAAGCAGGAAGTTATGCTGAACCTTTATAAAGCTCTGGTTAGGACCCAACTGGAGTTTCATCCAGTTCTGGTCACCACACTTTAGGAAGCATGTGAGGGTCCTTGAGATGGTGTAGAAGAGATTTACCAGAATGGTTCCAGGGATGGTGGATTTTCATTACAAGGTTAGGTTGGAAAAGCTGGCTTTGTTCTCCTTGGAACAAAGAAGATTGAGGGGAGATTTAATAGATTATGACAGGCTTAGATAAGTTAGACAAGGAAAAGCTGTTCCCATTAACAAATGGTACAAGGACTAAGGGACACAGATTAAAAGTTTTGGGCAAAAGATGCAGGGGGAATATGAGGAAGCACTTTTTTACGCAGCTGGTGGCATGACCTGAGACTCGTTGCCCACAGGGTGGTGGAAATGGAGATGATCAATGACTTCAAGATGAAGTTGGATAGTCAGCTGAGAGAAATAGACTTGCAGGGCTACAGGGATCGAGTGGGGGAGTGGGACTGACTGGATTTCTCCGTGGAGAGCTGGCATAGATGGGCCGAATGGCCTCCTTCTGTGCTGTAAATAACTCTGACTCTAGCAGCAGGCCATTTGGCCCAACCAGTCCATAGCAGCGTTTATGCTCCATTCAAGCCTCCTCCCTTCTTTCAACTTCAAATTCTAGCAGCAGAACCTCTACTCCCTTCTCCCTCATGTTTGTCTTGCCTCCCCTTAAATGCATCTGTACTTGTGCATTGTATGCTTGGTCTGGTGGCTGGGTGTAGGAGTGTGTGGAGCCAGTTGAGTTAAATTTAGCGCTTAAATATTTACTTTCTAGTTTTAAACTTCTCTTAGCAGTTTGAGTTTTGGGTGTGGCCTTTTCCTGATTGCCAGAAGATCAGACCAATTGGTGTTTATTTCTCCTCGAACTCTTCTCCCTATCATCCCTCTCTGCTTCTGAAGGTGCTGACTTGTCCTGGTGTGTGGCCCTATGCTGCCATCTGTTCAGTACCTTTCTTCATGTGGACTGGCTCCAGGGGTTTTGGGGGGGATGCTGAGGTGTGAGTGGATGCATAGGGGAGGGGAGGAAGAATACAGTGTAGTTGTTCTCAACACCCTCGGCTAGGGAATGAGGGAACCCACTCCTGATCAGTAACCATGGCGACCTGCGCCAGCACCCTCCTTGTAGCAGCATGGTGGAGATTAGGAATATGTAGTTTGAGGGGCTGTAGTGCCACGGTGCTTTGTGTAATCTTTCCTCATAATTTAACCCTTGGAGTCCAGGTATCATTCTGGTAATCTACACTGCACGGCCTGCAAGGCCAGTATATCCTTCCTAAGGTGTGGTGCCCAGAACTGCTCACAGTGCTGCAGGTGAGGTCTAACCAGGGCTTTGTATACCTGAACCATGACTTCACCCGCTTGTATTCTAGTTCTCTAGATAAAAGGGCCAACATTCCATGAGCAGTTTTGATTATTTTTTGTTCCCATCCATGACATTTTAGTGATCTGTGAACCTGGGCCCCCAAGTTATTTTTGGATCTCCACTGTTCCTAGTTTTTTACCATTTTAGAAAGTACCCTGTTCTTTTCAGGTCCAAAATGGATGACCTCACATTTGCCTGCATTGAAATCCATTTGCCACAGTGATGGCTATTCACTTAATCTACTAATATCTTTGTAAATGGAAGCATAAAATTACACAGTTTGCATTATCATCTGTCTTTATGTCATTGGTAAATTTGAATATGTGGCTTTCTATCCCATCATCGAAGTTGTTGATAAATACAGTGAATAGTTGCAACCCCAACACAGATCCTTGTCGGACACCGCTAGTCACATCCTGTCAATTAGAGTACCTTCCCATTAACACTACTGTCTGTCTCCTGCCGTTCAGCCAATTTCCCAACCAGGTCAATAATTTGCCTTCAGTTCCATAGGCTTTAACTTCAGCTAACAGTTTCTTATGTGTAACTTTATCAAATGGCTTCTGCAAGTTCATAAAAATAACATCTATAGACTTTTCCCTTTCCACTACTTTAGTCACCTCTTCAAAAAATTCAATCAGGTTCATCAGGCATGAACTGCTCTTTACAGATCCATGCTGGCTCACACACTGCTCAGCAAAAAAATTTCAAGGTGTTCAGTCACTCTATCTTTAGTTATAGAGTCTAGTATTTCCTGATAACAAACAGACTAACTAATTCCCTAGTTCTCTTCCTTCACCTTTTTTAAATAGCAGAGTGACCTGTGCAATTTTCGAATCTAAATGAACAGTTCTCAAATCTAGAGAACTACAAGAGCAGGTCAAAGGCTGGGAATTCTGCGGCGAGTAACTCACCTCCTGACTCTCAAAACCCTTTCCAGCATCCACAAGGCACAAGTCAGAAGTGTGATAGAATGCTCTCCACTTGCCTGGATGAGTGCCTCTCCAACAACATTCAAGGTCTTCAACACCAACACCGTCCAGGACAAAACAGCCCACTTGATTGGCATTCACCACCTTAAACATGCACTCCCTCCACTGCCAACACACAGTGGCAGTAGTGTGTATCATCACCAATATGCTGTAAGGTAACTCGGCAAGCATCCTTTGACAGCACCATCCAAGCTTTCGACCTCTATCACCTAGAAGGACAAGGACAAATACATGGGAACACCACCACCTGCAAGTTCCCCTCCAAGTCACACACCATCCTGACTTGGAACTATATCGCCGTTCCTTCACTGTCGCTGGGTCAAAATTCTGGAATTCCCTTCCTTACAGCACTGTGGGTGTACCTACCTCACATGGACTGCAGCAGTTCAAGAAGACAGCTCACCACCACCTTCTCGAGGGCAATTAGGGATGGACAACAAATGTTGGCCTTGCCAGCAATGGTCACATCCCATGAGCAAATAAATTTAAAAAAAACTTTGGATGATTATAGTTAGGGTATCTGCAATGTTCTTACCTACTTCCTTTAAAACCCGAGGATGGAGATTCATCTGGTCCTGGGGATTTGTCACTCTTTTGTGCCATTATTTTCTTCATTACTGTTTTTTTTTTTGCTTGTGTTAATTTTGGTGAGTCCATGACTCTGATTCATTATCAGTTTTCTTGGGATGTTCGGCATGCTGACTTCTTCCTGTACGGTAAATACTGTACGGCAAAGTAATTATTTAACATGGCCGTCATTTCCTTATTTTCATTGACAATATCACCATTACCAATATTTAAGGAACCCACATTGCTACTGACTACCCTTTTCTTCCTAATATAATTGTAAAAATATTTTGTGTGGTTTTGATATCCCTTGAAAGTTGCTTTTTATACCCCTTTTTTGTATCTCTTACTGTTCTTTGTAACTTTCTCATTTGTCAGGAGCTGTGCTACTTTTTGCATTTTTGCATGCTTTATCTGTTAAAGTTGTCTCTTATCTCTTTAGTTATCCCCGGCTGTTTTTTTGGCAAGTGGAGCTCTTTCCCCTTAGGGGTATAAACTGGATTTAAATAATTTAAATATTTTTTGAACACCTCCCACTGATCTTCTGTCTTACCCATTAACACACTTGCCCAGCTTACTGTGGACAGTCTTTGTCTCATCGCATTGAAGTAAGCCTTACCTAAATCTAGAATCTTAGTAGTTGTTTCTCCCTTTCAAACATTACATTGAACTCAGTCATTTTATGATCCCCATTAGATAGTCCCAACATGGATCACAGCTACTGGATCCTCCCCCTCCAATATTCTTTCAAGCCGGTTTGAGATG
The DNA here is from genome assembly GCF_036365525.1 of Heterodontus francisci. Lineage (NCBI taxonomy): Eukaryota > Metazoa > Chordata > Chondrichthyes > Heterodontiformes > Heterodontidae > Heterodontus > Heterodontus francisci. The sequence continues at coordinate 2,727,839 of NC_090387.1, forward strand.
TCCCTCACCCCAGCACCAGGCAGGCAACAAACCATTTGGGACTCTCAATCCTGCTTATAAAGGAAGCTGTTTGCCCCCCCTAATTATTGAATTCCCTATAACTACCACATTGCACTTTCTCTTCCTCCTCCTCCCCCTCTTCGGACCGTCTCCTGATCCAAGGTGCCGTGTTCCACATTCTGACTGTCCTTCTGACAGTCTTTATCCTTATTGTCAAACATAGAAAGTACATTGTACCTGTTGGATAGGATCAGTTTCTGTGGGCGATCATTCACTATCTCATCTGGGTTCTCCTTACTCCGTGTACTATCAGTCATACCAACCCCGTTCTGAACCTACATCTCCCTGTGAGGTGTGACCAGTCTGAAGCAGACAGTCCAGATATTGCTCCCCCTCGCTTATGTGTCAGAATGTCTCCTACTCACGCTGCAGCTCAGTGACTCTGAACTAGAGAGATTTGAGATGGTGACATTTACTGCAGATATATTCACTGTGGATAGTCTCACTGTCCACAAACTCCTACATACTGCAGGCCAGACACGCAACCTGTTTTACTGTATCTTAGTCTAGATTTTTATATCTACTTTTTAGTTTTTTTCTACACACTAACGTGGTGGGTGCGTGGAATGCGCTGCCAGCGGTGGTAGTAGAAGCAGATACATTAGGGACATTTAAGCGACTCTTGGATAGGTACATGGATGATAGTAGAATGAAGGGTATGTAGGTAGTTTGATCTTAGAGTAGGTTAAAGGGTCTGCACAACATCGTGGGCCGAAGGGCCTGTACTGTGCTGTACTGTTCTATGTTCTAAAGCATTGGACTAATAGTTTAAAAAGTTACTGCCTCAAGCTTACGTGAGCCACTACAAGTAGTGGAGACAAAAAGCAGCACCACCTCCTCTACCTGCACTGGAATTCCCACTTGTACCAAATTCCCAACTTTTCACTCTATTTATAATGCACTCCATTCTGCGATCACTTTGTGCCAACCAGTCTTAGCTTGGGATGCCATACTTTGTGACTTTCCATACAATACAGGGCAGGCACCCAGGGGAGGGGAGGGGTGGGTGTAAGAGAGTTCTGAAAACTGAATGTGAGGTTCCCCTGCTGGTTCAGTAAAGGCGCTGAGTGCTTTGATACGGAGCAGCTTCAATTCTGGATCTGTGCTGAGTTAGCTGATCTTGAC